>NC_091282.1:1127829222-1128171722 GCF_032444005.1 Ranitomeya imitator | reverse complement strand
GCCAGTAATGGTAAGTTGGTACCGAAACTAGGATTCAGGGAGATGACCATAAAGATTGGTAAAGTAGAATTGAAGAAACAGGGTATAATTGTTGTTGATGTTGACCGGCGGAACTGTGAACCAACTGTATTGATAGGAATGAATGTGTTAGAGAACTGCTTTTCCGAAGTCATTTCTGTCTTACAGCAAATTGCTGAAACTGCCCAATCCTGCCAGCAGAGAGTTCTCCGGAGGGAAATAAAAGTATTGATGTTAAGGCAACAGGTAGAAGTTGCAGGTGGAGAAATCGGCAGTGTGAGGGTAAGTGATCCAACGTCTATTGTAATCCCACCAAAAACAGAAATGCTGGTATGGTGTAGAGCAGCCATTGGTACTAAGGGACGAGATTATCAAGCCTTAATAGAACCAGTGTACGCCGACAGCAGGCCCACTATACTCACAGCACGAGGGATAGTCGAGGTACACCGGGGACGAGTGCCGGTACGACTTTTGAACTGTGGAGAGGAAGAGGTCACTTTGCCAAGGTATGCTACAATGGCAAAGCTATATACTGTTGACAACAATGCCATCACAACCATTGAGCCCTTAGAACCAACCTGTCAGGTGGAAGGCAATGGCTCAGATGGAGAAATGGAGGATTGGTGCCAACAGCTACACGTGGGCATAAATTCAACACCTACCCATCAAAAACAAGGGGTGTATAGGCTAGTGACGGAATATGAACAAGTCTTCAGTAAACACCCATTGGACTTCGGACGGATAGAAGGGGTAGAACACACAATCCCCACAGGTGACCATCCCCCAATAAAAGAAAGATATAGACCCATACCGCCCGCTCACTATCAATGTGCAAAAGATATGCTGAGGGAAATGAAACAGGCCGGGGTAATAAGAGACAGCTGTAGCCCCTGGGCGGCCCCTCTAGTGATTGTCCAAAAAAAAGATGGAACTATGAGAATGTGCGTAGACTACCGGCAGATTAATAACATCACCCATAAAGATGCCTACCCTTTGCCTAGGATAGAAGAGTCCTTGACTGCTTTGAAATCTGCTAATTATTTTTCCACCTTAGACTTAACAAGCGGGTATTGGCAAGTCCCTGTGGCTGAGAGAGATAGGGAAAAGACGGCATTCACCACACCAATGGGTCTAAGTGAATTTAATCGCATGCCGTTCGGACTCTGCAATGCATCCGGTACCTTCCAGCGGCTGATAGAATGCTGCCTCGGACACAAGAACTTCGAGACCGTCCTCCTGTACCTAGATGATGTGATCGTCTACTCAAAGACTTACGAACAACACTTAAAAGACTTGGCAGAAGTGTTCGAAGCCTTATCCAGGTATGGCATGAAAATCAAGCCATCCAAATGTCACCTTCTCAAGCCAAAGGTACAGTACCTGGGACACATCGTGAGTTCGGAGGGAGTAGCACCGGATCCCGAGAAAATAACCGCCATAAGGGATTGGCCGAGACCTACCAGCGCAAAAGAAGTGAGGCAATTCCTGGGATTGGTGGGTTACTATCGCAGATTTATAAAAGGATTTACCAAGTTGTCAGCACCCTTGCAAGACGCCTTGGTAGGGCAGACGAAGAAACCTTCAAACCGAAACCCTCCTTTCCAGTGGAACGACGAAAGGGAAGACTCCTTTGAACAACTAAAGAAGGCACTAACCGGAGAAGAGGTTCTGGCATACCCAGATTACCATCAACCTTTCATCCTCTACACCGATGCCAGTAATGTGGGACTAGGAGCGGTGCTGTCACAAAAGCAAGAAGGTCGGGAGAAAGTCATCGCCTTTGCAAGTAGAAAGCTCCGGACTACTGAAAGAAATCCAGAAAATTATAGCTCCTTCAAATTGGAACTACTGGCAGTAGTTTTGGCTGTGACGGAACGTTTCAAACACTATCTGGCCGCTGCAGAATTTATTGTCTATACTGACAACAATCCGTTGACCCACCTGGACACAGCCAAATTAGGTGCGTTAGAACAGCGATGGATAACCCGGTTATCTAATTACAACTTCAAGATCAAGTATCGAGCAGGTCGCAAGAATGGAAATGCCGATGCCCTATCCCGGATGCCACACTTGAGAGATGTAGAAGAAGAAACGGGGGAGCTTGAAGAAATTGAACTACCAGCCTTCCATTATCCCAAGGCAAAACATCATCAGTCAAGTACCTATCAGAAACAACAAGAGGTGAATTTTAATCCGTTAGCACACCATAGATGGGCTGACACCCAAGACAGCAATCCGGCTGTGAAGTTGGTGAAGGAACTGTTAACTGAGCAAAGTGCATATCCCGATGAGGATGCCCCAGAAGAGACGCATCAACTCTGGAAAGAGAGAGGCAAAATGTTCCTGTATCAAGGGAAGCTCTGTAGAAGGTACACCAATCCGAAAACACATTAATTGGTTTGGCAGATTATCGTGCCTAAACAAGATGTCAAGATGGTCCTCGAAGCTTACCATAATGGTGCTGGTCACTTTGGTTGGAAAAAGTTAGAAGTACTTCTAAGAGAAAGATTTTATTGGGTCGGGATGAGAAAATCAATCGAACAGTGGTGCAGAAATTGTGGCCCGTGCAACCTCAGAAGAAACGATCAAAAGAACCAAAGAGCACCACTGCAGCCCATAATCACCAAACAACCACTTGAACTTGTAGCCATAGACCACGTGAAGTTAATACCAAGCCGGTCCGGCTATGTCTATGCCTTGACCATCGTGGACCATTATTCACGCTTCTTGGTAGTAGTACCCGTAAAAGATCTGACAGCAAAAACAGCAGCCAAAGCGTTCCAAACGTACTTTTGTAGACCCCATGGATATCCGGAACAGGTTCTCACCGACCAAGGTACAGCCTTTGAATCAGAGATCTTCAGAGAATTCTGTAATATGTATGGTTGCAAAAAGATCAGGACGACGGCCTATCATCCACAAACAAACGGCTTATGCAAGAAGATGAACCATATTGTAATAGACCTACTAAAGACTTTACCTGAGACAGAAAGGAATCAATGGCCAGAGAAATTGCCTGACTTGGTGGATCTGTATAATCATGTCCCGGTGAGCTCCACCAACTGCACCCCAGCTTATCTTATGCGTGCAAGACCCGGCCAATTACCAATCGATCTAGAAATGGGAATTCTGAAACCAGACGCAGAAGTTCAAGACTCCAATTGGGATATCATACGGCAAAAGCAGTATCGCCAAGTGCAAGAGAGTGTGGAAAGAAGCCTTCAGCAAACTAGAGAAAGACAAGAGCGAACTTTCAACCAGAATGCTCTAGCGACCCCATTAAGACCGGGTGATCAAGTGCTCAAGAGAAACCGTCGAACCAATAAACTAGACAATCAGTGGGAAGCCGTACCCTACACAGTTTTACCAACAAGAATGGATAATCCTAAAATGTGTCTCATTAGCAAAAACGGAGGCTTAACATCTGTATTAGTGTCAAGAGACAATCTTAAATTGTGTCCGGAAGCATTGAAAGAGCCAGAAGTTGTCCAGCCAGAATCAGAAGTTATTCAACCCATACAGGTTCAACCAGTAAAGGAAAAAGAAGAGGAAATGTATCACACCTGTATAGGAGACTTTCCCAAAACCCTACTAACATACCATGGTGCAGTAGTGGTTCCCATGGTGGCCTTTTACCCAACACCGAACCCAAAACCAGAAGTCCCAAGACAGGAAGAGGCTGACCCCGTACTACAGGAGGTTCCAGGCCAGGAAGAACAGATTCCTGGTCAGAGTAATCCCATTCACGGTGGACTTGCCAACTCCATAGTCGTGGAATTATCTTTAGCAGAGCGGGCAGATACTACATCCGCAGTAGACAGTAGTACACCACATGAAGAGACACCGCTATTACGTAGATCACAGCGTAGTACCCAGGGTCAATTACCGGCCAGGTATGCAGATTACCAACTATAAAGCTCATAATGTGAATTGTATATATGTTATGCCGTATATAGTTAAACAGAAAATGTAGTATAGTCATTGTTATCAGTCTGCAACGTTTAAGCCCAGTGCCTACAGAGACTTGTCTGTATGAACTTCTTGCATATTCTTGAACTTGTTATCAGCCCGGAGGCACTAAATCAAAGCTCCGTAAAGACTGCTTTTTGAACTTTGCTTTTTGCTCTTTTTGAACTTTCTTTAGACTTTATATTGATAACTCCGTTGGAAAAATGGAACTAAATTCCTGGACACAAAGTGCAGTGCCTTTCCTAGTACCTTCAAGGATAGGACTGTATTAATAGACGCTATTTGAAGTGACTTTTTACAGAACTCTATTTTTGTTTCCTTGAGTGGTTTTTGTAACTTTTCATTTTTAAGACTCTGTACATATTGTTATTTCAAAATGTTATCGTCCCACAGTCCCGGAGTACTGTTCATAACTAAGGGGGAATGTGGCACCCCTAGGGGTATTTGCCACAAAAATAGTTACTGACAGTAAATACAAATACTAAAATAGCAAGACTGCACTACCACCTCCGGCCAGAAGGGGGAGCTCCAGAGACTCCCCTTGATCCATTCTGGTCTGAGAGAAGAAATGGCAGTTGGGCTAAGGAGCTGAAAGTGAGAGGTCATACAGCTGAATTTCTAACAGCCCTATGACGGTTTCCAGGCCCAAATCACCGGCCTGAGGAGAAAAGGGACAGAGAAAAAGGACATTGTCAGAACCGGGTAGCATTAATCACTACCCAGAATAGGCGCAAAGACGGATACCGGATCCGTGGCTGTATTCATTATATATAATACAGCAACCGGAAAAACGTGAGGTGATATCAGCTTCACTAGGGCCGGACGCAGCAACAGACACAGAGTTCAGCGGTACTCCTGGAGGGGGTAAGCCGATAAAAGGACTCGGGTTGCCCGTCGAACCAGGACCCGGAGGGGACAGATTGGGCCGGCAGCCAGTTCACATACAGCAGCAGGGCCACACAGAAATTGCGCACAATAAGAGGCGAAGACCCCGGCAGGGTCAAAGTAACTCAGAGTTCCCATACAGACTCCGGTGACAGGACTGGTTGTAAATCCTTTTATGTTAAAGTAAACTGGTTAAACGTTTCAGTGCCTCAGTCTTTCATTTGGACAATAGCCATCTATCCAGGATCGGGATCGTCACCGCTGGGAGAACCTGCTGCTGATCAAGTAAGTGCCTGTCCCCTCACGATACCCCTTACACTGTGCATTGCCTGAGGCCACAGCACCGGGTCAAGCCACCCGTGACATCCCCCTCAAGAGACAGACCCCATTGGTCCGGTGCTGGGTATCCCGGTCTCTTGGGCGTCACAATTACTTACCACAGCTTCTGGCATTGCCATCCACTAATAATGTCCTATTGCAGATTTATAAAGTTCAAAAAAGCAGGCAGCACTCCATTTTCCAAATAACTGTGCAGGGTTTAATCAGACCCACATGTCTGGGCAATGTTTCGGCTCAAATGAGCCTTTCTCAAGCCTTTATGTATCTGAGATAACCAGTGGGCAGGTTACCTGGAGGATTTGCACCCAGAGATAAGTTAAAGAGATGTGTGCTGTTCCTTTTCTATGAATCTGTTGCAGAATCAGAGATGGAGAAGTCACCGTAGCTTCTATTCCAGCCACCTGTATCTTCAGATGCCACAATCTTTGCTTCTGACACCACCGCTTCTTTTCCTGAAACTAATTGTTATCAGGGGACAGTGATAGAAGCAGGGTGAGTGCCAGCAGTACCACCCCCTTTATGGCAATTTGCTTCAAGGCACTAACAGAAATTGTTGGTGGTGCTGGTGTTATTCACCCTGCTTCTATCACAGCCCCCTGATGACAATTTGTTTCAGGGAAAGAGTTGGTGGTGTTAGAAGCTGCATGAACTGTAGATGATGGGAGGCTGGGATAAAAGCTATGGTAACTTCTCCATTACCCCACCTGAAACAGGATGTCATCATGGGATGGCAGGGACAAAGCTGTGGTGAGTGTCCTCTGTGTTATACCTGGTGATGTTTCTGGAGGTGTGATAGATGCTGCGGGGAAGTGATTGCAAGGCCATCCTCCTGAGATGTCACGTTTCAGACTCCCTTCAAAGGAAACATCACAAGAAGTAAAGAAAAAAAATAAGGACATATAGAGATTAGCTGTAACATGAGAATAATAGGAAATGTTATAATAATGCAAATTAAAAAAGTTGTTAGGGCTTAAAGGGGAGTTATCAACTTCTTAAATTGCCTTAATTAGTTACACAGCCTGAAAATAAACAATTTTGCAACTGACTTGCTTTTTCTATCTTTTGACATTCTCAATAAGAGATCTTATCCTTTATAGTGTACAGCTGGTTACCATGGAGCTTCTAATGCCTTGGCCAAGTGCGAACAGTATTACAGTCCAGGAGATGGGTTAATGTTTAGCCTCCTAGTCCAGTCCATTGATTTCTATACAGCAGTCTGCTTCTCACCTTCCTCCCCCATCTCTTCTCTCCCTCTCATCTTCTGAAGAGTTAGGCCATGTGCACACGTTCAGGTTTTTTCGCGTTTTTGTCGCGTTTTTTCACGCTAAAAATGCTATAAAAACTCATTAAAAACGCATACATTATGCATTCTATAATTTAGAATGCATTCTGCATGTTTTGTTCACATGGATGTGTTTTTTTCCGTGAAAAAAACGCCTTGCGGTAAAAAAAATGAGCATGTTTATTATTTTTGCGGATTTTCTGGGTTTTTCCCGCAATTCTATGCATTTGGGAAAAAACGCACAAAAAATGCACAAAAAACGCATCAAAAACGCGTAAAAAAAATGCGAAAAAAAACGCATGCGGATTTCTGGCAGAAATGTCTGGTTTTTATCAGGAAAACTTCTGCAAGAAATCCTGACGTGTGCACATACCCTAACAGTTATAAATCACCAACCCTGCAGCTTTCACTGCAGGTCTCCTAACCAGGGCTCTATGCTCTCACTGTCCAGAGCTGTGTGTTTGTTGAAATGCCTTGCTATCTCTAATTGTAAATACTGGGATGACAATGTAGATTCAGAACAATGTGTTACAGCAGAACTTGTGCTGAGCTTTATAGTTCTACTAATGCTATAGGTCTATTCACCAAAGCTGTCCCTCAAGGAAGAGATCCCGTCCTGCTAGAAACCTGGAAATAGGGAACTGTAAAATGACTGCATAGCTCATAATTGATCAAAAGACAACCTGAGAATACCCCTTTATAGATAAATACTTGTAATAAGTGTATGTACGTATGTTATAATGCTTGTGTGTCTATGTGTACTGTGTATATGTGTGTATAAATGTGAATGGAATGTATATTAACCTATGCACATCCATGGCTAAGCTGGTGGAACATGAAGGGGAAAGAAGGGCCGGACACACATCTTTTACCAATGCCCTTCCCTGTCAGTGTTCGCCCTTGTTGAGTTACTTACTGCAGCTGCACTGGCTTCATAAGATTTCACATTTCTCTTTGGCCTCACTTTTACAGAGACACCTCTGAGTTATAAGCAGCGCTGTTTGGTGCCATTGTACAGCATCACCTGAGATTATCGCCTCAATACACAATTCCGTATTCTAGGACATGAACTCCTACTATGCAGCAAATACATGTTCCAGGTATACAATACTTTATTATGCTACCTCTGTGTGAAGGAAAGTTTTCCATAAATACCGCTATGTTCTATATGTAAAGACTTTGTTCTGTGTGCCAGAACAGAGTTCTCTTCACCCTGAAACCCCTCTTCTAAACAAGAATTTGACTTGTGTGTGGTGCGCTGTAGGATGCGTTCTGTGCTCGCTTGTGGGCTGGGAGCCTCTGTTGCATCTATGTCCTTGGGACCGGGATTAGTAGCGCACACCAGGAGACCTTGAGTCCAGTTCAACAGATTCGATTTCACTGTACAGTTCAGGTACGTTCGGTTGCGGCACACGGTATGGGGCAGAGTCCCTTCTGGTTATAGTTCCCGTTTCACAATACATTTATAGGTCTTTCCTCCAGTTTGCCCAAACTGTCACATCTCAATAGCTCCTGCTGGCACTAGGGACTCCCTGTCCTGCAACCCTGCTTCCCTGAGGCCTGCCACCATTTCCTTTTGCTCTTCCCCAACTTGCCTCTTCCTCTTAGAAGAGAATGAGACATGAACTCCAATGCCTCTTCTGGGCCATTCTCACCAGACCGTCCAGGGATCTATGCTAGACTCCTGGTGTGCCCTCCTGCTGTTTGGGAGCTTGATATTGTTAGGGCCCATTGCAGCTTCAACATGAACTTGAACCTTGACACTGTCTAAAACTTTGACTGAACCTAACAGAACTCTCTTCTGCACTAGGAAGTGCTTCCCTTTTTTTAATCAGATCTAACCCCTTCTCATATGTGGGCTATTCCCAAGCTGTTACGTATAACTCACCCCAACTGCTGCAACTATAGCCCTATGCCTTGTAATGGTTCCCCTAATGGTATACCTCCCCAAATCTCTGTGGACGGCCTTGAGGTTAAACCTCCAGGAGAATATGAGACACAAACCGGCCATAATGATAAAATGCAAATTTGTATAAAATAGTAATAACAATAAAACATTAACCCCTTTCTGACCTCCGAGGTCAGATCCCCTGCATTGATGCGGGCTCCGGCGCTGAGCCCACATCAAAGCCACGACATGTCAGCTGTTTTGTACAGTGGAATCGCGATCCACCTGCCGCTATTAACTAGTTAAATGCCACTGTCAAACGCTGACGGCGGCATTTAACTACTGCATCCGGCCGGAAATGCGTGCATCGCTGACCCCGTCACATGATCGGGGGTCAGCGATGCATCGGCATAGTAACCAGAGGTCTCCTTGAGACCTCTATGGTTGCTGATGCCGGCTTGCTGTGAGCGCCATCCTCTGGTCGGCGCTCATAGCAAGCCTGTAATTCAGCTACATAGGAGCGATCTGATGATCGCTGCTACGTAGCAAAGCCAATCAGGCTATGCCAGCTTCTAGCCTCCCATGGAGGCTATTGAAGCATGGCAAAAGTTAAAAAAAATGTTTAAAAAAATATGAAACAAATAAAAAAAATATAAAAGTTTAAATCACCCCCCTTTCGCCCCATTCAAAATAAAACAATAAAAATAAAATCAAATATACACACATTTGGTATCGCCGCGCTCAGAATCACCCAATCTGTCAATTAAAAAAACAGGATTAACCTCATCGCTAAACGGCGTAGCGAGAAAATAATTTGAAATTCCCGAATTAAGTTTTTGTGGTCGCCGTGACATTGCATTAAAATGCAGTAACGGGCGATCAAAAGAACATATCTGCACCAAAATGGTATCACTAAAAATGTCAGCTCAGCGCGAAAAAAATGAGCACTCACCCGACCCCAGATCCCGAAAAGTGGAAACGCTACGGGTATCGGAAAATGGCACATTTTTTATTTTTTGTTAGCAAAGTTTGGAATTTTTTTTCACCACTTAGATAAAAAATAACCTAGACATGTTTGGGGTCTATGAACTCGTAATGACCTGGAGAATCATAATGGCAGGTCAGTTTTAGCATTTAGTGAACCTAGCAAAAAAGCCAAACAAAAAACACGCATGGGATTGCAGTTTTTTTGCAATTTCACCGCACTTGGATTTTTTCCCCCATTTTCTAGTACTTGACATGGTACAACCAATGATGTCTTCCCAAAGTACAACTCGTCCCACAAAAAATAAGCCCTCAAATGGCCACATTGATGGAAAAATAAAAAAGCTATGGAGGGGAGCAAAAAACGAACATGGAAAAATGGAAAATCCCAAGGTCATGAAGGGGTTAATAAACATTGCTATATAATTTATATCTTCTTGAACAATGTGCTACATATTTGATATATTGCTTATACCAATTTTACATCTGAATCAACATTTCTGTGAATATGTTGTATGGACAATAAAATCAGTGTTGCCTGCAAAATACACTAGTGACCATGAAACACTTTTTGTGCATTTGTGATGTGAGGTTTTGGAAATTATTAACTTTTACCTGTTTGCTCAGTATGTGCACTGACTATTCACGGGTGTTAATGGGAACATTTAACATAACTTTTGTTTTCCACTTCATTACTCTTTCTGCCTAACTAACCTATGGTAAATAGTATTTATAGTAGGATGAGCAAGTAAAAAGACTTCAGGCAGATGGTGGAGCTGCAGATTGTAGAGGTAGCACTAACCCTGGGGCCTAAAAGCTTGAAGGGAGCAAAAGTCCCTTTAAATTAGGCTGGAGTCACACACAACGTATAAATATACAGTCTGTTTTTTACGGACCAGATACGCAGAAATGTTCACTGAACGGTGATCCGTATGTTATCCGTTGGCAAGGTGTGGCTGCATATTTTGCGCATGTAAACCTTCGTATGGCATCCGTACATATAATAGATCCATGGGCTCAAATATTCGTGAAAACATATACACTCTCTCTCTATGTATATATATGTATATATATATATATATATATATATATATATATGTGTGTATGTATGTATGTATGTATGTATGTATGTATGTATGTATGTATGTATGTATGTATGTATGTATATATATATATATATATATATATATATATATATATATTAGCTGAAGAGCCCGGCGTTGCCTGGGCATAGTAAATATCTGTGGTTAGTTATAGCACCTCACTTCTCTTATTTTCCCATCACGCCTCTCATTTTCCTAATCACATCTTTCATTTTCCCCCTCACATCTCTCATTTTCTCCCTCACACCTCTCATTTTCTCCCTCACTCCTCTCATTCCCCCCTAACACTTGTCATTTCAACCTCACATCTGTCATTTTCTGATCACTCCACTATTTTTCCTCACTTCTCTCATTTTGCACTCACACCTTTTCATTTTCACCTCATCACCTCAGTATATACATGTTTGTCATCTCCCTTATATATAGTATACATCTGTATGTCATCTCCTGTATATAGTATATACCTGTATGTCATCTCCTCTGTATATAGTATATACCTGCTGTGTGTCATCTCCCCTATATATAGTATATACCTGTATGTCATCTCCTTCTATATATAGTATATACCTGTATGTCATCTCCCCTGTATATAGTATATACCTGCTGTGTGTCATCTCCCCTATATATAGTATATACCTGAATGTCATATCCTTCTATATATATAGTATATACCTGTATGTCATCTCCTCCTGTATATAGTATATACCTGTGTGTCATCTCCCCTGTATACAGTATATATCTGAGTGTCATCTCCTCCTGCATATAGTATATACCTGCATGTCATCTTCTATATATAGCATATACCTGTATGTCATCTCCTCCTGTATATAGTATATACCTGTATGTCATCTCCTCCTGTATATATATGTACCTATACGTCATCTCCTCCTCTATATAGTATATACCTGTGTGTCATCTCTCCTGTATATAGTATATATCTGTGTGTCATCTCCCCTGTATATAGTATATACCTGTGTGTCATCTCCTCCTGTATTAGACCTCGTTCACACGTTATTTGCTCAGTATTTTTACCTCAGTATTTGTAAGCTAAATTGGCAGCCTGATAAATCCCCAGCCAACAGGAAGCCCTCCCCCTGGCAGTATATATTAGCTCACACATACACATAATAGACAGGTCATGTGACTGACAGCTGCCGTATTTCCTATATGGTGCAATTGTTGTAGTTTGTCTGCTTATTAATCAGATTTTTATTTTTGAAGGATAATACCAGACTTGTGTGTGTTTTAGGGCGAGTTTCGTTTGTCAAGTTGTGTGTGTTGAGTTGCGTGTGGCGACATGCATGTAGCGACTTTTGTGAGATGAGTTTTGTGTAGCAACATGCGTGTAGCAACTTTTTGTGTGTCGAGTTACATGTGACAGGTTAGTGTAGCAAGTTGTGTGCAGCAAGTTTTGCGCATGGCGAGTTTTGCGCGTTGCGAGTATTATGTGTGGTGCCTTTTGAGTATGTGCAAGTTTTGTGTGAGGCAACTTTTGCATGTGTTGCAACTTTTGTGCATGTGGCAATTTTTCCGCGTGTGCAAGTTTTGCGTGTGGCGTGTTTTTCATGAGGAGAATTTTGCACTTGTGGCGAGTTTTGCAAGAGCCTAGTTTTTGCATGTGGCGAGTTCTGCGCGTGGCGAGTTTTGAGTGGCGACTTTTGTGTTTTGACTTTTATGTGGCGAGGTTGGTGTATTTGTGGTGAAATGTGTGCTGAGGGTAATATGTGTTCAAGCACGTGGTAGAGTGTGGCGCATTTTGTGTTTGTTCATATCCCCGTGTGTGGTGAGTATCCCATGTCGAGGCCCCACCTTAGCAACTGTACGGTATATACTCCTTGGCGCCATCGCTCTCATTCTTTAAGTCCCCCTTGTTCACATCTGGCAGCTGTCAATTTGCCTCCTACACTTTTCCCTTCATTTTTTCCCATTATGTAGATAGGGGCAAAATTGTTTGGTGAATTGGAAAGCGCGGGGTTAAAATTTCACCTCACAACATAGCATATGACGCTCTCAGGGTCCAGACGTGTGACTGTGCAAAATTTTGTTGCTGTAGCTGCGACGCTTCCAACACTTTTCCTTTCACTTTTTTCCCCATTATGTAGATAGGGGCAAAATTGTTTGGTGAATTGGAACGCGCGGGGTTAAAATTTCGCCTCACAATATAGCCTATGACGCTCTCGGGGTCCAGACGTGTGACTGTGCAAAATTTTGTGGCTGTAGCTGCGACGGTGCAGATGCCAATCCCGGACATACACACACACACACACACACACACACACACACACACACACACACACACATTCAGCTTTATATAGTAGATATATACAGTGGGGCAAAAAAGTATTTAGTCAGTCAGCAATAGTGCAAGTTCCACCACTTAAAAAGATGAGAGGCGTCTGTAATTTACATCATAGGTAGACCTCAACTATGGGAGACAAACTGAGAAAAAAAAATCCAGAAAATCACATTGTCTGTTTTTTTATCATTTTTTTTGCATATTATGGTGGAAAATAAGTATTTTGTCAGAAACAAACAATCAAGATTTCTGGCTCTCACAGACCTGTAACTTCTTCTTTAAGAGTCTCCTCTTTCCTCCACTCATTACCTGTAGTAATGGCACCTGTTTAAACTTGTTATCAGTATAAAAAGACACCTGTGCACACCCTCAAACAGTCTGACTCCAAACTCCACTATGGTGAAGACCAAAGAGCTGTCAAAGGACACCAGAAACAAAATTGTAGCCCTGCACCAGGCTAGGAAGACTGAATCTGCAATAGCCAACCAGCTTGGAGTGAAGAAATCAACAGTGGGAGCAATAATTAGAAAATGGAAGACATACAAGACCACTGATAATCTCCCTCGATCTGGGGCTCCACGCAAAATCCCACCCGTGGGGTCAGAATGATCACAAGAACTGTGAGCAAAAATCCCAGAACCACGCCGGGGGACCTAGTGAATGAACTGCAGAGAGCTGGGACCAATGTAACAAGGCCTACCATAAGTAACACACTACGCCACCATGGACTCAGATCCTGCAGTGCCAGACGTGTCCCACTGCTTAAGCCAGTACATGTCCGGGCCCGTCAGAAGTTTGCTAGAGAGCATTTGGATGATCCAGAGGAGTTTTGGGAGAATGTCCTATGGTCTGATGAAACCAAACTGGAACTGTTTGGTAGAAACACAACTTGTCGTGTTTGGAGGAAAAAGAATACTGAGTTGCATCCATCAAACACCATACCTACTGTAAAGCATGGTGGTGGAAACATCATGCTTTGGGGCTGTTTCTCTGCAAAGGGGCCAGGACGACTGATCCGGGTACATGAAAGAATGAATGGGGCCATGTATCGTGAGATTTTGAGTGCAAACCTCCTTCCATCAGCAAGGGCATTGAAGATGAAACGTGGCTGGGTCTTTCAACATGACAATGATCCAAAGCACACCGCCAGGGCAACGAAGGAGTGGCTTCGTAAGAAGCATTTCAAGGTCCTGGAGTGGCCTAGCCAGTCTCCAGATCTCAACCCTATAGAAAACCTTTGGAGGGAGTTGAAAGTCCGTGTTGCCAAGCGAAAAGCCAAAAACATCACTGCTCTAGAGGAGATCTGCATGGAGGAATGGGCCAACATACCAACAACAGTGTGTGGCAACCTTGTGAAGACTTACAGAAAACGTTTGACCTCTGTCATTGCCAACAAAGGATATATTACAAAGTATTGAGATGAAATTTTGTTTCTGACCAAATACTTATTTTCCACCATAATATGCAAATAAAATGTTAAAAAAACAGACAATGTGATTTTCTGGATTTTTTTTTCTCAGTTTGTCTCCCATAGTTGAGGTCTACCTATGATGTAAATTACAGACGCCTCTCATCTTTTTAAGTGGTGGAACTTGCACTATTGCTGACTGACTAAATACTTTTTTGCCCCACTGTATATACTAGATTGTGGCCCGATTCTAACGCATCGGGTATTCTAGAATATGCATGTCCCTGTAATATATGGACAATGATGATTCCAGAATTCGCGGCAGACTGTGCCCGTTGCTGATTGGTCGAGGCAACCTTTATGACATCATCGTCGCCATGGCAACCATTATGACATCATCGTCGCTGTGCCCATTGCTGATTGGTCGAGGCCTGGCGGCCTCGACCAATCAGAGACGCGGGATGTCTACGTCCTTTATGACATCATCGTTGCTGTGCCCGTTGCTGATTGGTCGAGGCCTGTCGGCCTCGACCAATCAGAGACGCGGGATTTCTACGTCGATGCTGTGCCGGTTTCTGATTGGTCGAGGCCTGGCGGCCTCGACTAATCAGAGAGCCGGGATTTCCAGGACAGACAGACAGACAGACAGACAGACAGACAGACAGACAGATGGAAAAACCCTTAGACAATTATAGATATATATATATATATATATATATATATATATATATATATATATATATATATATATATATATATATATATATAGTGGGGCAAAAAAGTATTTAGTCAGTCAGCAATAGTGCAAGTTCCACCACTTAAAAAGATGAGAGGCGTCTGTAATTTCCATCATAGGTAGACCTCAACTATGGGAGACAAACTGAGAAAAAAAAAATCCAGAAAATCACATTATCTGTTTTGTTAACATTTTATTTGCATATTATGGTGGAAAATAAGTATTTGGTCAGAAACAAAATTTCATCTCAATACTTTGTAATATATCCTTTGTTGGCAATGACAGAGGTCAAACGTTTTCTGTAAGTCTTCACAAGGTTGCCACACACTGTTGTTGGTATGTTGGCCCATTCCTCCATGCAGATCTCCTCTAGAGCAGTGATGTTTTTGGCTTTTCACTTGGCAACACGGACCTTCAACTCCCTCCAAAGGTTTTCTATAGGGTTCAGATCTGGAGACTGGCTAGGCCACTCCAGGACCTTGAAATGCTTCTTACGAAGCCACTCCTTCGTTGCCCTGGCGGTGTGCTTTGGATCATTGTCATGTTGAAAGACCCAGCCACGTTTCATCTTCAATGCCCTTGCTGATGGAAGGAGGTTTGCACTCAAAATCTCACGATACATGGCCCCATTCATTCTTTCATGTACCCGGATCAGTCGTCCTGGCCCCTTTGCAGAGAAACAGCCCCAAAGCATGATGTTTCCACCACCATGCTTTACAGTAGGTATGGTGTTTGATGGATGCAACTCAGTATTCTTTTTCCTCCAAACACGACAAGTTGTGTTTCTACCAAACAGTTCCAGTTTGGTTTCATCAGATCATAGGACATTCTCCCAAAACTCCTCTGGTTCATCCAAATGCTCTCTAGCAAACTTCAGACGGGCCCGGACATGTACTGGCTTAAGCAGTGGGACACGTCTGGCACTGCAGGATCTGAGTCCATGGTGGCGTAGTGTGTTACTTATGGTAGGCCTTGTTACATTGGTCCCAGCTCTCTGCAGTTCATTCACTAGGTCCCCCCGCGTGGTTCTGGGATTTTTGCTCACCGTTCTTGTGATCATTCTGACCCCACGGGGTGGGATTTTGCGTGGAGCCCCAGATCGAGGGAGATTATCAGTGGTCTTGTATGTCTTCCATTTTCTAATTATTGCTCCCACTGTTGATTTCTTCACTCCAAGCTGGTTGGCTATTGCAGATTCAGTCTTCCCAGCCTGGTGCAGGGCTACAATTTTGTTTCTGGTGTCCTTTGACAGCTCTTTGGTCTTCACTATAGTGGAGTTTGGAGTCAGACTGTTTGAGGGTGTGCACAGGTGTCTTTTTATACTGATAACAAGTTTAAACAGGTGCCATTACTACAGGTAATGAGTGGAGGAAAGAGGAGACTCTTAAAGAAGAAGTTACAGGTCTGTGAGAGCCAGAAATCTTGATTGTTTGTTTCTGACCAAATACTTATTTTCCACCATAATATGCAAAAAAAATGATAAAAAAACAGACAATGTGATTTTCTGGATTTTTTTTTCTCAGTTTGTCTCCCATATTTGAGGTCTACCTATGATGTAAATTACAGACGCCTCTCATCTTTTTAAGTGGTGGAACTTGCACTATTGCTGACTGACTAAATACTTTTTTGCCCCACTGTATGTATGTATATATATATATATATATATATATATATATATATATATATATATATATATATATATATATAGGTCAGCAAGACACATACGGTATGTTTATATTTAATACAGGGCTAGATAGCAGAAAAGCCGGTAATTCAATTGCCGGCTTTTGCTTTCTCTTTATCAAACCCGACAGGATATGAGACATGGTTTACATACAGTAAACCATTTCATATCTGTTATATTTTTACATATTCCTCACTAATAATTTTAGTAGTGTGTGTGTGTTTGGGAGCTCTAGGTTTTAAAATAAAGCGTTAAATCACGGAAAAAACTGGCGTGGGCTCATGCGCAATTTTCTCCGCCAGAGTGGGAAAGCCAGTGACTGAGGGCAGATATTAACCCCTTTCTGACATCTGACGTACTATCCTGTCGAGGCGGGGTGGGCCCGTATGACCACTGACGGGATAGTACGTCATAGTGATTGGCCGCGCTCACGTGGGGGAGCGCGGCCAGGTGTCAGCTGACTATCGCAGCTGTCATCTGGCACAATGTGCCAGGAGCGGTCACGGACCGCTCCCGGCACATTAACCCCCGGCACACCGCGATCAAACATGATCGCGGTGTGCTGGCGGTATAGGGATGCATCGCGCAGGGAGGGGGCTCCCTGCGGGCTTCCCTGAGACCCCCACAGCAACGCGATGTGATCGCGTTGCTGCGAGGGTCTCTTACCTCCACCTTCTCCTTGCAGGCCCGGATCCAAAATGGCCGTGGCATCCGGGTCCTGCAGGGAGGGAGGTGGCTTCACAGCGCCTGCTCAGAGCAGGCACTGTGAAGCCTACAGCTGTGCATGTCAGATCGCTGATCTGACACACTGCACAGCAAAGTGTCAGATCAGCGATCTTACACTATAACATGATGCCCCCCCCGCGGAACGGTATAAACGCCTCCCCCAAAAGAAATTCATGAATAGCTGGTTTTTGGTCATTCTGCCTCACAAAAAGCGGAACAAAAAGCGATAAATTGTCACGTGCCCGAAAATGTTACCAATAAAAACGGCAACTCGTCCCGCAAAAAACAAGACCTCACATGACTCTGTGGACCAAAGTATGGAAAAATTATAGCTCTCAAAATGTGGTAACGCAAAAATATTTTTTGCAATAAAAAGAGTCTTTCAGTGTGTGATGGCTGCCAATCATAAAAATCCACGAAATAACCCGCTATAGAAGTAAATCAAACCCCCCTTCATCACCCCCTTAGTTAGGGAAAAATTAAAAAAATTTTAAAAAATGTATTTATTTCCATTTTCCCATTAGGGTTAGGGTTAGGGCTAAGGTTAGGGTTAGGGTTGGGGCTAGGGTTAAGGCTACAGTTAGGGTTGGGGCTAAAGTTAGGGTTAGGTTTGGGGCTAACATTAGGGTTGGGGCTAAAGTTAGGGTTTGGATTACATTTACGGTTGGGAATAGGGTTGGGATTAGGGTTAGGGGTGTGTTTAGGGTTACCGTTGAGATTAGGGTTAGGGGTGTGTTTGGATTAGGGTTCAGTTATAATTGGGGGGTTTCCACTGTTTAGGCACATCAGGGGCTCTCCAAACGCGACATGGTGTCCGATCTCAATTCCAGCTAATTCTGCATTGAAAAAGTAAAACAGTGCTCCTTCCCTTCCGAACTCTCCCTTGTGCCCACACAGGGGTTTACCCCAACATATGGGGTATCAGCGTACTCAGGACACATTGGACAACAACTTTTGGGGTCCAATTTCTCCTGTTACCCTTGGGAAAATACAAAACTGGGGGCTAAAAATTAATTTGTGTGGAAAAAAAAAAGATTTTTTATTTTCACGGCTCTGCGTTATAAACTGTAGTGAAACACTTGGGGGTTCAAAGATCTCACAACACATCTAGATAAGTTCCTTGGGGGGTCTAGTTTCCAATATGGGGTCACTTGTGGGAGGTTTCTACTGTTTAGGTACATTAGGGGCCAGGGGCTGACTGGCAAATTTGGGCCTGGGGGGCAAGCACACAGCAGTGGCCCATGAGTAGCGGCTCATCCTTAAAGGGGTTGTCGGATCTTATGCTACATGTCTACAGACACTATGTGTGAATCCTCATATCGTGCGCTGTGAAGATTCTCTGGTGCCGGCAACAGGTGGTCTTGTGACTGCAAGCATGTGATATATATATTCCCAGCCACATTTCGACTAGACTGTTTTGGGCCTTGTTCAATACAGTTGCATTAGGCCATGCAAGTCTAGTCGGCATGTGACCGCATGTATGCAAATCACAAACTTACAGCCACACAACTGCCAAATGACCACAGCACTGCCAGCAATGTGAGAAGCACAAGTCTGCAGTCCAAAGAATGACAGAGTGAATGCACCAATAACACACACACACGCACAGCCCCACTGTATAATGACAGACACATGCACAGCCCCACTGTATAATGACACACACACGCACAGCCCCACTGTAATGACACACACGCAAAGCCCCACTGTATAATGACACACACACAGCCCCACTGCATAATGACACACATGCACAGCCCCACTGTATAATGACACACACACGCACAGCCCCACTGTAATGACACACACGCAAAGCCCCACTGTATAATGACACACACACAGCCCCACTGTATAATGACACACATGCACAGCCCCACTGTATAATGACACACACACGCACAGCCCCACTGTATAATGACACACACACACAGCCCCACTGTATAATGACATACACACACCCACTGTATAATGACATACACGCACAGCCCCACTGTACAATGACATAGCCACACTGTATAGTGACACACACGTACAGCCCCACTGTATGACACACACACATGCACGGCCCCACTGTATGACACGCACACACACGCAGCTCACACACACGCAGCTCACACACACACACAGACCCACTGTATAATGACATACCAACACAGCCCCACTGTATAATGACAGGCACACGCACAAGCCCACTGTATAATGACACACACATGCAGCTCACACACGCACGCAGCTCTCACACACACACAGCTCTCACACACACACGCACGCAGCTCTCACACACACACGCACGCAGCTCTCACACACACGCACGCAGCTCACACACACACGCACGCAGCTCACACACGCACGCAGCTCCCACACACACGCACGCAGCTCACACACACAGCTCACACACACGCAGCTCCCACACACACGCACGCAGCTCACACACACGCACGCAGCTCACACACACGCACGCAGCTCACACACACATGCACGCACAGCCCCACTGTATAATGATATACCTACACAGCCCCACTGTATAATGACAGGCACACGCACAAGCCCACTATATAATGACACACACATGCAGCTCACACACGCACGCAGCTCTCACACACACATGCATGCAGCTCTCACACACACACACGCAGCTCTCACACACACACGCACGCAGCTCTCACACACACACGCACGCAGCTCACACACGCACGCAGCTCACACACACACACACGCACGCAGCTCACACACACACACACGCCAGCCCCACTGTATAATGACAGGCACACGCACAACCCCACTGTATAATGACACACACATGCAGCTCACACACACACGCACGCAGCTCACACACACACGCACGCAACTCACACACACATGCACGCAGCTCACACACACACGCACGCAGCTCACACACGCACCTCACACACACGCACGCAGCTCACACACATGCACGCAGCTCACACATACACGCACGCAGCTCACACACACACATGCACAGCCCCACTGTATAATGACATACCCACACAGCCCCACTGTATAATGACAGGCACACGCACAAGCCCACTGTATAATGACACACATGCAGCTCACACACACGCACGCAGCTCTCACACACACACGCACGCAGCTCTCACACACACACGCACGCAGCTCTCACACACGCACGCAGCTCATACACACACGCACGCAGCTCACACACACAGCTCACACACACACGCATGCAGCTCACAAACACACCAGTTACCTCATACACACATCACACACACCAGTTACCTCATACACACATCACACACTCTCCTCTGTGGTGCAGAGGCGGCTGATGTCCATGTGCAGCTCTTCAGTTTCTCCTGCTCACAGCTCTGCACTGTCCCGGGCCCCGGCACCTCCCCCGTCTCTCCTTCTCTGCCGGGATAGCAGATAAGAGCAGGAGAAGCCGGAGCTCCGTGCACACACAGGCCGGTATGCTGACCTTTCATCTTGGCTGCCTGCTCTCTCCCTCTGAGTGGCAGTGGTGCATAGGAGCTTGCTCATCACATACCCCTGCAGCCTGCATGTCAGGGCTGCTGGCGGGATGACACCACCACGCACTACAGGTGCGCTATGTATTACAGTCACTGCCAGTCCTCCAGCGGCCGTGTGCAGCTGCTTAGACACCGGCCCGGGGGGCATACGCATTTCTGCCACCCGGCCCAGCCCGCCCCTGTTAGGGGCTCTGCAAACGCAATGTGACGCCTGCAGACCACTCCATCTAAGTCTGCATTCCAAATGGCGCTCCTTCCCTTCCGAGCTCTCCCATGCGCCCAAACGGTGGTCACCCCACATATGGGGTATCAGTGTACTCAGGACAAATTGGACAACAACTTTTAGGGTCCTATTTCTCCTATTACCCTTGGTAAAATACAAAACTGGGGGCTAAAAAATAATTTTTGTGGGAAAATTTTTTATTTTTATTTTCACGGCTCTGCGTTATAAACTGTAGTGAAACACTTGGGGGTTCAAAGCTCTCACAACACACCTAGATGAGTTCTTTAGGAGGTCTACTTTCCAAAATGGTGTCACCTGTGGGGGGTTTCAATGTTTAGGCACATCAGTGGCTCTCTAAACGCAACATGGCGTCCCATCTCAATTCCAGTCAATTTTGCATTGAAAAGTCAAATGGTGCTCCTTCCTTTCCGAGCTCTGCCATGCACCCAAACAGTGGTTTACCCCCACATATGGGGTATCGGCGTACTCAGGACAAATTTTAAAACAACATTTGGGGTCCAATTTCCCATGGGAAAATAAAAAATTGGGGGCGAAAAGATCATTTTTGTGAATAAATATGTTTTATTTTTATGGCTCTGCATTATAAACTTCTGTGAAGCACTTGGTGGGTCAAAGTGCTCACCACACATCTAGATAAGTTTCTTAGGGGGTCTACTTTCCAAAATGGTGTCACTTGTGGGGGGTTTCAATGTTTAGACACATCAGTGACTCTCCAAACGCAACATGGCGTCCCATCTCAATTCCAGCCAATTTTGCAAAAGTCAAATGGCACTCCTTCCCTTCCGAGCTCTACCATGCGCCCAAATAGTGGTTTACCCCCACATATGGGGTATCAGCGTACTCAAGACAAATTGTACAACAACCTTTAGGGTCCATTTTCTCCTGTTACCCTTGGTAAAATAAAACAAATTGGAGCTGAATTAAATTTTTTGTGAAAAAAAGTTAAATGTTCATTTTTATTTAAACATTCTAAAAATTCCTGTGAAACACTTGAAGGGTTAATACTTCTTGAATGTGGTTTTGAGCACCTTAAGGGGTGCAGTTTTTAGAATGGTATCACACTTGGTTATTTTCTATCATATAGACCCCTCAAAATGACTTCAAATGAGATGTGGTCCCTAAAAAAAAAAATGATGTTGTAAAATGAGAAATTGCTGGTCAAATTTTAACCCTTATAACTCCCTAACAAAAAAAAATTTGGGTTCCAAAATTGTGCTGATGTAAAGTAGACATGTGGGAAATTTTACTTATTAAGTATTTTGTGTGACATATCTCTGTGATTTAATTGCATAAAAATTCAAAGTTGGAAAATTGTGAAATTTTCTACATTTTCGCCAAATTTCCGTTTTTTTCATAAATAAATGCAGGTAATATCAAAGAAATTTTACCACTAACATGAAGTACAATGTCAGAATCACCAGGATCCGTTGAAGCGTTCCAGAGTTATAACCTCATAAAGGGACAGTGGTCAGAATTGTAAAAATTGGCCTCGTCATTAACGTGCAAACCACCCTTGGGGGTAAAGGGGTTAATAGCCTAGAGAAGGACCATGGTTATTGGCCCCCCTGGCTAAAAAATCTGCCCCAGCCACCCCAGAAAAGGCACATCTGTAAGATGCCCCTACTCTAGCGAGGGAATTTTTCTGAATATTTTCTCACGCTAGAGTTCATATGAGTTTATTCCACCAGGGGGCGCAGCACCGCAAGTCACCAAAACTGCATTCCATTCATTCCCCAGATTTTACAAACAGGGGCGGCTGCATTAGTAGGCTCCTGGTTGTAAAATTACTTAACCCCTTCAGATGGATTTACATAATGGACATGACTAGACGGCGGACAGGTATGGGATATTGGTGTTTTTTTATTTTTCTATTTTTTTCAGAAGACAAGGGTAGTCAATTGGATTGAGCGTATAATAAAGCTATTACAACAACATGTGTATTTACTTCATTAATATACTTTATTCATAATGTGTGTGTGTGTTCATTTAGCCCTTTATTACTATTGGATTAATAATGGATAGGTGTCTTATTGACATCTCTCCATTATTAACCAGGCTTAATGTCACTTTACTTTAGCAAGGTGACATTAACCCCATATTACCCCATATCCCACCGCTACAGGGGAGTGGGAAGAAAGAGGCTAAGTGCTGGAATAGGAGCATCTTCCAGATGTGCCTTTTCTGGGGTGGCTGGGGGCAGATGTTTTTAGCCAGGGGGGGCCAATAACCATGGTCCCTCTCCAGGCTATTAATATCAGCCCTCAGTCACTGGCTTACCCTCTCTGGTGGAGAAAATTGCGTGGGATATTTTTCCGTGATTTAACCCTTTATATTAACACCTAGAGATCCCAAATTTTGCACACAGACACTACTAACATTATTAGGGAGGAATATATAAAAATCTAATGGATATGAAATGATTTACTGTATGTAAACCATGTCTCATATCCTGTCGGGTTTGATAAGCAGATAGCAAAAGCCAGCAAAAGCCGGCAATTGAATCGCTGGCTTTTCTGCTATCTAGCCCTCTATGAAATATAAATATACATAGATATATATATGTGTGTGTCAATGAGATATATATATTGTAAGGATTTCACTCGCTCAGCTGCGACGGCTGACACTCAGGAGACGTGTTCCTTTAAAGTTCACTGGGTTTATTGCTTCATAAACCATGTGGCAAATAACAGAAAGCAAAATGGGCCTTTGGTTCAGGCAAAGAAAAGCAAGTGTCCAGTTCATCCGGCTCAGTCCTGAAGCCGTAACACACTCAGGAGGGTTTCACCTCCACACATATCTGCTGTGTAAAGGATTAGCCAGTCTTATAAAGAGCTAACCCCACCCAGTAACCCATCACATGATTAGCCATGTGGTCTGACATTACCACAGGTCCTGAAACACATATACAAGATTATGTGCAAGAAAGGAATACTCCGGGCTACATTACAGCAATCAGGCACTTATGTGGCACATACCTCCCATCGACCACAAACCCTTTAGCCATGCTACATACCTCCCCCCTCTGCCTAAAGCCGTGGGGCTTGGCACTTTCCCCCACTAAACAAGGGATTCTCGATAGGGCATCCGCATTACCGTGCAGCTTTCCGGCCCTATGTTCCACATGGAAACTGAAGTCCTGCAGGGCTAAGAACCAACGGGTGACTCTAGCATTTCTTCCTTTCGTTTCTCTCATCCACCTAAGCGGGGCATGGTCAGATACCAGTCTAAATTTACGTCCCAGCAGATAGTACCGCAATGTGTCCACTGCCCATTTTATGGCCAAGCACTCCTTCTCAACGACTGAGTAGTTCTTTTCAGATGAGGACAGCTTCCTACTCAGATAGAGAACAGGATGCTCCTCCCCATGTAGTTCTTGGGAAAGGACTGCTCCCACCCCAACATCTGAGGCATCTGTCTGAAGAATAAACTCTTTCTTGAAGTTTGGGGCCATCAGAACGGGTTGCTTACACAAAGCGTTTTTCATTTCTTGCAAGGCTGACTCTGTTTCTTCGGACCACTTAACCATTACTGATTTTGTCCCTTTTAGCAGGTCAGTCAGAGGCGCAGCCATCGTGGCGAAGTTTGGGATGAACCTCCTGTAATATCCCACGATTCCCAGGAAGGCTTTAACTTGTTTCTTGGAAACTGGTTTTGGCCATGTTTGGATTGCCTCCACTTTATTGATTTGGGGTTTTATTTCTCCATGACCCACTATGTATCCAAGGTACTTAGCTTCTTCTTTACCCAAGGCGCACTTCTTCGGGTTTATAGTAAATCCGGCCTCTCTTATAGCATCCAACACCGCTTGGACTTTCTCCAGATGACTCTCCCAGTCCGGGCTAAAGATGACGATATCATCTAGGTACGCAGCAGCGTAGGCCTTATGGGGTGCAAGGACTCTATCCATAGCCCTCTGGAAGGTCGCCGGAGCTCCCTGTAGGCCAAACGGCATCCGGGCATATTGGAAGCATCCATCAGGTGTCGAAAAGGCCGTCTTCTCCTTGGCTTCCTGTGCCATAGGGATCTGCCAATACCCCTTTGTCAAATCCAAGGTGGATATATATCTGGCGTGCCCAAGCCTTTCGATGAGCTCATCAATACGGGGCATGGGATAAGCGTCGAACTTGGAGACTTCATTCAACTTCCGATAGTCGTTGCAAAACCTCCACTCTCCATCAGGTTTTGGGACCAGGACAATTGGGCTCGACCAACCGCTCTTGGATTCCTCAATGACCCCAAGCCTCAACATACGCTCCACTTCCTTGGAGATAACTTCTCGACGAGCCTCAGGAATACGATAAGGTTTCACATTCACCCGCACATGTGGCTCTGTTAGGACCTCGTGCTCTATGACCTTCGTGTATCCTGGCAATTCTGAAAACAGGTCCCTGTTTTTCTGGAGTAACTCCCGGCACTGCTGTTTCTGGGTCTTTGATAGCGTCTCTGCTATAGTAACCGCTCCAACCTCACCTTCTGGGTTGCTTAACAATGATGGAGTTGCTGTCGGCTCTCTATCTTGCCATGGCTTGATGAGGTTGACATGGTAAACTTGGAATGGTTTCCGTCTTCCTGGTTGGTGAATTTTATAATTTACCTCACCAAGTTTCTCGACAACCTCATATGGCCCTTGCCATTTGGCCAAGAACTTGCTTTCCACCGTTGGAACTAACACAAGAACTCGGTCTCCCGGATTGAACTGCCTCACTCTTGCAGACCGGTTGTAGACCCTGGCTTGAGCTTCTTGTGCTTGGAGAAGGTGTTCTTTCACGATAGGCATCACCTTTGCAATCCTCTGCTGCATCAGGGCCACATGCTCAATGACGCTTCTGTGGGGTGTGACTTCGGCCTCCCAGGTTTCCTTGGCTATATTCAGGAGTCCTCGTGGATGTCGGCCATATAGAAGCTCAAACGGTGAGAACCCTGTGGAGGCCTGTGGAACTTCACGAATGGAAAACATCAGATAGGGTAAGAGACAATCCCAGTCTCTACCGTCTTTCTCTATAGCTTTTCTCAGCATGCTCTTTAGGGTCTTGTTAAACCTCTCAACAAGGCCATCTGACTGGGGATGGTACACCGAGGTCCTCAACTGGGAGATCTTCAGGGCTTTGCATAACTCCCTCATCACCTTGCTCATGAAAGGTGTACCCTGGTCAGTCAGGATCTCCTTTGGCAGACCTGTCCGGGAAAAGACATGGACCAACTCGCGGGCTATGCTTTTTGAGGAAGAATTTCTCAAGGGAATTGCCTCAGGATAGCGTGTGGCATAGTCCAGGATGACTAATATATACTGATGGCCCCGAGCTGATTTAACTAAGGGACCGACCAAGTCCATGGCAATTCTCTCGAACGGTACCTCAATAATGGGCAGTGGCACAAGGGGGTTCCGGAAATGAGGAGTAGGAGCAGTTAGCTGACATGTAGGGCAGGACCTGCAATAGTTCACTATTTCCCGGTGACACCCAGGCCAATAGAACCTCTGCACAACCCGTTCCTGCGTTTTTTCCACCCCCAGGTGTCCACCCAAGATGCGTGAATGGGCCATGTCCAACACTTTCCGTCTATACGGACCCGGCACTATCAACTGCTCTACCAACTCCTCCCGTATTTTCGTGACACGGTACAACAACTCCCCCCTCAACAGAAAATGGGGAAATCTTGTGTCTGCCCCCGGCTCCTGTACCACCCCGTCAATAACTGTGACATTATTAAAGGCTTCCCTCAGAGTGGGGTCCCTATGTTGGGCAGTCCCAAAATTTTCACCGGTAACTTCTAACTCCAGAATGTCAGATGTAGGGGATACTTCCTCCTCATCCCCAACCAGAACACAAAAAGGAAAACTGTCTGCCTCTGGGTGTGGCGATACCCTTCCAGGGTTCACTGGTTCCCTGCCAGGGAGCTCAGAACCATTTCCCCACAAATCCCAAAACAAACAGAAATCCCGGCCAATAATTATAGGGTGCAACAAGTCCTGAACCACGCCGACTATGTGGGACTCAGTGCCACATGCCGTTTCAATGTCCACCCTGGCCATAGGGTAGTCCTTTGCATCACCATGTATGCACCGCACTCCGACCTTCTTTCCTGGGAGCATGTGGAGAGGAAAAGTGGCCCTCACCAGGGTCACTAGGCTCCCCGAGTCTAACAGTGCCGTTACTGCTCGACCGTTCACCTTTACGGGACACGCTTGAGGTCCCTCGTTGGATGGAGAGTTCACACTACAGGCTGGATACGCATAGTATGAACAACGGCGTCCCATGCTGCAGTCCATCTGCTCAGTGGTTTGGGAACAACGGGCAGCTATATGTCCTGGCTTGTGGCACCTCCAACAAATAATATCACCCGTGGGGACCTTGGGCACCACCTCCCCCGCCCTTTGTGACCTTGGACGCACCACCCCTTTTTGGGACTCAGCTGCCTTCTGGGACCCCCAGTACGGCATGGGCTGCCTCCCGAAGGAGCCTTCCAACCCTTGGTATCTCTCAACCAGTCCGATCAGCTCGTCAGCATTCTGGGGATTACCCTGGGCAACCCAAGACTGTATAGGCCTCGGGAGGGAATGGACAAACCGATCCATCATCACCCGTTCTACCATCTGTGCAGACGCAGAGGATTCTGGCTGCAGCCATTTCTGGACCAGGTGCAACAGATCAAACATTTGGGAACGAGGTGGTTTGTCCCGGTGATAGCCCCAGGAGTGAACTCGCTGTGCCCTGACAGTCAGTGTCACCCCCAAACGTGCGAGAATCTCGGCTATCAATTTGTGATACTCTTTGGCATCCTGCAAGGTCAAATCATAGTACGCCTTCTGGGGTTCTCCCGTCAGGTATGGCGCAAGTACCTCTGCCCACTGCTCTGGCGGAAGTTTTTCCCTCTCAGCGACCCTCTCAAACACCGTCAGGAAGGCCTCAACATCATCCCCGGGAGTCATTTTCTGCAATGCGCGTCTTACCGTCTTCTGGACGTGGGTGTCATCAGCCAAACCTGGGGTTGGGGCGCTCGCCTTGCCCTGGATGGCGGCTGCCAGAAGCTGCATCTGCTGCTGATGCTCCTGCTGGCTCTGCTGCATCTGCTGCCGTTGCTCCTGCTGACTCTGCCGTTGCTCCTGCTGACTCTGCCGTTGCTCCTGCTGGCTCTGTTGTATCTGCTGCATCAACAGCCTGTTGGTCTCTTGCTGCCTTTTCTCCTGCTGTGACTGCATCTGGACCAAGTGTTTCAGCAGGTCCTCCATTTTCTCCGGCAATGCTTGCTGGCTTGCAACAGCCTTGACCCAGGACATTCAAAAATAAACTCACGTCTCCGCTGGGAACGCTGCTCGCACGTCTCCACCAATTGTAAGGATTTCACTCACTCAGCTGCGACGGCTGACACTCAGGAGACGTGTTCCTTTAAAGTTCACTGGGTTTATTGCTTCATAAACCGTGTGGCAAATAACAGAAAGCAAAATGGGCCTTTGGTTCAGGCAAAGAAAAGCAAGTGTCCAGTTCATCCGGCTCAGTCCTGAAGCCGTAACACACTCAGGAGGGTTTCACCTCCACACATATCTCCTGTGTAAAGGATTAGCCAGTCTTATAAAGAGCTAACCCCACCCAGTAACCCATCACATGATTAGCCATGTGGTCTGACATTACCACAGGTCCTGAAACACATATACAAGATTATGTGCAAGAAAGGAATACTCCGGGCTACATTACAGCAATCAGGCACTTATGTGGCACATACCTCCCATCGACCACAAACCCTTTAGCCATGCTACAATATATATATATATATATATACACCTATACTATGTGTGGACATTTATTTTAGCTATTCTTCTATCCTGTCAGTGTGATTTTACTGTACACCGCACTGAATTGATGGCTTTTCTCTCTTAACACCGCTGCGTATTTCTCGCAAGTCACACTGCTGGTCCTCGTATAATCTGTATTTTTCTCACCCCCATAGACTTTCATTGGTGGATTTTTTGCGCAATACTGTGACAAACGCAGCATGCTGTGATTTTCTACGGCCGTAAAATGCGGCCGAGAAATATACAGCAGATAGGAGCTGCCCCATAGAGAAACATTGGTCCGTGTGCAATGCATTGCTTTTGTGCCTCTCATACGTCCGTATTCCTCTCTAGTGTGACCCCGGCCTAACTCTTCTTACTAGTGTATATTACCACACTAGCACAGGGGATTTTCATAAAACGCTCAGCTGGTGTAATAGTATGCTATCATAGTCAGGGAATTTTTAATTTTAATTTTACCCCATATATTGCAACAATTAAAGTTACATGAGGGCAATTAGAGTAGATTTTTCATCTAAGGGTTAAAGGAGCAAATAAATCAGACTAGTGCAATCCGATAAAAAATAGGATTGCACTCGTACCAATGTTATTCATTGAGGCAGTGCAAGTCTGCGATTTGACGTGAGAAAACAATTGAAGCATGCTGTACTTGCATTCGATTATCGGATCACACTTGCCCATTCAAGTCTGAGTGTGAGTGAAAAATTGGACTGCACTCAGATGTCATCCAAGTGCAGTCCTTTATACTGGTCCAGAGTCAATGGAGAAATTTTGTTCTCCATCTTCCCCACAAGAGAAAATAGGATCACACTAAGTTAACACTTGCATCAAACTGTGACATAGTTTGATGTGCGTGTCATTAGCATCTGATTCTTTCACACAAGAGAATATATACTTGTGTGACCACATTCTAAGGCTGCATTCTCACGATGAGAATTTGGTGACTTTTTGATGCTGCGTATTTTCACTGCGTCAGACATATAGCACCTTTGGCTACGTAGATATGTTGAGCTTTTGGTGAGTTTTTGATATTTTCTATATATTAGATTTTCCCCATAGATTTAAATTAGCTGAAGAAAATCCGTAAGTTAAAACATATGTGTTTGTAGTGCGTTTACAAGGAGGAAATGCATCAAAAGCGCATGTAATCTGCAGTATGTCAATAGAGTTCAGTGAAATCAAAATATCAGAAACTTTCAAAAACATGGCTGCTTATTTAAAGCATGGCACACCAAACAGAGGCAAAAACAGAAAAAAAGCAATGAGAAAACGCAAACATAATTTAAATAGTAGGTGCAGAAATGGTGCAGAAATTCAGCAACATTAAAAACTCACCAAAACCTCATCGTGGTAAAATAGTCTTAGGGGAAATAGGTTTGTGGAGACACGAGGATCAGTGGGTACTCTTGTCTGCTGGCCTGAGATCGCATGAACCAGGGCTCCTCACCATTGTACGCCCGCACTCCTTTCCCGTGGCAGAATACTATTCAGACAACACAGGGTGAGTTACACACTGTGGCAATACTTTATTGAACCACAAACAGATAATAATGTATAGAACAGTCTCAGCAACTACCCAAGAGGTGCAATTTACAGAGTCTCACCCTTTTTCTAAGTTACCAGGGTTAGAGGAGATGTGACTTCAGGGCTTCCAGGGCTGACTACCCTCACCAGTGGCACCCTGCTTTTGGTGGGCACCCACAGAGAAGAGGTAATGACAAGCTTAGGAAGCTGACAGTCAATTGAGGCGTGTGGTTAGGTGACCAGAGGATCCCATCCTGGCTTCTCTGAATGTTTCCATGACGCCAGGTGACTGGAGGGTCCCACCCTGGCGTCTCTGAATATCTCCTTGAGGCCAGGTGACCAGAGGGTCCCAACTTGGCTTCTCTGAATATCTCCTTGAGGCCAGGTGACCGGAGGGTCCCAACCTGGCTTCCCCAAATGATTCCATGGGTTCAGTGATGGTCAATGGAGCAGATCTGAATTCTCCCAGCTAGCGCGAGGTCCCTTAAGCTGACATCCTGTAGAATGTCAAATCTGTGTTCCCCTTGATGGTGCCATGGTGCCTTAGCTGTTGTACTGTAGAGACTCTTCTTTTTGCAGAAATATCAAAATCCCTCTTTATACCCACATCTGTGGTTTAGGTCATCATCCACAGGTCAGGGAGGAGGTGGGATGAGATTAACTCTCATTGTTTGAGTATTTAATCATTTTGCATAGTTTGTCCTCCACTGTTTTGCAGGTCAACAAGCTGCATGGACTTATACAATGGGTAATCAACATATTAGCATACATCAATTGTTTAATGATCCTGCATCTCTGTCTTCCAATGATAGCAGACAATAACCTGTAGGAGCTGATATAAGAGGTAAACAGCAGTCAACGATCATACTCATATGACAACAGTCTATGTTTCTTGACTCACCGAAGAAAAAAGCACAAATTCAATAGTCAATGTTCAGACAATAGCCTAGGTCTCCTGGCCTACTGGAATTACGTCTGGCATAATTAAGAATAAATGCGGTGTCATCACAAGATTACTTGCTTTTTTTCATGCTGTGATTTTTGTTTCTTCTTGGTACGTCATGTTTTAAACAAATCTGATTTGTTTTAGCTACTTCCTGGTATTTGGTTTTGGCAAAACTTTACTGATATAATCATGTGTGGAATACATAACTTTTTGATGCATTTCTCCTGCGCAAACACACTAAGAACGCGAGTACGTTTTTTCCTCATCTAATTGCAAGTCTGCTGGGAAAATCTGTACATAAAACTAGAGAAATTGTCATGTTGCAGGTTTGGAACTGTGCGCACGTTGAGTATTTGGTGAGTTTTTTGTTACCTCAGTATTTGTGTTTCTATTATACCTTTCCTGTGTGCATGTGACCTAAAATGCTGCATTTTTGATGCTGTGAAAATATGCAGTTTGCATAATGAATATCTGCACATACTGAAGAAGAAAAACCCTTCTCCTGGCAGGTGGCCCCTGTGCTGCAGCATAATCACATGTGTAATGTCGCAATAATAAATGTGATTGATGTTATTCAGATAGAAAAAAAAAATCAGTTTTAAAATGGCGCCTGCTGAGCCTACGCAGTAGCAGCTATCGGTGTGTATAGGTGATCCGATAGCTGCTACTGCACATGCTGGAGAAGAAAAAAAATCCTCCTATCAGAGATAGCTGAGAGCAGTCGGCGCCATCTTGGAGGAGGAAATTTGTTTTTTCTTCTCCAGCAAGTTGGCGCCGCCAGCACCACATGAAGACCCCCCACAGGCCGCACCAGAGCACGAGCATATAATTAACTCAAAACTGAAAATAAAGATTAAACAACAACCACAAGATGGATTTCGTCAACCGAGGTATCATTTTAATCAGTATAATGGTGCCAACCTGACAGTGTCTGTAGTTACTGCTGACAGGTTCCCTTTAAGGTTTAAAGCTGTCTGCAACCAGATATATTGTCTTAATACACTGTAAAGCAAGTACAATGAATTATGCTGAGATTTTGTGTGCTAATGTTTGCGTTGCAAAAGTACCTGAATACAATGATCAGAATTTGAAAAATTTCTGAGACATTTTACATGTAGTTCGCTCTAAAATCTATACATCATTACTATTTTGCATCCAGAATTTTTTAGTCTTTTTACTAATAATATAAAGCGCAAGTTAAATCTCGACTACGTTATTAGTAATTCTGTAGCTTATTGTGAGGACTGTCTTCAAAGAGTTTTAAATCTATCTGTCTTAACACGGCAGCCGAAACATTTTTAGGAGGAAATTGAAGTCGTTTTTGATTTGTTTCTTTTGCTTCTGATATATTATTAGTTGCTGTCTGGAGATCAGTTTCTGCATTCCAGACAATCAGATAGCTGTGACCAGCTTCTGATCTGGAGAATTACCTCTGCTGCTGTCCTGATTGTATGGGGAAGGACAAAGTGCGTATAAGCAGAGGATTCTCCTTTCTCCTGTTATGGTGAAAAATGTGCTTGCTAATAGAAGCTGACACCTAACTGAAGGCTGATTAGCATCCAGCCAGGAGATCTCTACAGGGAGACTTTTCATGTTTATACAGTCATCTTATAAAGTCTATGGCTTCGAAAACATGAAATCATTGCACATACATTCAGTATTTAATATGAGTATTTGGTACATTTTGACGCTATGGTTTACTGTATTATAGGACTTTTAAAAAAATAAAGCAAAGGCATATCTAGGTGGGATGGCAGAGCATTTGCCAGCAGGGGGCGCCGTTGGGCTAAAGTGGCGGTGTGAGGTGTCTCCCAGGTGGTGGCGTTTTGCTGATCCCCTCCGCCCCCCCAACCCTCAGAGTAAGATTTGGCCAATCTCCAAGCCGATTGTCAATGTGAGAGCTAGCTCAGAGAACCTGTAAAATGCCAGCTCCCTGCACTCAATTGTATTTGCAACTTTCATGCATGAGTATAATTGAAATTCAAAATGTTCTTACTTCCAAGGTCAAGGCAATCAACAGAGTGATCAGGTCATGTGATCACACTGCTGATGACAAACTTATGCCACAGAGGAATAAGTGCTCCTTCTGCGCCAACAATAGTGTTAGCGCTCTAATGGAGCCAAAGATACACAAGAGCTTTATATGCGGCTGGGGTCTTGTGAGGGGACAGTATAGGGGGTGGATCTGTCAGTAGTTGGGGAGAGAATGGGGAAGAAAAGTGTTGTCAGGGGACAGTATGGAGGGGAAGTGTGAGGGGGCAGTAGTGGGGGAGAAAAATGTGAGGAGACAGTATGGACCGGAAAGTATGTGAGGACAGTATGGGGTTGAGTTTAAGGGAACAGTATGGAGGAGAAATTTGTGAGAGGACGGTATGGGGGAATTAATTTGAGGGGAAAGCATGGTGGGGAATGTGAGGGAGCAAAGTATGGGGGAGAGTGTGAAGGGACAGTATGGGGTGGAGGGTGCTGGGGCAGAGTATAAAGACTATGTAGTGTAGGAGAGCAATGTAGAGAGGGGCAAGTGTCGAGAAATGGTGTGAGGGCTAAGCAAGTATAATAATAATAAATAATAATTTTATTTATATAGTGCCAACATATTCCACAGCACTTTACAAATTATACAGGGGACTTGTAGACACAATAGACATTAAATAACCACCTAAGACCACAACATGGTCATAAATTGCCCAAGCAGGCACAGATGAAAGATAACAGACACACGCAAAAAGGTGGACCTCCTGGAAATGATTACAAAACTATCAATACCAGTGTATCAGTGTAACTCACATTCAAAAAAGGACATAGTAATTTTTAAGACAAGACGGTACTTATTCAGATTATTCATATGTAATGCTATAGTCATTACACAGAGTGATACAATAAATAACTATATACAGAAAAAGTTTTTCAATAAAGGGACAGGCATGTATTGCACTATTAGTAAAAAAAGGCCAAATGTGCCATATATGCTATCATGCAAACAATGTCCAAGAACCGTCATTTCCAGGAGGTCCACTTTTTTCCTGTGTCTGTTGTCTTTTATCTGTGCCTGCTTGGGCGTTTTATGACTATGTTGTGGTCTTAATTTATGTCTTCAATAAAATATTAATTATATTATATTTGTGTGGTGCCTCTTTTAATAGGTGGTTATCTTATGCTCGGCCAACCACTTTAGGATATATTATAGGTGTTGTGCAGACAATAGACATTACAGCATAACAGAAATCACAGTTCAAAATAGATACCAAGAGGAGTGAGGGCCCTGCTTGCAAGCTTACAAACTATGAGGAAAAGGGGAGACACGAGAGGTGGATGGTAACAATTGCTTTAGTTATTCGGACCAGCCATAGTGTAAGGCTCAGGTGTTTATGTAAAGCTGCATGAACCAGTTAACTGCCTAAGTATGTAGCAGTATAGACAGAGAGGCCTATTAACTGCATAAAGTGTATGAGAACATGATGCGAGGAACCCAAAATTTTTTTTTTTTTTTGAATGGGCCACACAGGGATAGTTAGGTTAATGTTTAGAGGCGGTAGGCCAATCTGAACAAATGAGTTTTTAGGGCATGCTTAAAACTGTGGGGATTGGGGATTAATCTTATTAACCTAGGTAGTGCATTCCAAAGAATTGGCGCAGCACGTGTAAAGTCTTGGAGACGGGAGTGGGAGGTTCTGATTATTGAGGATGCTAACCTGAGGTCATTAGCGGAGCGGAGGCCATGGGTAGGGAGGTAGACTGAGTCCAGAGAGGATATGTAGGGCGGTGCTGAGCCAAGGAGTGCTTTGTGGATGAAGGTAGTAGTTTTGTACTGGATTCTTGAGTGGATGGGTAACCAGTGTAATGACTGGCACAAGGTAGAGGCATCGGTGTAACGGTTGGTGAGGAATATGATCCTGGCTGCAGCATTCAGGACAGATTGGAGCGGGGAGAGTTTGGTAAGAGGGAGGCCGATTAGTAGAGAGTTACAATAGTTCAGACGAGAATGAATAAGTGAAACAGTAAGAGTTTTTGCAGAGTCGAAAGTAAGAAAAGGGCGAATTCTAGAAATGTTTTTGAGATGCAGATAAGAAGAGCGAGACAGTGATCGGATGTAGGCGGTGAATGAAAGCTCGGAATCAAGTATGACCCCAAGGCAGCGGGCATGTTGCTTTGGAGTAATGGTGGAACTGCACACGGAGATGGCAATGTCAGGCAAAGGTAGGTTATTAGAGGGAGAAAACATGAGGAGTTCAGTTTTTGACAGGTTCAGTTTCAGATAGAGGGAGGACATGATGTTAGAGACAGCGGTAAGACAATCACTGGTGCTTACTAAAAAGGTCAGCGTGATAACAGGAGAAGAAGTGTATAATTGGGTGTAGACAGCATAGAGATGGTACTGGAAACCAAATCTACTGATTGTTTGTCCAATAGGGGCAGAATACAAAGAGAAGAGGAGGGGGCCTAGGACTGATCCTTGAGGAACCCCAACAGTAAAGGTACCGTCACACTTAGCGACGCTGCAGCGATACCGACAACGATCCGGATCGCTGCAGCGTCGCTGTTTGGTCGCTGGAGAGCTGTCACACAGACCGCTCTCCAGCGACCAACGATGCCGGTAACCAGGGTAAACATCGGGTAACTAAGCGCAGGGCCGCGCTTAGTAACCCGATGTTTACCCTGGTTACCATCCTAAAAGTAAAAAAAACAAACAGTACATACTTACCTAACGCTGTCTGTCCTCCAGCGCTGTGCTCTGCACTCCTCCTGTACTGTCTGTGTGAGCACAGCGGCCGGAAAGCAGAGCGGTGACGTCACCGCTCTGCTTTCCGGCTGACCGACGCTCACAGCCAGAGCAGGAGGAGTGCAGAGCACAGCGCCGGGGACAGACGGCTGTAGGTAAGTATGTACTGTTTGTTTTTTTTACTTTTAGGATGGTAACCAGGGTAAACATCGGGTTACTAAGCGCGGCCCTGCGCTTAGTTACCCAATGTTTACCCTGGTTACCAGTGAAGACATCGCTGAATCGGTGTCACACACGCCGATTCAGCGATGTCTGCGGGGAGTCCAGCGACCAAATAAAGTTCTGGACTTTCTTCCCCGACCAGCGACAGCACAGCAGGGGCCTGATCGCTGCTGCCTGTCACACTGGACGATATCGCTAGCGAGGACGCTGCAACGTCACGGATCGCTAGCGATATCGTCTAGTGTGACGGTACCTTAAGGGGAAGGTGAGAGGAGGAGGAACCAGCAAAATATACATTGAAGATAGGAGGAGAACCAGGAGAGAACGGTGTCCTTGAGGCTGATGGAGCGGAGCATAGTGAGGAGGAGCTGATGATCCAGAGTGTTGAATGCTGCGGAGAGATCCAAGAGAATTAGCATGGAGTAGTGACCATTAGATTTAGCTGTTAGTATGCAGGACATTATGCAGGGAGAGTAGGGCACACAATATAGAGATTTTGCAGTATGTGGGAAATGCAGTATGAAGAGGTGGTTGCAGAAGAGACTCACTATGGAAAGGGTTCAGAGTGGTGAGGGACATTTAAGATAGGGATGATGTGTCAGTTGTCACGGGGTTACTGCGACAGAGCCAGAAGACCGCAGCATCTGGTTGCTCCTACTCCAGCACTAAGAAGAAGCACTTCTCCGTCTTATTAAATGTGTTTATTTCTTCCGGCAGAACACGGGTAAATCGTCCATGTTGGAAATCCCTCTTCTTAGCTGTGCTCGGCTAGCCACTTCTTTTCCCTATACAATCTGGTCTCTATTACTAATCCTCGCCAGAGATAGCTTTTGCTGCATGGCTAAAGGAGGGAGAGAAGTTGGTATGAGAAGTGTTATGAACTGGTGATTCAGAAACACAATGACCTGGTGGTTAAGAGCACACAAAGTGACCTGATAGTTACTAATAACATAGGACGAGCTCTGAGACGTGGGAACTCTGCTGACCGCAATCCCTAATCCTATCACACCACACTAGAGGTAGCCGTGGAGCGCTCCTGACCAGACCTAGGCGCCTCGGGCACAGCCTGAGAAACTAGCTAGCCCTGAAGATAGAAAAATAAGCCTACCTTGCCTCAGAGAAATTCCCCAAAGGAAAAGGCAGCCCTGTTGTGAATTCTGTGGCAGAGCTCCCTCCTGTGGTCACAAGTGGTACTTCGGCTGATTCTCTCTGTGAGCTTCTGTTGGTGGAGGGAAGTGGTACTGCGGCTTCTGAGTTTCCTCCCTCAGGTGATCTGGTGAGGTCGTTAGGTGCTTCTCTACTTAACTCCACCTAATGCTTTGATCCTGGCTTCCTGTCAATGTTCCAATGTTGGACTTGCTTTTCCCTGGATCATTCCTGTGGCCTGCTGCTCTGCATAGCTAAGTTCTTCTTTGCTATTTGTTTGCTATTTTTTCTGTCCAGCTTGTCTAATTTGTTGCTGGAAGCTCTGGGACGCAAAGGGTGTACCTCCGTGCCGTTAGTTCGGTACGGAGGGTCTTTTTGCCCCCTTTGCGTGGTTTTCTTTAGGGTTTTGTGTAGACCGCAAAGTTACCTTTTCTATCCTCGCTCTGTTAAGAAAGTCGGGCCTCACTTTGCTGAATCTATTTCATCTCTACGTTTGTCTTTTCATCTTAACTCACAGTCATTATATGTGGGGGGCTGCCTTTTCCTTTGGGGTATTTCTCTGAGGCAAGGTAGGCTTATTTTCTTTCTTCAGGCTAGTTAGTTTCTCAGGCTGTGCCGAGTTGCATAGGCAGAGTTAGGCGCAATCCACGGCTGCCTCTAGTGTTGTTTGGAGAGGATTAGGGATTGCGGTCTGCAGAGTTCCCACGTCTCAGAGCTCGTTCTATGATTTTGGGTTATTGTCAGATCACTGTATGTGCTCTGACCGCTATGTCCATTGTGTTACTGAATTGCCTTTCATAACAGTACAGGAAGCCAAAAGTACTAATGATTCTCAATAGAGGGAAAAAAGAAGTTCTGAGACCATTTTTTTTTCTTTGCACTGTGTTTTGCCTTTTTTTTCCCCTAGACATTTGGGTGGTTCAGTACACAGGTGTAGTGATGGACATTAGAAGTCTGTCTTCATTTGTGGATCAGCTCTCGGCAAGAGTACAAAAGATTCAAGACACTATTGATCAGAAAGCTATGTTGGAACCAAGAATTCCTATTCCTGATTTGTTTTTTGGAGATAGAACTAAGTTTCTGAGTTTCAAAAATAATTGTAAATTATTTCTGGCCTTGAAACCTCGCTCCTCTGGTGATCCAGTTCAACAGGTTTTGATTGTTATTTCTTTTTTGCGCGGCGACCCTCAGGACTGAGCATTTTCTCTTGCGCCAGGAGATCCTGCATTGAGTAATATCGATGCGTTTTTCCTGGCGCTCGGATTGCTGTACGATGAACCTAATTCAGTGGATCAGGCAGAGAAAAATTTGCTGGCTCTTTGTCAGGGTCAGGATGAGATAGAGGTATATTGTCAGAAATTTAGAATGTAGTCCGTGCTCACTCAATGGAATGAATCTGCGCTGGCAGCTATGTTCAGAAAGGGTCTCTCTGAAGCCCTTAAGGATGTCATGGTGGGATTTCCTATGCCTGCTGGTTTGAATGAGTCTATGTCTTTGGCCATTCAGATCGGTCGACGCTTGCGTGAGCGTAAATCTGTGCACCATTTGGCGGTATTACCTGAGCTTAAACCTGAGCCTATGCAATGCGATAGGACTTTGACCAGAGTTAAACGGCAAGAACACAGACGTCTGAATGGGCTGTGTTTCTACTGTGGTGATTCCACTCATGCTATCTCTGATTGTCCTAAGCGCACTAAGCGGTTCGCTAGGTCTGCCACCATTGGTACGGTACAGTCAAAATTTCTTCTGTCCGTTACCTTGATCTGCTCTTTGTCATCGTATTCTGTCATGGCATTTGTGGATTCAGGCGCTGCCCTGAATTTGATGGACTTGGAGTATGCTAAGCGTTGTGGGTTTCTCTTAGAGCCCTTGCAGTGTCCTATTCCATTGAGAGGAATTGATGCCACGCCTTTGGCCAAGAATAAGCCTCAATACTGGACCCAGCTGACCATGTGCATGGCTCCTGCACATCAGGAGGTTATTCGCTTTCTGGTGTTGCATAATCTGCATGGTGTGGTCGTGTTGGGGTTGCCATGGCTACAAGCCCATAATCCAGTATTAGATTGGAAATCCATGTCGGTGTCCAGCTGGGGTTGTCAGGGGGTACATGGTGATGTTCCATTTCTGTCAATTTCGTCATCCACCCCTTCTGAGGTTCCAGAGTTCTTGTCTGATTACCGGGATGTATTTGATGAGCCCAAGTCTGATGCCCTACCTCCGCATAGGGATTGTGATTGTGCTATCAATTTGATTCCTGGTAGTAAATTCACAAATGGTCGACTGTTTAATTTATCCGTGCCTGAGCACGCCGCTATGCGCAGTTATGTGAAGGAATCCCTGGAGAAGGGGCATATTCGCCCATCATCGTCACCATTAGGAGCAGGGTTCTTTTTTGTAGCCAAGAACGATGGTTCGCTGAGACCTTGTATAGATTACCGCCTTCTAAATAAAATCACGGTTAAATTTCAGTACCCCTTGCCATTGTTATCTGATTTGTTTGCTCGGATTAAGGGGGCTAGTTGGTTCACCAAGATAGATCTTCGTGGTGCGTATAATCTGGTGCGAATCAGGCGAGGAGATGAATGGAAAACTGCGTTTAATACGCCCGAGGGTCATTTTGAGTATCTAGTGATCCCATTCGGACTTGCCAATGCTCCATCAGTGTTTCAGTCCTTTATGCATGACATCTTCCGAGAGTACCTGGATAAATTCCTGATTGTGTACTTGGATGACATTTTGATCTTCTCGGATGATTGGGAGTCTCATGTGAAGCAGGTCAGAACAGTTTTTCAGGTCCTGCGTGCTAATTCTTTGTTTGTGAAGGGATCAAAGTGTCTCTTTGGTGTGCAGAAGGTTTCATTTTTGGGGTTCATCTTTTCCCCTTCTACTATCGAGATGGATCCTGTTAAGGTCCAAGCCATCCATGATTGGACTCAGCCAACATCTCTGAAAAGTCTGCAAAAGTTCCTGGGCTTTGCTAATTTTTATCGTCGCTTCATCTGCAATTTTTCTAGTATTGCCAAACCATTGACCGATTTGACCAAGAAGGGTGCTGATTTGGTCAATTGGTCTTCAGCTGCTGTGGAAGCTTTTCAAGAGTTGAAGCGTCGTTTTTCTTCTGCCCCTGTGTTGTCAACCAGATGTTTCTCTTCCGTTCCAGGTCGAGGTTGATGCTTCTGAGATTGGAGCAGGGGCTGTTTTGTCGCAGAGAGGTTCTGATTGCTCAGTGATGAAACCATGCACTTTTTTTTCCAGGAAGTTTTCGCCTGCTGAGCGAAATTATGATGTGGGCAACCGAGAGTTGCTGGCCATGAAGTGGGCATTCGAGGAGTGGCATCATTGGCTTGAAGGAGCTAAGCATCGCGTGGTGGTATTGACTGATCATAAGAACTTGACTTATCTTGAGTCTGCTAAGTGGTTGAATCCTAGACAGGCTCGTTGGTCGCTGTTTTTTGCCCGTTTTGACCTTGTGATTTCGTACCTTCCGGGCTCTAAAAATGTGAAGGCGGATGCTCTGTCTAGGAGTTTTGTGCTCGACTCTCTGGGTTTGTCTGAGCCGGCGGGTATCCTCAAGGAAGGAGTAATTGTGTCTGCCATCTCCCCTGATTTGCGGCGGGTGCTGCAAAAATTTCAGGCTAATAAACCTGATCGTTGTCCAGCGGAGAGACTGTTTGTCCCTGATAGGTGGACCAATAAAGTTATCTCTGAGGTTCATTGTTCGGTGTTGGCTGGTCATCCTGGAATCTTTGGTACCAGAGAGTTAGTGGCTAGATCCTTTTGGTGGCCGTCTCTGTCGCGGGATGTGCGTGCTTTTGTGCAGTCCTGTGGGATTTGTGCTCGGGCTAAGCCCTGCTGTTCTCGTGCCAGTGGGTTGCTTTTGCCCTTGCCGGTCCCGAAGAGGCCTTGGACACATATCTCTATGGATTTTATTTCTGATCTTCCCGTTTCTCAAAAGATGTCAGTCATTTGGGTGGTCTGTGATCGCTTTTCTAAGATGGTCCATCTGGTACCCTTGTCTAAATTGCCTTCCTCCTCTGATTTGGTGCCATTGTTCTTCCAGCATGTGGTTCGTTTACATGGCATTCCAGAGAATATCGTTTCTGACAGAGGTTCCCAGTTTGTTTCAAGGTTTTGGCGAGCTTTTTGTGGTAGGATGGGCATTGACTTGTCTTTTTCCTCGGCTTTCCATCCTCAGACTAATGGCCAGACCGAACGAACCAATCAGACCTTGGAAACATATCTGAGATGCTTTGTTTCTGCCGATCAGGATGACTTGGTGTCCTTTTTGCCTTTGGCTGAGTTCGCCCTTAATAATCGGGCCAGCTCGGCTACCTTGGTTTCGCCATTTTTCTGCAATTCTGGGTTTCATCCTCGTTTCTCTTCAGGACAAGTTGAGTCTTCGGACTGTCCTGGTGTGGATACTGTGGTGGACAGGTTGCAGCAGATTTGGACTCATGTAGTGGACAATTTGACCTTGTCCCAGGAGAAGGCTCAACGTTTCGCTAATCGCAAATGCCGTGTGGGTCCCCGACTTCGTGTTGGGGATCTGGTTTGGTTATCTTCTCATCATATTCCTATGAAGGTTTCCTCTCCTAAGTTTAAACCTCGTTTCATTGGTCCGTATAGGATTTCTGAGGTTCTTAATCCTGTGTCTTTTCGTCTGACCCTTCCAGATTCTTTTTCCATACATAACGTATTCCATAGGTCATTGTTGCGGAGATACGTGGCACCTATGGTTCCATCTGTTGATCCTCCTGCCCCGGTTTTGGTGGAGGGGGAATTGGAGTATATTGTGGAGAAGATTTTGGATTCTCGTGTTTCTAGACAGAAACTCCAGTATCTGGTTAAATGGAAGGGTTATGCTCAGGAAGATAATTCCTGGGTTTTTGCCTCTGATGTCCATGCTCCCGATCTTGTTCGTGCCTTTCATGTGGCTCATCCTGGTCGGCCTGGGGGCTCTGGTGAGGGTTCGGTGACCCCTCCTCAAGGGGGGGGTACTGTTGTGAATTCTGTGGCAGAGCTCCCTCCTGTGGTCACAAGTGGTACTTCGGCTGATTCTTTCTGTGAGCTTCTGTTGGTGGAGGGAAGTGGTACTGCGGCTTCTGAGTTTCCTCCCTCAGGTGATCTGGTGAGGTCGTTAGGTGCTTCTCTACTTAACTCCACCTAATGCTTTGATCCTGGCTTCCTGTCAATGTTCCAATGTTGGACTTGCTTTTCCCTGGATCATTCCTGTGGCCTGCTGCTCTGCATAGCTAAGTTCTTCTTTGCTATTTGTTTGCTATTTTTTCTGTCCAGCTTGTCTAATTTGTTGCTGGAAGCTCTGGGACGCAAAGGGTGTACCTCCGTGCCGTTAGTTCGGTACGGAGGGTCTTTTTGCCCCCTTTGCGTGGTTTTCTTTAGGGTTTTGTGTAGACCGCAAAGTTACCTTTTCTATCCTTGCTCTGTTAAGAAAGTTGGACCTCACTTTGCTGAATCTATTTCATCTCTACGTTTGTCTTTTCATCTTAACTCTTAACAGTCATTATATGTGGGGGGCTGCCTTTTCCTTTGGGGTATTTCTCTGAGGCAAGGTAGGCTTATTTTCTTTCTTCAGGCTAGTTAGTTTCTCAGGCTGTGCCGAGTTGCATAGGCAGAGTTAGGCGCAATCCACGGCTGCCTCTAGTGTTGTTTGGAGAGGATTAGGGATTGCGGTCTGCAGAGTTCCCACGTCTCAGAGCTCGTTCTATGATTTTGGGTTATTGTCAGATCACTGTATGTGCTCTGACTAGTGTTGAGCGATACCGTCCGATACTTGAAAGTATCGGTATCGGATAGTATCGGCCGATACCCGAAAAATATCGGATATCGCCGATACCGATATCCGATACCAATACAAGTCAATGGGACATCAAGTATCGGAATGTATCCTCATGGATCCCAGGGTCTGAAGGAGAGGAAACTCTCCTTCAGGCCCTGGGATCCATATTAAAGTGTAAAATAAAGAATTAAAATAAAAAATATTGTTATATTCACCTCTCCGGCGGCCCCTGGACATCAGCGGGAGGATCCGGCGTCCGGCACGGCTTCTTTCTTCAAAATGCGCGCCTTCAGGACCTGTGGAATGACGTCCCGGCTTCTGATTGGTCGCGTGCCGCCCATGTGACCGCCACGCGACCAATCAGAAGCCGCGACGTCATTCCTCAGGTCCTAGAAGGCGCTCATTCTAGGACTTTAGCTGAGGAATGACGTCGCGGCTTCTGATTGGTCGCGTGGCGGTCACATGGGCGGCACGCGACCAATCAGAAGCCGGGACGTCATTCCACAGGTCCTGAAGGCGCGCATTTTGAAGAAAGAAGCCGTGCCGGACGCCGGATCCTCCCGCTGATGTCCAGGGGCCGCCGGAGAGGTGAATATAACAATATTTTTTATTTTAATTCTTTATTTTACACTTCCGATACCGATACCCGATATCACAAAAATATCGGATCTCGGTATCGGAATTCCGATACCGCAAGTATCGGCCGATACCCGATACTTGCGGTATCGGAATGCTCAACACTAGCTCTGACCGCTATGTCCATTGTGTTACTGAATTGCCTTTCATAACACAGCCCCCCACATATAATGACTGTGAGTAAAGATGAAAATACAAACACAGAGATGAAATAGGTTTTAGCAAAGTGAGGCCCGACTTACTGAATAGACCGAGGATAGTAAAGATAGCTTTGCGGTCAGCACAAAAACCTACAAACAACCACGCAGAGGGCGCAAAAAGACCCTCCGTACCGACTAACGGCACGGAGGTGCTCCCTCTGCGTCCCAGAGCTTCCAGCAAGCAAGAAAAACCAATATAGCAAGCTGGACAGAAAAAATAGGAAACAAAAGTAACACAAGCAGAACTTAGCTTATGCAGGGCAGACAGGCCACAAGATGATCCAGGAGAGAGCAAGACCAATACTGGAACATTGACTGGAGGCCAGGAACAAAGAACTAGGTGGAGTTAAATAGAGCAGCACCTAACGACTTAACCTCGTCACCTGAGGAAGGAAACTCAGAAGCCGCAGCCCCACTCACATCCACCAGAGGAAGCTCATGGACAGAACCAGCCGAAGTACCACTCATGACCACAGGAGGGAGCTTGACCACAGAATTCACAACAGAGAAGGAGTGCTGGAGGAGTTATAAGCAACTTTTGTTTGGTTTGTACGCTTGATAATTCCTTATCCTTCTCTATTTTGGTTTCTTTCCCTTCCCCCACACCCCAGTGGAATCCTCTGCTATATGTGAGTGAATATTTTGTGTGTGGAGTTTTCTGTTAACCATTGTTTGCGTTGCCTTGTTTATCGGGTTGGTGTACCGAGGTGAACAGTAGTGTCCCCTCTTCCCTGGGTGGGAGAAGATAACAGACAGAGAGCTAATTTAGGAAATAAGGCAAGGGCGGAGGCCCTGTCATCTTCTCCATATGAAGTATCCCAGGGAACAGGGCGAGTAGGGCGCCCCCTATTGTTAGGGCCAGGAAAGGAGCCCCTGGTCCCTTGTCACCCGACAGTGGTGTCGTTTCATTACCTCTGACTGTTATCATTTTCTTTGATCCATGATGGATCCAGTCTCAGCTTAGTCTGGAGATGGTGGATTTACGCACGATGGTTTTACTGCACCCCGATACATCTGGTGTGGGGTTCTCATATCTCAGGCAAACCATAGTGGAGTCCAGGGTCGTGTTACCGGGCAGGTTCTCTGGAGGCATGACAAGTTTGTTGTGTTCCGTGAGTGAGGCCTGTAATCTTTAATTTCGGTTACGGCCGGTATCCTCAGGTACAGAGGAGCAACGTGTGGGGATAGTTATCTTGCTCCTTCAGGGGGATCCACAAGCATGGGCATTTTCTCTTCCATCTTCAGATGGTGGATAGATTTTTTCAGGCACTGGGCTTTGTGTATGATGACACCGATCGCATCTCCTTAGCGGAGTCCACCCTACGCCAACTTCAGCAAGGAGACCACCTAGAGGAGCAATATTGCTCTGAGTTCTGGAGGTGGGCCACGAACACCAAGTGGAATGACCCTGCACTCCGTAGCCAGTTCAGTGAGGGGCTCACAGTAAGGGTTAAAGATGCCTTAGCTCTGTATGAAACTCCTGACTCCCTTGAGGCAGCCATGTCTCTGGCGATCCGAGTTGATTGCCAATTGCCATCATCACCAGAGATATAGGGAGTCATCTCTGGTTACGGGAGGTCCGGGGTCGAGGGTGGTCAGTACTGAACCTGCTGAGGAACCCATGCAGGTGGGTGCAGCATCATCTTCTGGTAATATGTCTATAGTCCGGTGTAAGGGGTTTGTGTGTTTACTTTGTGGTAAAAGGGGCCATTTTGTGGGCACATGTCCTTGCCGACTTCTATATAAACAACCGCCAGAAAAACTAGAGGGCTCGGGTTGCAGGGAGGTTGGTTGCCCTCGGTGGGTAGGACACAGGTTTTCTTACCTACTATAATACACATGGGTTGAATTAAAGTGGTCATTTCTGCCTTTCTGGACAGTGGGGCAGGGTTTAATTTGGTCGACGCTAGGTTCGTCCGGGACAAAGGCCACATCCCACATACACTGTCCAGACCCATACCCATTATTGCCATCGACTCTGACCCCCTAAGACAGGGGCATTTTACACAAGTTGTCTGAGACTTGCGGCTTCAGATGGGGGTCATGCATATTGAGGTGTTAAACTGCTATGTGCTTGAGGGCCTGCCCTCGCCTCGGGTAATGGGACTTCCTTGGCTCACTCTGCACAATCCAGTAATTGGTTGGCAAATGCAGGAAGTAGCTAAATGGAGTACATACTGTCAAGGACACTTGGGTATGCACTTGGCTGGGGTGGATACTCAGTCCATGCCCAATTACCTGTCAAACTTTGGGGATTTGTTCTCTGAGTAGAACTTTCCCCCATCATCCTTATGATTGTGCCATTAATCTCGTTCCTGGTGCTAAGCTGCCCAAGAGCAGACTCTATAATATCTCAGGTCCAGAAAGACAGGCCATGAAGGACTATATCACGGAAGGTCTGGTAAATTGACATATCAGACCGTCCTCATCTCACATTGCTGCAGGGTGCTTTTTTGTTAAGAAAAAAGATGGGGGTTATGTCCTTGCCTGGATTTCTGGGAACTCAATGCGATCACTATCCGTGATCCGTATCTGCTCCCCCTCAACCCTGACCTCATTAATTAAATTGTAAGGACAAAATGGTTCTCTAAGATGAACCTCAGGGTGGAGTATAACCTCATCTGCATTAAAGAGGGGAATGAGTGGAAGACTGCTTTCAATATGCCTGAAGGACACTATGAGAATTTGGTGATGCCTTTTGGGTTGACAAATGCGCCCTCTGTCTTTAAGCACTTTATTAATTACATCTTTAGTCACCTGGTGGGCAGATTCATTGTGATCTATCTGGATGACATTCTAATTTATTCACCTGACCTTGAGTCACACCAGGTACATGTCAGGCAGGTCTTACATATACTGCGTGACAATAAATTGTATGTCAAACCCAAGAAGTGTATGTTCTCAGTTGAGGAGATCCCTTTCCTAGGTTATATGCTATTTTCCACTGGGTTTTGCATGGATCCAGCGAATGTCCGGGCAGCATTGGATTGGGATCGTCCAGAGGATTTGAAGGCGTTAGAGATTTTTGGGTAGTAGCCAAATCTCTTACAGATATGACCAAGAAGGGGACAGACTTCTCCAGGTGGACCAGTCCTGTCAGGATAGCGTTTGACACATTGAAAAGGTATTTTGCTTCTGGGACAATTCTTATTTAGCCAGATGTCTCTCAGTTTTTCATTGTGATGGTCAATGCGTCCGAGGTGGGAGTGGGGGCTATGTTATCGCAAGGTGTGTCTCCTGGTAAATGGCAACCATGTGCTTATGTTTCAAAGAAACTGTCACCTAAGAAAAATTACGACATTGGTAATAGGCAACTCGGCTATCATATGAGCTGTTGAGGAGAGGCATCATTTTTTGGAGGGAGCGGTTCACCCAATGATGGTTATCAGGGATCATAAAAATCTGGCATACTTAGAATCGGCAAAATGTGTTACGCCTCGACAGGCAAGATGGGCATTATTTTTACCAGGATTTAACCTTTTTGTTACTTATAGGCCGGGGAACAAAAATGTTAAGGTGGTTGCTTTCGTGGGGGAAGAGAAAAGTGTGAACCGGTACCCATTCTTCAGAAAGGGGAAAGGGGTGGTGATGGGGTCTATATGCTCCAATCTGGAGAGAGAGGTTGTTGACACTCAGGGAGACGACCCTGTTGCCTGTCCATTTGGCAAACTGTTCATTCTGGTCAATCTCCATTTTAGAGTCCTCAGTGAATATCATGATACTGTGTTGGTTGGACATCCTGGGAATAAAGCCACCGTGGATTTGCTTGCTCAGCGTTTTTGGTGGTCAGGTGATCATAAAGATGTCCGGTAGTATCTAGCAGCTTGCAGTGTCTGTGCTTGTTTTAAGACCCCCTCATACTCGTCCGTCGGGGGCTCGCCAACCATTGGAGATTCCCAGCAGACCTTGAACTCATTTGTCAGTCAACTTTATCACGGACCTACCCATGTCAGCAGGGACCACTGTAGTTCTGGTGGTGGTGGTGGACAGATTCAGTAAAATGTCTCATTTTATTGCTTTACCAGCTTTGCCAAATGCCAAATCCTTGGCGCAAATTCTCATCAGGAAAATAATTAGACTGCATGGGATTCCGACCCATATTGTTTCTGATTGAGGGGTGCAGTTTGTCTCCAAGTTTTGGAGGGCATTTTGCACCCGTCTGGGGATCCATTTGTCTTTTTCTTCTGATTTTCACCCACAATCTAACAGGCAGACTGAACGAGTCAACCAGAATTTAGAGACGTATCTCAGATGTTTTGTGTCTGAGAATCAGGAGGACTGGGTTACCTACTTACCGTTGGCTGAATTTGCGGTAAATAATCTTTTTCAGGAATCAACTGGTAAGTCCGCATTTTTCAGGGCATATGGGTTCCATCCTCAGTTTAGTTCTTTTAATGGTAATCGCCCTTCTGGATTACCAAAGGAAGAATGGCTTTCATCTTCTATTACTACCATATAGCAGTGGGTTACTAATAATTTGAGAAAGATGGGTTCCAAATATAAGAGTGTGGCTGATCGGAGACGTTTTGTGGGCCCAGACCTGTGTTGGTGACTTGGTGTGGCTGCCCTCGAGGATCGTTAAGCTGAAGGTTCCATCTTGGAAGCTGGGTTCCAGGTTTATAGGTCCTCATAAGATCTTAGCCATCGTCAATCCCATAGCATTTCGCCTTGTTTTACCGTCTACCTTTAGGATCCATAATGTTTTTCATTGTTTCCTTCTCAAGAAATACGTGGCATCTACAGTACCATCGCCTCTATCACCTTCTCCTGTCATTATCGATGGTAATCTGGAGTTCCAGATAGAAAAGGTCTTGGACTCTCATCTTATTTGTCGGTCACTTCAGTCTCTGGTACGGTCTGGTACGGAGGGGGTACGGTCCTGAGGAAAGAATGTAGGTACCAGCATCTGACATTCATGCGGCCAGACTGGTTCGAGGTCCCTCGTAGAAGAGGGGGTACTGTCACGAGGTTACTGCGACAGAGCGGAGCCAGAAGACCGTAGTGTCTGGTTGCTCCTATTCCAGTGCTGAGAAGCACTTCTCCGTCTTATTAAATGTGTTTATTTCTTCCGGCAGAACAGGGGTTAATTCGCCATGTTGGAAATCCCTGTTCTCAGCTGTGCTCGGTTAGAAACTCCTTTACCCTATATAATCTGGTCTGTATTACTAATCCTCATCAGAGTTAGCTTTTGCTGCATGGCTAAAGGAGGGAGAGAAGTTGTATGAGAAGGAGTACTGGAGGAGTTATAAGCGCCTGTTGTTTGGTTGGTACGCTTGATAATTCCTTATCCTTCTCTATTTTGGTTTCTTCCCCTTCCTACACAACCTGGTGGATTCCTCTGTTATATGTGAGAGAATATTTTGTGTGAAGTTTTCTGTTAACCCTTGTTTGTGTTACCTTGTTTGTCGCGTTGTTGTTCTGAGGTGCACAGTAGCGCCCCCTCTTCCCTGGGTGGGGAAAGAGAACAGATGGAGGGCTAATTTAGGAGAAAAGGCAATGGCGGAGGCCCAGGCATCTTCGCCATCAGAAGTATCCCAGGGAGCAGGGCGAGTAGGGCCCCCTATTGTTAGGGCCAGGAAAGGAGCCCCTGGTCCCGGGTCACCCGATAGCGATGTCGTGACATCAGTTATGTCAAATCAGGGCAAAGAGTGAGGTGGTTATAACTCATAAGAGCAGACAATGGTGGTTATAATTCATGAGAATAGACAGTGAGGAAAACATATTTTACAAGAGAGGACAGAATGGAGGCCATGTACCATAAAAGGGACAGTGTGAGAGCCATATTTTGTGCAGAGCACATAACGAGGGGGAATTATTCAGGGGCACAATATAAGGCAGATATTTTTATTCAGGAGCATTATAATGACTGTTATTTGTAATAGCACTCTGTTGGGGTGTGTTGCAGAAGACAGCAGAAGAGGGAAGTCTGCAATGATAAGCTGTGGCTATAAAAAGTCATTATGGCGTCTGAACAAGATGGAGAAGAAAAGAAAGAGAACTCCAATCAGAGTACCTGGGTGTAAATGTTTATTTGCGATATTGACTTTGACTCTTCAGTTCTATGGTTCCAGTACAGTCCACGGTCTGATGAAGGGTGTTAACAAAATCTCCCAGTATCTCCTTATCATAGATAAGGATATACTGGAAGTTGTAGGTGCATGCAATATAATTGTATATGGGGCTGATCTAACATTTAAATTGATCGCTGTGCTAAGGTCAGTGATGTAGTCATGTACTAATGATGGTTTTGGTGATGTATTCCTGTACTGTTGGTAGCTCTAGTTATGCTTTTTTCTGTACTTTTGGTAGTTTTGGTGATGTATCCATGTACTGTTGGTGGTTCTGGTAATGTATTTCTGCATTGTTGGTGGTTCTGGTGATGTATTTCTGTACTGTTGGTGGTTCAAGTGCTGTATTCATGTACTGTTTTTGGTTCTAATGATGCATTCAAGTGTTGATGGTGGTTCTGTTTATATATTTCTATATTGATGGGTTTTGATGATGCATTCATGTACTGATGGGGTTATGATTATGTATTTCTGTACTGATGGTGGTTATAGTGAGGTATTCTTGTACTGGCAGTGGTTGAAGTGCTGTATTCATGTACTGATGGTGGTTGTGTTGATGTATTTCTGTATTGTTGCTGGTTCTCGTGTTCTATTTGTGTACTATTAATGGTTCTGATTCTGTACACATATAGAAATCCATAGTTTGTCAGATAACGCAATACATGGCTATGTTAATAAAGTATTTGTGCTGCCTGACAAGCTAAGGGATACTACATCTGTATTTATGTTAGGATCAGTAATTATAAAAAAAGCACTTTAGAATGCCAATCCTATCAGTGTGTAATGTACTCTCTGTCAGGATTTAGATCTACTTTCCAGTTCCAGCGGTCATCACATGATCATTCATTTGTGATTTTCATTCTTTTGGTCTCGTTCCAACTAGCTTCTCTTTCTGGTTCTCTCAATGAAGCAAAGGCTTTAGTTCTTCATTAAACATTTATAGAATTAAGAAGAGCAACTAGTTGGCATATGATTTTAATTATGCAAATCATATATGAATAGTCACATTGTGACTACTCAAACTGTTTAAGCTGTGTATAGAAGGGGGCATCATATTTTTGTCTCAGTTGCAGGAAAACATAGATTCGCCTCTGAACCTAATAACGGTAAGATACAATATTGTTACACTGAAGGAAGACATCCAGGCCTCTCTTGAACCCCTCGACTTACTTCGCCATCACCACTTCCTCAGGCAAGCAATTGCAGATTCTCACTGCCCTAACAGTAAAGAATCCTCTTCTATGTTGGTGGAAAAACCTTCTCCAGACGCAGAGAATGTGTCCTTGTGGCAGTCACCTTCCTTGGTATAAACAGATCCTCGGAGAGATATTTGTATTGTCCCCTTATTACTTATGACCAGCTCTACCTCTCCTACTGTATCCTCACCCATCCCTTGTAGACTGAGCCCTCGTGGGCAGGGTCCCCTCTCCTTCTGTACCTGTTAGCGCCTTGTTTTTGCTCATGTTTATTGTACTTGTCTATATTTGCCCCTTTTCACATGTAAAGTGCCATGGAATAAATGGCGCTATAAAAATGTATAATAATAATAAAGGCAGTTTTTGATCTCCTTTTAATGTGGAACCTTATTCTGTTATGCTGAAGCATCGCAATGTGGAAAAAGCATTACACGGTGCCAATTGAAATCAGAAGGAATACATTTTAAACTGTCTATATTTTTTTCCCCAAAATAAGTTCATAGTATAGAAACAAAACCATTTACTGTAGAAAATTTGTATACAGACATTGCATATCTTACAATAAGCCTTCTTTATGCACTTTCCTCCTTTGTTCTGCTTTATCTGCATGTATTCAAATTATGTTCACTTAGAAAGTAAATCTAATGTTTGCTATGGCAACCTGCAAAATTAACAAAAGGACTGTGGTAAGGAAGTAAAATATGGTAAACAGCATTTCTCTACAAGGAAGAAAACTGACTCTTCAGTGACACGTATAGGTACCTTAAAAAGCAGATACATTTGAATAACTAGATCCTCAATTCAATTACGTATAAATATAAGGTATTAGAATTGCGTAGCTCACAGTTAGTTAATACTTACCAACTCTCCTGAAACATCCACTGGTCTCCTAGAAGTAAGGCTGCCATCAGGGCATTACTGCCCTTACTGCTATATGTGACCCGGTGAGCAGAAGTACAGAAGGGGGCCTGCAGGTCTGGGGCACTGCTATTGTGCGTCTGGTCACCAGGCCCCATCATGCACTAAAGTGCTGTGTGCTGCGGCGCACAAGTAGGCGCTGGGGCCCAGGAGCTTTCTCGGAGCTGTGCGCGGCCATTTAACCTTGACGGCTGCGCAGTCTGTGTTTCTCTGCACTTCCGGTCAGGTGATGGCAGGTACGCGATGACATTATCCATGATCACGTACACGCTGATGCGTACTTGACTCTGGAAGCAGAGATGCACATCCAGGGGATCGTCAGGGCGGTAAGTATAAAAAAACATTTTTTATTACTACTTCTTTATAAAATGAATTAAATGGGTGAGGGGAGAAGGAGGGGAACTGCAAATGATGAAGTGGGGTGTAAGTGGGACCTTACATGAAGTGGGGGGAGGGGGACTGCAAATAATGAAGTGGGGGTAAGTGGGACTGCAAATGATGAAGTGGGGTGTAAGGAGGACCTTACATGAAGTGGGGGGTGAGAGGGACTGTACATGATGAAGTAAAGGGAACTGCAAATTAAAGTGGGGGGAAGGGACTGCAAATGATGACGTGTGGGGTAAGGGGAACTGAAAATGATGAAGTAGGGGTATGGGGGACTGCAAATGATGAAGTGGATGGAGGGGGACGGCGAATTAAAGTGGGCGGAGGGGGACTGCAAATGATGAAGTGCGGGGTAAGGGGAACTGAAAATGATGGTGAGGGTAAGGGGGACTGCACATGATGAACTGGGGGGTAAATGAGACTGCCCATGATGAAGTGGGGTGAGGGAGACGGCACATGATGAAATGGGGGTGAGGGGGACTGCACATGTTGAAGTGTGTCTGAGGGAGACTGCAAATTAAAGTGGGGGGGAGAGGGACTGCAAATGAATAAGTGGGGGAGGGTGACAGAGCTGCAAATGATGATATGGGGGGTGAGAGAAATTGCAAATGATGAATTGAGTGTGATGGACGGGAGACGGCAATGGAATGAAGGTGGGTGTGCGGAGGACAAATGATGAATTGAAGATGGGGTGGGGAGAGAAAATGATCATCTGGGGGAGACCAAATAATGATGAATATTGAGGGTGGGGGAATAAATGATGCACTGAATGTGAGGGAGAGCAGTTGACAATGAATAGAGGGTGGGAGAGAAAATGAATAGGGGCGGAAGGGGCATGTAAATATACTGAATCGGTGTTAGGGTTAGAGAGGAAGGTACATAGTGGGGGCATTGAGGATGAAGTGATTGGTAATGAATTGGGGTCCTTTTAAAAATACGCTTTATTAATATCCATTTAAAATACCAAACCCCACTGGGGTTTGGTATTTTTAATGGATATTAATGATGCATATTTTTAACCCCTTCATGACCCAGCCTATTTTGACCTTAAAGACCTTGCCGTTTTTTGCAATTCTGACCAGTGTCCCTTCATGAGGTAATAACTCAGGAACGCTTCAATGGATCCTAGCGGTTCTGAGATTGTTTTTTCGTGACATATTGGGCTTCATGTTAGTGGTAAATTTAGGTCAATAAATTCTGTGTTTATTTGTGATAAAAACGGAAATTTGGCGAAAATTTTGAAAATTTCGCAATTTTCACATTTTGAATTTTTATTCTGTTAAACCAGAGAGTTATGTGACACAAAATAGTTAATAAATAACATTTCCCACACGTCTACTTTACATCAGCACAATTTTGGAAACAAAATTTTTTTTTGCTAGGAAGTTATAAGGGTTAAAATTTGACCAGCGATTTCTCATTTTTACAACGAAATTTACAAAACCATTTTTTTTAGGGACCACCTCACATTTGAAGTCAGTTTGAGGGGTCTATATGGCTGAAAATACCCAAAAGTGACACCATTCTAAAAACTGCACCCCTCAAGGTGCACAAAACCACATTCAAGAAGTTTATTAACCCTTCAGGTGCTTCACAGCAGCAGAAGCAACATGGAAGGAAAAAATGAACATTTAACTTTTTAGTCACAAAAATGATTTTTCAGCAACAATTTTTTTATTTTCCCAATGGTAAAAGGAGAAACTGAACCACGTACGTTGTTGTCCAATTTGTCCTGAGTACGCTGATACCTCATATGTGGGGGTAAACCACTGTTTGGGCGCACGGCAGGGCTTGGAAGGGAAGGAGCGCCATTTGACTTTTTGAATGAAAAATTGGCTGCACTCTTTAGCGGACACCATGTCACATTTGGAGAGCCCCCGTGTGCCTAAAAATTGGAGCTCCCCCACAAGTGACCCCATTTTGGAAACTAGACGCCCCAAGGAACTTATCTAGATGCATAGTGAGCCCTTTAAACCCCCAGGTGCTTCACAAATTGATCCGTAAAAATGAAAAAGTACTTTTTTTTCACAAAAAAATTCTTTTAGCCTCAATTTTTTCATTTTCACGTGGACAACAGGATAAAATGGATCCTAAAATTTGTTTGGCAATTTCTCCTGAGTACACCGATACTTCACATGTGGGGGTAAACCACTGTTTGGGCACATGGTAAGGCTCGGAAGGGAAGGAGCGCCATTTGACTTTTTGAATGAAAAATTATCTCCATCGATAGCGGACACCATGTCGCGTTTGGAAAGACCCTGTGTGCTTAAACATTGGAGCTCCCCCACAAGTGACCCCATTTTGGAAACTGGACCCCCCAAGGAACTTATCTAGATGCCTAGTGAGCACTTTAAACCCTCAGGTGCTTCACAAATTGATCCGTAAAAATGAAAAAGTACTTTTTTTTCACAAAAAATTTATTTTCGCCTCAATTTTTTCATTTTCACATGGGCAATAGGATAAAATGGATCCTAAAATTTGTTGAGCAATTTCTCCCGAGTACGCCGATACCTCATATGTGGGGGTAAACCACTGTTTGGGCACACGGCAGGGCTCGGAAGGGAAGGCGCGCCTTTTAACTTTTTGAATGGAAAATTAGCTCCAATTGTTAGCGGACACCATGTCGCATTTGGAGAGCCCCTGTGTGCCTATGCAATGGAGCTCCCCCACAAGTGACCCCATTTTGGAAACTAGACCCCCCAAGGAACTTATCTAGATGCATACTGAGCACTTTAAACCCCCAGGTGCTTCACAGAAGTTTATAATGCAGAGCCATGAAAATAAAAAATAATTTTTCTTTTCTCAAAAATGATTTTTTAGCCTGGAATTTCCTATTTTGCCAATGGTAATAGGAGAAATTGGACCACAAATGTTGTTGTCCAGTTTGTCCTGAGTATGCAGATACCCCATATGTGGGGGTAAACCACTGTTTGGGCGCACGGCAGGGCTCAGAAGGGAAGGCACGCCATTTGGCTTTTTAAATGGAAAATTATCTCCAATCATTAGCGGACACCATGTCGCGTTTGGAGAGCCCCAGTGTGCCTAAACATTGGAGATCCCCCACAAATTACCCCATTTTGGAAACTAGACCCCCAAAGGAACTAATCTAGATGTGTAGTGAGCACTTTGAACCCTCAAGTGCTTCACAGAAGTTTATAACGCAGAGCCATGAAAATAAAAAACAAAAATTATTTTCTCAAAAATGAATTTTAGCCCGCAATTTTTTATTTTCCCAAGGGTAACAGGAGAAATTTGACCCCAAAAGTTGTTGTCCAGTTTCTCCTGAGTACGCTGATACCCCATATGTGGGGGTAAACCACTGTTTAGGCACATGCTGGGGCTCGGAAGTGAAGTAGTGACGTTTTGAAATGCAGACTTTGATGGAATGCTCTGCGGGCGTCACGTTGCGTTTGCAGAGCCCCTGATGTGGCTAAACAGTAGAAACCCCCCACAAGTGACCCCATTTTGGAAACTAGACCCCCAAAGGAACTTATCTAGATGTGAGGTGAGCACTTTGAACCCCCAAGTGCTTCACAGAAGTTCATAACACAGAGCAGTGAAAATAATAAATACGTTTTCTTTCCTCAAAAATAATTTTTTAGCCCAGAATTTTTTATTTTCCCAAGGGTTACAGGAGAAATTGGACCACAAAAGTTGTTGTCCAGTTTCTCCTGAGTACGCTGATACCCCATGTGTGGGGGTAAACCACTGTTTGGGCACACGTGGGGGCTCAGAAGGGAAGTAGTGACTTTTGAAATGCAGACTTTGATGGAATGGTCTGCGGGCGTCACATTGCGTTTGCAGAGCCCCTGGTGTGCCTAAACAGTAGAAACCCCCCACAAGTGACCCCATTTTGGAAACTAGACCCCCAAAGGAACTTATCTAGATGTGTGGTGAGCACTTTCAACCCCCAAGTGCTTTACAGAAGTTTATAACGCAGAGCCGTGAAAATAATAAATACGTTTTCTTTCCTCAAAAATAATTTTTTAGCCCAGAATTTTTTATTTTCCCAAGGGTTACAGGAGAAATTGGACCGCAAAAGTTGTTGTCCAGTTTCTCCTGAGTACGCTGATGCCCCATGTGTGGGGGTAAACCACTGTTTGGGCACACGTGGGGGCTCAGAAGGGAAGTAGTGACTTTTGAAATGCAGACTTTGATGGAATGGTCTGCGGGCGTCACGTTGCGTTTGCAGAGCCCCTGGTGTGCCTAAACAGTAGAAACCCCCCACAAGTGACCCCATTTTGGAAACTAGACCCCCCAAGGAACTTATCTAGATATGTGGTGAGCACTTTGAACCCCCAAGTGCTTCACAGACGTTTACAACGCAAAGCCGTGAAAATAAAAAATCATTTTTCTTTCCTCAAAAATGATGTTTTAGCAAGCAATTTTTTATTTTCTCAAGGGTAACAGGAGAAATTGGACCCCAGTAATTGTTGCGCAGTTTGTCCTGAGTATGCTGGTACCCCATATGTGGGGGTAAACCACTGTTTGGGCACACGTCGGGGTTCGGAAGTGAGGGAGCACCATTTGAATTTTTGAATACAAGATTGGCTGGAATCAATGGTGGCGCCATGTTGCGTTTGGAGACCCCCTGAAGTGCCTAAACAGTGGAAACCCCTCAATTCTACCTCCAACACACCCCTAACCCTTATCCCAACTGTAGCCGTAACCCTAATCACAACCCTAACCCCAACACACCCCTAACCACAACCCTAACCCCAACACACCCCTAACCCTAACCACAACCCTAATTCCAACCCAACTCTAAGGCTATGTGCCAACGTTGCGGATTCGTATGAGATTTTTCAGCATCATTTTTGAAAAATCCGCGGGTAAAAGGCACTGCGTTTTACCTGTGGATTTACCGTGGATTTCCAGTGTTTTTTGTGCGGATTTCACCTGCGGATTCCTATTGAGGAACAGGTGTAAAACGCTGCGGAATCCGCACAAAGAATTGGCATGCTGCGGAAAATACAACGCAGCGTTCCCGCGCGGTATTTTCTGCACCATGGGCACAGCGGATTTGGTTTTCCATATGTTTACATGGTACTGTAAACCCGATGGAACACTGCTGCGAATCCGCAGCGGCCAATCCGCACCGTGTGCACATAGCCTAATTCTAAAGGTATGTGCACACGCTGCGGAAAATGCTGCGGATCCGCAGCAGTTTCCCATGAGTGTACAGTTCAATGTGAACCTATGGGAACCAAAAATCGCTGTACACATGCTGCAGAAAAACTGCACGGAAACGCAGCGGTTTACATTCCGCAGCATGTCACTTCTTTCTGCGGATTCCGCAGCGGTTTTAGAACTGCTCCAATAGAAAATCGCAGTTGTAAAACCGCAGTGAAATGCGCAGAAAAACCGCGGTAAATCCACGATAAATCGGCAGCGGTTTAGCACTGTGGATTTTTCAAATCCGCTGCGGAAAAATCCGCATAGGACCAGAATACGTGTGCACATACCGAAACCCTAACCCTAGCCCTAACCCTACCCCTAACCCTAACCCTAGCCCTAACCCTACCCCTAACCCTAGCCCTAACCCTACCCCTACCCCTAACCCTACCCCTAACCCTAACCCTACCCCTAACCCTACCCCTAACCCTAACCCTATTTCTTACCCCAACCTTAGTGAAAAAAAAAAAAATTCTTTATTTTTTTTATTGTCCCTATCTATGGGGGTGACAAAGGGGGGGGTCATTTACTATTTTTTTTATTTTGATCACTGAGATAGGATATATCTCAGTGATCAAAATTCACTCTGGAACGAATCTGCCGGCCGGCAGATTCGGCGGGCGCACTGCACATGCGCCCGCCATTTTGGAAGATGGCGGCGCCCAGGAAAGAAGACGGACGGACCTCGGGCGGCCAGGTAAGTATAAGGGGGGGGAGATCAGGGCACGGGGGGGGCGTCGGAGCACGGGGGGGTGGATCGGATCATGGGGGGGGTTGGATCGGAACACGGGAGGGAGGATTGGAGCACGGGGAAGGATTGGAGCACGGGGTGAGGGATCGCTGTGCGGGGGGGGTGGATCGGAGCACGGGGGGGGGGTCGCTGTGTGCGGGGGGGGGGATCGGAGTGCGGGGGGGTTTGATTGCAGCACAGGGGGTGTGATTGGTGCACGGGGAAGCGGACAGGAGGACGGGGGAGCGGAGCACAGGACGGAGGGGAGCGGACCACAGATCGGGGGGCTGGGGGGGCGATCGGTGGGGTGGGGTGGGTGCACATAAGTGTTTCCAGCCATGGCCGATGATATTGCAGCATCGGCCATGGCTGGATTGTAATATTTCACCAGTTTTTTAGGTGAAATATTACAAATCGCTCTGATTGGCAGTTTCACTTTCAACAGCCAATCAGAGCGATCGTAGCCACGAGGGGGTGAAGCCACCCCCCCTGGGCTAAACTACCACTCCCCCTGTCCCTGCAGATCGGGTGAAATGGGAGTTAACCCTTTCACCCGGCCTGCAGGGACGCGATCTTTCCATGACGCATATGCTGCGTCATGGGTCGGAATGGCACCGACTTTCATGACGCAGCGTATGCGTCAAAGGTCGGGAAGGGGTTAAAGGGATTACATGTTATACATTTTTAATTTTTCTTTCCCTACTTTAGAATTATTTTTCGGTCGTGTTACTTAATGAATTGGGGGAAAGAGTACAGGTGCTAATTAATTTATATATTAGATGGGGAAAGTGGCTATTTATAGTTAGTGGGTGTACAGTGGTGGATTACAATTTATATTAGGAATGGTGGGTTGCATAATAACCAATTATATATTATTGGTGGGTGCACATCTGTATTCAGATGTGTAGTGTAGAAGAAAGGGAACAAGTGGGGAATTTGCTTTGGAAGTGCTGCTCTAGGTAACTGTGTGTTATTTTATACAGAAACAAGTTCTGGCTGGAAGAAGTGATGGCGGTCTGAGCTGGATGAAAAAGCAAAGCAAAGATGAACGACTTCAGCTAGAGACATCACTGATGAGTCAGTGTGTTACCTGTACACTGACACTATACACTGTATACTATATATAGAGGTCCTGTGTATGTCACTGGTGATCACTGCATTACCTGCACACAGATACTATATACAGAGCTCCTGCCATAAAAGGATCACGATTCCAACCACGGCTATTCCGGGCACATGTCAGATGTTCAAAATACCTGACGTGGCGGGAAAGACGTGGGCTCACCGCCGGAGCCCACATCAAAGGGAGGGAGTCCGACATCAGCGTAAACATACGCCCGATGTCATAAAGGGGTTAAATTTACTTTGAAAATTCAATAAATTCATTGGAAAGAAAAAATGTCTGAGAAAACTATTGTAAAAATTTGGAAAGTATTTAATTGGCTAAATCAGCCTTAACGCCATATTTATCTGCAGAGCAAAGGCATCCATTGAATCACTATTGCCAATAGTAACAGCGCTACCACTGGTTTTTATGAATCACCGCAGTTCATGCAACAGAGACAATTGACCTCCAGTGGTAAAACTTGGTAATGACATGTGGCATGACATAAGTTTGACGTGCCCTTTAATAAAAAATAGTCATATTATAATTTTTTTGTGGGATACAAAGTATTAAAAAATAGGTGGTGATACTATCAGAACACAGATGTCTTTGGATCCAATATGTCTATCCTATGAGTTTATGAAGGAAGTCATTTATGAAGCTGACTTTTATGGGGTTGCAGATCTTTTTCCCAAAGAAACATGAGCTGTGTAAACCTAATCATTTACTTTTATTGATGCTTAAATATGTAATGCCCTATTTGTACATCTATTTTTTAAAAAACGGCAAACTTAAAATAATCACTATTCGGGGTTATTTACGGAAAGTAATCACATAAGCAGGGTCAGCTCATTAATATGTATAGAAATAAAGATTATGACACTCGGAAAGTCAGTGAAGTTGGGATAGTCAGACCAGACTCAGGGATTGTCATGTAAGCAATACTAGTTAGAAGGGTGTTCCAGCAGCATTCCTAGGGAAAACGTGAATTTGACTAGCGGGAGGTCACCACGCCCCTGTCACACCCCAGTTTTGCCCACTTTGTTAGAATTGGGTGAAAATGGCCCGAAAACTAGAGAAGGCTTATTCTTTTGCGCAAAAAGAAATTTGCAACTTTTCAAAGCTGTTTTTGCCAGAAATTTGGCAAAAAAAAAACTGATAAATCGTCCCTGTAGTTCTTACATTTAATATATAAACGTTCAAAGAACAACAAATTATAATGTGACATAGCCCCAAACACAGCAACTATCAAGGAACATAAATCCCTGTGTGGCCTATTTACAATAAAAAAAAAAAAAAAAAAAAAAAAGGTTCCTCGCATCATGTTCTCATACACTTTATGCAGTATTAGCCCTCTGTGTCTGTACTGCTACATACTTAGGCAGGTAACTGGTTCATGCAGCTTTACATGAACACCTGAGCCTTACACTATAGCTGGTCCGAATAACTAAAGCAATTGTTACCATCCACCTCTCGTGTCTCCCCTTTTCCCCATAGTTTGTAAGCTTGCGAGCAGGGCCCTCACTCCTCCTGGTATCTGTTTTGAACTGTATTTCTGTTATGCTGTAATGTCTATTGTCTGTACAAGTCCCCTCTATAATTTGTAAAGCGCTGCGGAATATGTTGGCGCTATATAAATAAAATTATTATTATTATTATTATAAATCTGGCATATTATTAGACACAAATAACAGGAGTAAAGCAGACACTGTACCACTCAGACAAGCAGAATAATAACCATTATAAGCGTATAAGTGTGAACTGAATTGTGCAGAAGAAAAAAAATAAGAAACAGTGAATAAGATGTACATTTAGGCAAAAAAAATTATATAGTTAAAATCTAATGAAGTACAACAAAACAGTAATCATAGCTCAGACCTTATGTAGATTTAAGGCCAACAGGTGAGTGTCCAACGCAATATGCCTCATGTACGCACAACTAACGGTTTAGCCCAATTTCCTGTTCTTGTTGGTTTCCTAACTTTTCCTGCTTTTGCGCTTTAGTTATTTCTGCCCCTTATTCCAAGAGCCATAACTTTTCTTATTCTTCCGTCCACATAGAAATTGGAGGACTTGTTTTTTGGAAGATGAGTTGTACTTTTGAATGACACCACTCATTTAATCATGTGATGTACTAGAAAGCGGGAAAATGTGTTGAAATTGGAAAAATATGGAATTCCACAATTTCTTTTCTGGGTTTTGTATTTACTATGTTCAATATATGACGGACACTAAGATGAAACAAACTTTTCAATAACGGGGTAAAAAAATATACATTTTTATTTGAACGATGTTAAAATGCAAATTTGATCATAGATAAATAATTTCCAAGGAACAAAGGCAGGAGGAAACACGAAGAAACAGGAACAAGAAAGGAAAGGGTTGGGTACACCTGGATATAAGTAACAATAGATTGATATTATATATGTATTAATTGTATAATCCTGGGGAATACTTGATACAGATAAATAGAAGGAGGGAGGAATCAAGGATAAAGTAACACTTTAAGGAGCGGACCATACTGTGCATAGAGGATGCACATTTTTTGGATTTCAGTATAAAGGAACCCTTTACCTCCCCTCTTATTGCTTACCTCCCATGATGATTTGAAAAATGAAACGCGTTGGGAGTTTATGGGGATATGGTCTATAAGGGATACCTTGATACCCTCATGGTGGGATGTGATGTGGCAGTGGAATTTGATCCCCCTACCCTCCTTTGGGCTACCAGGACCTTCGGACAAGTTTGAAGCGCAGCCTGGTCTTATCTATGAACGAACCGGGTGAGATTGTTAATTTTCTATCATATTATTCAAGGTTTGTTTTTACTCTTACCTATGAGTGAACGTTGGTATACTCACAGTTGTGGCACTTTTGATTGAATACTGTGTTCCCTATCACATATCTTTTGCAATAGTGATAACTACTCAAACACTACTCTCTATTGTTAGTATATACGGTAATAATGTGGTCTTATCATTGTGGAGTCCCAAGAGATATAATTGAATAATTTTAGGGGAAACCTTCTGGTAAGGGGAAGATAGTGGATTTCTCCTTTCTATATATCATTCTAGAGTCCCAGATTAATCCTTGAATATATGTCTGTATGTTTGTTATTTGTCATTTGTTCTATCAGGACCAAGGATCCAATTATTTTAATTTTTCACCAGTAACTTGCTATACACTTGAACTGGGGTTTACTAGCACGTGAGTAAAATTGTCTAATTGCTATCATGTAGTTTATTTGTAAATATTACCGTATATACTCGAGTATAAGCCGATCCGAGTATAAGCCGACCCCCCTAATTTTGCCACAAAAACTGGGAAAACTTATTGACTCGAGTATAAGCCTAGGGTGGGAAATGCAGCAGCTACCGGTGAATTTCAAAAATAAAAAGATGCTCCATACTGTTCATTATTGCCCCATAGATGCTCCATAGAAAGCTGTGCCATATATAATGCTCTGCACCGTTCATTATGGCCCCATAGATGCTCCATAGAAAGCTGTGCCATATAGAATGCTCTGCACCGTTCATTATGGCCCCATAGATGCTCCATAGAAAGCTATGCCATAAATAATGCTCTGCACCGTTCATTATGGCCCCATAGATGCTCCATAGAAAGCTGTGCCACATATAATGCTCTGCACCGTTCATTATGGCCACATAGATGCTCCATAGAAGGCTGTGCAATATATAATGTTCTGCACCGTTCATTATGGCCCCATAGATGCTCTGTTATGATCTGGTGGTTTAGGAACAACATGAGACAAGCTCTGAAGGAGGTGGTATCTGTACTGACCGCAGACCCTGAACCTAGCAGCGCAACTAGAAATAGCCGTGGGGGGGTACCTGACGCTCCCTAGACCCCTCGGCACAGCCTAAGATCTAACTTTCCCTAAAGATGGAAACAGGAAACCTATCTTGCCTCAGAGAAAATCCCCAAAGGAAAGATAGCCCCCCACAAATATTGACGGTGAGAGGAGGGGAAAATAACATACGCAGAGATGAAATCAGATTTTAGCATAGGAGGCCAGTCTAGCTTGATAGATAGGACAGGAAAGGATACTGTGCGGTCAGTATAAAAACTACAAAACAATCCACACAGAGTTTACAAAATCTCCACACCTGACTAAAGGTCTGGAGTGTAAATCTGCTTCCCAGAGCTTCCAGCTAACAGAAAAAATCCATAATGACAAGCTGGACAAAAATAGAATGCACAGAACAATAAGTCCACAACATATGGACGGAAATGAGCAAAGCCAGAACTTATCTTAGCAGAACTGGTCAGGAAACCAGGAGAATCCAGGCAGAGATGTGAATCCAGCCAGAGAACATTGACAAGTGGCATAGGCTGAAGACTAGAGCCAGGTGTTGTGAATTCTGTTGTCGGGCTCCCTCCTGTGGTCATGAATGGTACTTCGGCTGGTTCTGTCCATGGACTTCCTCTGGTGGGTGTTTCTGAGTTTCCTTCCACAGGTGACGAGGTTAATTCGTTAGCTGGCTGCTCTATTTAACTCCACTTAGAGCTTTGCTCCATGCCACCTGTCAAAGTTCCAGTATTGGTCTAGTTCACTCCTGGATCGTTCTTGTGACCTGTCTTCCCAGCAGAAGCTAAGTTCCTGCTTGTATTTTCTTTGGTTTGCTATTTTTTTGTCCAGCTTGCTATTTTTATTGTTGTCTTGCTTGCTGGAAGCTCTGGGACGCAGAGGGAGCGCCTCCGCACCGTGAGTCGGTGCGGAGGGTCTTTTTGCGCCCTCTGCGTGGTCTTTTTGTAGGTTTTTGTGCTGACCGTAAAGCAACCTTTCCTATCCTCAGTCTGTTCAGTAAGTCGGGCCTCACTTTGCTAAATCTATTTCATCTCTGTGTTTGTATTTTCATCTTTACTCACAGTCATTATTTGTGGGGGGCTGCCTTTTCCTTTGGGGAATTTCTCTGAGGCAAGGTAGGCTTTATTTTTCTATCTTCAGGGCTAGCTAGTTCCTTAGTCTGTGCCGAGTTGCATAGGGAGCGTTAGGAGCAATCCACGGCTATTTCTAGTGTGTGTGATAGGATTAGGGATTGCGGTCAGCAGAGTTCCCACGTCCCAGAGCTCGTCCTTGATTATCAGTAACTATCAGGTCATTCTGTGTGCTCTTAACCACCAGGTCCATTATTGTCCTGACCACCAGGTCATAACAGTACAGGTGGCCCAAAGTACTAATGCATCTCAATAGAGGGATAAGAGAAGTTCTGAGACCATTTTTTTTTCTTTGCAGTGTGTTTTGTCTCTCTTTTCCCCTTTACCTCTGGGTGGTTCAGGATACAGGTGTAAACATGGACATTCAAGGTCTGTCCTCTTGGATGGGTAATCTCACTACAAGGGTACAAAACATTCAAGATTTTGTGGTTCAGAATCCGATGTCAGAGCCTAGGATTCCAATTCCTGATTTGTTTTTTGGTGATAGATCTAAGTTCTTGAATTTCAAAAATAATTGTAAATTGTTTCTTGCCTTGAAACCTCGCTCCTCAGGTGACCCTGTTCAACAAGTAAAGATCATTATTTCTTTGTTATGTGGTGACCCTCAAGACTGGGCATTTTCCCTTGCGCCAGGAGATCCGGCATTGCGTGATGTTGATGCGTTTTTCCTGGCGCTTGGATTGCTTTATGACGAACCTAATTCAGTGGATCAGGCAGAGAAAATCTTGCTGGCTCTGTGTCAGGGTCAGGATGAAGCGGAGATATATTGTCAGAAGTTTAGAAAGTGGTCTGTGCTCACTCGGTGGAATGAATGTGCCCTGGCAGCAATCTTCAGAAAGGGTCTCTCTGAAGCCCTTAAGGATGTCATGGTGGGATTTCCCATGCCTGCTGGTCTGAATGAGTCTATGTCTTTGGCCATTCAGATCGATCGACGCTTGCGTGAGCGTAAAGCTGTGCACCATTTGGCGGTACTATCTGAGCATGGGCCTGAGCCTATGCAATGTGATAGGACTTTGACCAGAGCTGAACGGCAACGACGTCGGAATGGGCTATGTTTTTACTGTGGTGATTCCACTCATGTTATCTCCGATTGTCCTAAGCGCACTAAGCGGTTCGCTAGGTCTGCCACCATTGGTACGGTACAGTCTAAATTTCTATTGTCCGTTACTCTGATTTGCTCTTTGTCATCCTATTCTGTTATGGCATTTGTGGATTCAGGCGCTGCCCTGAATTTGATGGACTTGGAGTATGCTAGGCGCTGTGGTTTTTTCTTGGAGCCCTTGCAGTATCCTATTCCATTGAGAGGAATTGATGCTACGCCTTTGGCCAAGAATAAGCCTCAGTACTGGACCCAATTGACCATGTGCATGGCTCCTGCACATCAGGAGGATATCCGCTTTCTGGTGTTGCATAATCTGCATGATGTGGTCGTTTTGGGGTTGCCATGGCTACAGGTTCATAATCCAGTATTGGACTGGAAATCTATGTCTGTGTCCAGCTGGGGTTGCCAGGGGGTACATGGTGATGTTCCAGTTTTGTCTATTTCGTCTTCCACTCCTTCTGAAGTTCCAGAGTTTTTGTCGGATTATCGGGATGTATTTGATGAGCCCAAAGCCAGTGCCCTACCTCCTCATAGGGATTGCGATTGTGCTATTAATTTGATTCCTGGTAGTAAGTTTCCTAAGGGCCGATTGTTCAATTTATCTGTGCCAGAACACGCCGCTATGCGGAGTTATATAAAGGAATCCTTGGAGAAAGGCCATATTCGCCCGTCGTCGTCAAGAGCAGGGTTCTTTTTTGTGGCCAAGAAGGATGGTTCTTTGAGACCTTGTATTGATTACCGCCTTCTTAATAAAATTACAGTAAAATTTCAGTATCCTTTGCCGTTGCTGTCTGATTTGTTTGCTCGTATTAAAGGGGCTAGTTGGTTCACCAAGATAGATCTTCGAGGGGCGTATAATCTTGTGCGTATTAAACAAGGCGATGAATGGAAAACAGCATTTAATACGCCCGAGGGCCATTTTGAGTACCTGGTTATGCCATTCGGGCTTTCCAATGCTCCATCAGTATTTCAGTCCTTTATGCATGACATCTTCCGAGAGTACCTGGATAAATTCCTGATTGTGTATTTGGATGATATTTTGGTCTTTTCGGATGATTGGGAGTCTCATGTGAAGCAGGTCAGAATGGTGTTCCAGGTCCTTCGTGCGAATTCCTTGTTTGTGAAGGGGTCAAAGTGTCTCTTTGGAGTTCAGAAGGTTTCATTTTTGGGTTTCATTTTTTCCCCTTCTACTATCGAGATGGACCCTGTTAAAGTCCAGGCCATTTACGATTGGACTCAGCCGACATCTGTGAAGAGCCTGCAAAAGTTCCTGGGTTTTGCTAATTTTTATCGGCGCTTCATCGCTAATTTTTCTAGTGTTGCTAAACCGCTGACTGATTTGACCAAGAAGGGTGCTGATGTGGTCAATTGGTCTTCTGCAGCTGTGGAGGCTTTTCAGGAGTTGAAGCGTCGTTTTTCTTCTGCCCCTGTGTTGTGCCAGCCAGATGTTTCGCTCCCGTTTCAGGTTGAAGTTGATGCTTCTGAGATTGGAGCAGGGGCTGTTTTGTCGAAAAGAAGTTCTGATGGCTCGGTGATGAAGTCATGTGCTTTCTTTTCTAGAAAGTTTTCGCCTGCTGAGCGTAATTATGATGTTGGTAATCAAGAGTTGTTGGCCATGAAGTGGGCATTCGAGGAGTGGCGTCATTGGCTTGAAGGAGCCAAGCATCGCGTGGTGGTCTTGACAGATCACAAGAATTTGACTTATCTTGAGTCTGCCAAACGGTTGAATCCGAGACAGGCTCGATGGTCGTTATTTTTCTCCCGTTTTGATTTTGTGGTTTCGTACCTTCCAGGCTCTAAGAATGTGAAGGCTGATGCCCTGTCAAGGAGTTTTGTGCCTGACTCTCCGGGTGTTCCTGAGCCGGCGGGTATTCTCAAAGAGGGGGTAATTTTGTCTGCCATCTCCCCTGATTTACGGCGGGTGCTGCAAAAATTTCAGGCTGATAGACCTGACCGCTGCCCAGCGGAGAAACTCTTTGTCCCTGATAGATGGACTAGTAGAATTATCTCTGAGATTCATTGTTCAGTGTTGGCTGGGCATCCTGGAATCTTTGGTACCAGAGATTTGGTGGCTAGATCCTTTTGGTGGCCATCTTTGTCACGGGATGTGCGTTCAGTGGAGCAGTCCTGTGGGACTTGTGCTCGGGCTAAGCCCTGCTGTTCTCGTGCCAGTGGGTTGCTTTTGCCCTTGCCGGACCCGAAGAGGCCCTGGACGCATATTTCTATGGATTTTATTTCGGATCTCCCCGTCTCTCAAAAGATGTCGGTCATTTGGGTGGTTTGTGATCGCTTTTCTAAGATGGTCCATTTGGTACCTTTGTCTAAATTGCCTTCCTCCTCTGATTTGGTGCCATTATTTTTCCAGCATGTGGTTCGTTTACATGGTATCCCGGAGAACATCGTTTCTGACAGAGGTTCCCAGTTTGTTTTGAGGTTTTGGCGATCCTTTTGTGCTAGGATGGTATTATTATCACAAAAATTATATATCGGCACGAGGTGCATACATCTAAACTCATAAAGTAGACCTCAACAAACGTATAAAACCACTATTTATTACTTAAAATCAGGCGACAAACCCAACCCCTAGTGACCAATTAACCAAAAAACAAACCAAAAAATACACGAAAGTGCTATAAAAACACCATTGAACTAATGGGGTCGGCTATATAACCCTAGTCAAACCACTATATACTCCCCTACCTAGCTGCGGAGGTTGACACCCTAGGGGGAACGTACTGGCGCCCCCGCTCCACGATGACTATCCCTAAGGGCCCTATTGTACCCTACAGCACCTAGTGACAACCTCTACCCAGCATCTAAAGTATCCTCTAGTGCTATACAGAGATATGCTGTGCTAGGGAAAACCTACACCCCAAAAAGAACAAGGAAAATTATAGACACCTATGGCGGTAGGTGTCTTATATATATATCAACACAGCGGATAGTATTATGGACTGGGTGGGTAATAGGTGGATAATATGGGGTAACTCATACAAGATAAGATTCACTGCTCCAAGACAGATCTTCCTGATACACATCGACTGGAGCACCCTTACAAAGTAACCCTGATACACCACCAATTCCTATGTCATTCCCAGAACATCAATAAACATGGAAACCCTCAATACTCATCTATCGCCATGTCCGCACTACCGCCATATAAAATAAACGCCTCAACGCGTTTCGCCTGCCACGGCTCTTCAAGAGGCCAGATACAACGAGAGGTAGTGTCACTTATGATGGTGGATAGCTTAGGCGCCCAGTCTCACCTTATCTGCTTATATACCTGCTATACACACATGCTAGCCACCTTAGGGAGAGACCCAAGTTGGGCTAAATGTAGCGGGACGAAAGAGACCGAAAAGCCCTCTACTTAAAGGAAATACATAGTGGATGCTTTCCTGAAACGGAAAGTACTTGCAAGCAGCATAATACAAAGAATAGCTGGTTTACCCAGAATCCTTTGCAGTAGGCGGAGCTATGCAAATCATCTCTTTCCACCCCAGTCTAATCCACAGCGCTTGGAACCGCCAAGCGTGCAATGCTGCGGATTAGTTTCTAAATTTACACAGCCAACCAATTCCTACCTGTGGACACGTGTTTCGGGCTTTAGGCCCTCATCAGCACAGGGCTGGAATTGGTTGGCTGTATGGAGTGGGGCTCGGTGAGCAAGCGATACACACATGCTAGCCACCTTAGGGAGAGACCCAAGTTGGGCTAAATGTAGCGGGACGAAAGAGACCGAAAAGCCCTCTACTTAAAGGAAATACATAGTGGATGCTTTCCTGAAACGGAAAGTACTTGCAAGCAGCATAATACAAAGAATAGCTGGTTTACCCAGAATCCTTTGCAGTAGGCGGAGCTATGCAAATCATCTCTTTCCACCCCAGTCTAATCCACAGCGCTTGGAACCGCCAAGCGTGCAATGCTGCGGATTAGTTTCTAAATTTACACAGCCAACCAATTCCTACCTGTGGACACGTGTTTCGGGCTTTAGGCCCTCATCAGCACAGGGCTGGAATTGGTTGGCTGTATGGAGTGGGGCTCGGTGAGCAAGCGATACACTGGTTGGCTGTGTAAATTTAGAAACTAATCCGCAGCATTGCACGCTTGGCGGTTCCAAGCGCTGTGGATTAGACTGGGGTGGAAAGAGATGATTTGCATAGCTCCGCCTACTGCAAAGGATTCTGGGTAAACCAGCTATTCTTTGTATTATGCTGCTTGCAAGTACTTTCCGTTTCAGGAAAGCATCCACTATGTATTTCCTTTAAGTAGAGGGCTTTTCGGTCTCTTTCGTCCCGCTACATTTAGCCCAACTTGGGTCTCTCCCTAAGGTGGCTAGCATGTGTGTATCGCTTGCTCACCGAGCCCCACTCCATACAGCCAACCAATTCCAGCCCTGTGCTGATGAGGGCCTAAAGCCCGAAACACGTGTCCACAGGTAGGAATTGGTTGGCTGTGTAAATTTAGAAACTAATCCGCAGCATTGCACGCTTGGCGGTTCCAAGCGCTGTGGATTAGACTGGGGTGGAAAGAGATGATTTGCATAGCTCCGCCTACTGCAAAGGATTCTGGGTAAACCAGCTATTCTTTGTATTATGCTGCTTGCAAGTACTTTCCGTTTCAGGAAAGCATCCACTATGTATATACCTGCTGTAAGTCATGCTTGCTCGAGGTGCCGTCTGGCCACTTCCTGTGGCGTGCCCCCGATTGCACTGCGCATGTCCGCTCCCATCTGCGCATAGGGGATATCAGATGACAGCCTCCTGCGCAAGTATCCCTGAGTATGTTCAAAGCAGGATATAAACTCGCTACTGCGCATGTCAGTGTCACGCAGCACAATGCCGCTGCTCCGCTGGATATATACAGCCGCCTGTCAGGTTGGCAAAGTAGCAGGAGCCGCACAGAAAATAGAAGTGTACGGAGCGGAATATAGGCTCGCTACTGCGCATGTCAGTATCACGCAGCACAATGCCGCTAACCCGCTAGATAAATACAGCCACCTGTCAAATTGGCAAGGTAGCAGGAACCGCACAACATGATAGATGTGTACGGAGCTGGAGATTTAGACAGCAGTGCTGCACAAATAAAATCATATCACCCAGGACATTACCACTGACTATCTCAATGGATACAGCAGAGACACCATCTACCAAATTAAAAAGGCTGTACAATCCACACTGGGAAATAGATATATTGAAAATTCTTTTGTCCTGGAGATTATATACTCGAGCATCTAAATATCTGCCAACCTTAGATTCATTGCTATTTTTACATTTGTAGTCCCTTAATTATACTAGCATTATTTGTAACTATCTTGAAACGATAACTCATAAGGGACAGCATAATTGTAGGTGTAGCAGAATAAACCACCATCAATACGCGGCAAATCTCAGCCCCCAGCAGCCCACCTATTAGATACAGAACCTAATACTTAGATACATATCGAGCATAGGTCATGATAGAAGCCAACCTAGATGTCTATTTTTTAGGATGAGATAATGCCAATATGAGTAAATCTTAATTCCATCACTACTTAGACGTGCGTGGTCCACATTACCACCACAGTTATATGATGGTATCAGCTGTACTCCTATCTCGAGCTTGACAGAATGGATCCTAGCGCATAGCATAAGCATGAATGTATCAAAAAAAGCCAACACCACGTCCGCAGCATGTCCCAGCCACAATTAGCCCACCTATCAAACACAGAGCATAGTACAAAAATATCTATGGCATAGGATATAATAAATAACAAATTGTCTATTTATTAGAATCAAAGATTGCAGACAGTCGGCCACACGGCCCCAAGCACCTATAGAGGATATGCAGATATACTCCGGCAATAGCAGGTGGTAATAGGTGAAATAAGAATAAGACTAAAGATAAAACCCTAAAAATGCAAATGCATACCAAATATGTCATGGAAATCCATGTGAATGCTCAAACAAAAGGACCCCATCGAAAACAATGGTAAGGCCATAGAATTCATAAAGACGGACCTACAAAGCATCTAGGTTTGCACATCCCAAAAGGATAGCGCTATACGTTGTTAATTACAGAAAACATGTATACGATATTTGTTCATTAATTCCCTTCGGTTCGAGAGACTCCATCCTAAATATCCACTCACATTCACGTCTCAAAATCAGTCTATCCAGGTCGCCTCCTCTCGGGTTCACTGCTAGGATGGGCATTGATTTGTCTTTTTCCTCGGCTTTCCATCCTCAGACAAATGGCCAAACCGAACGAACTAATCAAACTTTGGAAACATATCTGAGATGCTTTGTTTCTGCTGATCAGGATGATTGGTTGTCCTTTTTGCCGTTGGCTGAGTTCGCCCTTAATAATCGGGCCAGCTCGTCTACTTTGGTTTCGCCGTTTTTCTGCAATTCTGGTTTCCATCCTCGTTTCTCTTCAGGGCAGGTTGTGTCTTCGGACTGTCCTGGTGTAGATACTGTCGTGGATAGGTTGCAGCAGATTTGGACTCATGTGGTGGACAATTTGACATTGTCCCAGGAGAAGGCTCAACGTTTCGCTAACCGCCGGCGCTGTGTGGGTCCCCGACTTCGTGTTGGGGATTTGGTTTGGTTGTCGTCTCGTTATGTTCCTATGAAGGTTTTCTCTCCTAAGTTTAAGCCTCGTTTCATTGGTCCGTATAAGATTTCTGAGGTTATCAATCCTGTGTCATTTCGTTTGGCCCTTCCTGCTTCTTTTGCCATCCATAATGTGTTCCATAGGTCGTTATTGCGGAGATACGTGGCGCCTGTGGTTCCATCCGTTGATCCTCCTGCCCCGGTGTTGGTTGAGGGGGAGTTGGAGTATGTGGTGGAGAAGATTTTGGAGTCTCGTGTTTCGAGACGGAAACTCCAGTACCTGGTCAAGTGGAAGGGTTATGGTTAGGAAGATAATTCCTGGGTTTTTGCCTCTGATGTTCATGCTGCCGATCTGGTTCGTGCCTTTCATTTGGCTCATCCTGGTCGGCCTGGGGGCTCTGGTGAGGGTTCGGTGATCCCTCCTCAAAGGGGGGGTACTGTTGTGAATTCTGTTGTCGAGCTCCCTCCTGTGGTCATGAATGGTACTTTGGCTGGTTCTGTCCATGGACTTCCTCTGGTGGGTGTTTCTGAGTTTCCTTCCACAGGTGACGAGGTTAATTCGTTAGCTGGCTGCTCTATTTAACTCCACTTAGATCTTTGCTCCATGCCACCTGTCAAAGTTCCAGTATTGGTCTAGTTCACTCCTGGATCGTTCTTGTGACCTGTCTTCCCAGCAGAAGCTAAGTTCCTGCTTGTATTTTCTTTGGTTTGCTATTTTTCTGTCCAGCTTGCTATTTTTATTGTTGTCTTTCTTGCTGGAAGCTCTGGGACGCAGAGGGAGCGCCTCCGCACCGTGAGTCGGTGCGGAGGGTCTTTTTGCGCCCTCTGCGTGGTCTTTTTGTAGGTTTTTGTGCTGACCGCAAAGCAACCTTTCCTATCCTCAGTCTGTTCAGTAAGTCGGGCCTCACTTTGCTAAATCTATTTCATCTCTGTGTTTGTATTTTCATCTTTACTCACAGTCATTATATGTGGGGGGCTGCCTTTTCCTTTGGGGAATTTCTCTGAGGCAAGGTAGGCTTTATTTTTCTATCTTCAGGGCTAGCTAGTTCCTTAGGCTGTGCCGAGTTGCATAGGGAGCGTTAGGAGCAATCCACGGCTATTTCTAGTGTGTGTGATAGGATTAGGGATTGCGGTCAGCAGAGTTCCCACGTCCCAGAGCTCGTCCTTGATTATCAGTAACTATCACGTCATTCCGTGTGCTCTTAACCACCAGGTCCATTATTGTCCTGACCACCAGGTCATAACACCAGGTTAAATAGCAGAGCCAGGAGAGACGATTAGTGAAAGCTGCTGCTAAAGCTAAACCCAAGGAGCGGCAGTTCCACTCAAAACCACCAGAGGGAGCCCCAGGGCAGAATTCACAAAAGTGCCATTTACAACCACCGGAGGGAGCCCAAGAACGGAATTCACAACAATGCTCCACATAAAGCTGTGCCATATAGAATGCTCTGCACCGTTCTGTTGTGAATTCTGCTCTTGGGCTCCCTCCGGTGGTTATGAGTGGTAGTGCTGCTGTCTGTGGATCGCAGCATATATCAGGTGTGTTCAATTTGGACTCAGCTATTTAGTCCTGCTTGATCCTTTAGTCAGTGCCAGTTGTCCATTGTTTTTGGAGGATTCACATCTCTTACTGGTCTCTCTTGTTTGCTGTGCTTTTCTTCAAAGATAAGTCCTGGCTTTGTTTTTGCTGTCCACCTGCTGTGGACCTTATAGTTCTGTGCATTTTCATGTTTTTGTCTTGTCCAGCTTAGTCTGTGAAAGATTTTTTGCAGCCTAGCTATGTCTCTGGAGATGCAGATATACCCTCCATGTCTTTAGTCAGATGTGGTGATTTGTATTTTCTGTGGTGGATATTTTCTAGTGTTTTAATACTGACCGCTGTAAGACTCATGCTGGTGTGGTAGATGGAGGCAGGTATATCTCGCCCAGGTGTTTGTCCTATGTGAACTAGGCCACTCAGTATCTTCAGGGTGCTAATGGGTTAATGATTGCAGGAATAAAAGATGACCAGCTGGGTGTTTCCAGTGTCTGCCTGGGGCACACAGATTGCCTGCCTGTGTGGGACAAACGTGAGTGAAGAGCTCTGCTCAAGAATTGTGTGATGTTAGCTGGGTGGGAGAAGCCCCCCCAGTTGTTGAGATAGCAACGTATTTTGTTTAGTTAGTGCCGGACAGGCTAGGATTTATTTTTATGTTTTGTTTTTGTGTTGCTTTCACGTTAATAAATCTGACCTGAGGTCAGCCTGCTCAGAAACCTGCTGTACGCCTCAGATTCAATGCACAAACCACGTGTCCTTTGACCCCAGCAAAGGCGATCCCAGAGTGTTTTGTCACATTGTGGTGGAGAACGCTGGCATACCGTGGCACAGGCGACAGCATGGAAGACGTGGTGAAAGCCTTAGTACAGTCCACTGCCGTACAGCAGCAGGCCACTGCCGCACAGCACGAAGCTAATCGCTTGATGGCCGCACAGCTGAAGGAGTTACTGGACATGACGGTTGCAGACCGCCAACTTCTCCTACAGGTGGCGCAGCGCCTGGTGAGCATGCCTGACGCTGACCCGGAAGCAGAGTCCAGAAGGATCCATGTGAGTCGATACTGGCAAAAGCTGACTGCAGAAGATGACGTCGAGGCATACCTGACAACGTTTGAGCGGACGGCATTGAGAGAGAAGTGGCCGAAGGCACGATGGGCCGATTTGATTGCCCCGTTTCTCTCCGGCGAGGCCCAAAAAGCTTACCATGATTTGGACCCGGAGGTCGCTCAGGACTTTGAGAAGCTGAAAGCTGAGATCCTGGCCCGGCTGGGTGTGACGACGGCTGTCCGTGCACAGAGGGTACATCAGTGGACATACCAGCAAGATAAACCGGCACGGTCTCAGATGTTCGACCTGATCTACTTGACAAAGAAATGGCTGCAACCCGAGGTACTGACAATACCCGAAATAATCCAGCGGGTTGTCCTGGACAAGTACCTGAGAGTACTACCCCCAGCGCTGAAAAGGTGGGTAAGCCAAGGAAATCCCACGACAGCGGATCAACTTGTGGAGTTGGTCGAGCGTTATTCCGTGGCAGAAGGACTTCCCGACGACACCGCCAAACCCCGGTCTGTGCCTCCTCCTCGTGGAACCGGTAAGACTGTTCCAGGGACCACGGGTGAAGGAAAATTGCTTAAAACTGTGGGGGAGGAGTCCGGGACTGCTCGCACCCCGAGACCAAGAGTATTGGACGGTGGTCTCAGTAGGGGACCTGTTAGGTGTTTCCGCTGCCATGAGAAGGGTCATGTTTCTGCGAACTGTCCTGTTACCGCTGAACCCATGCAGTGCGACGTTATAGACTCTAGAAAACGCATGTCTTTGGTTACACAGCTAGTGAGTGTGAATGCGGGTCAAAATGATACAGTGAAACACCTGTGTGAATTATCTGTTGATGGGAAAAATGTTGTGGCATTACTAGACTCTGGAAGTGTGGTGACTCTGGTGAAAGCTAATCTGGTGGCACTTCCGTCTGGTCCGTCTGACAAGTTTTCTGTGACGTGTGTGCATGGTGACACCCGCTCGTACTTAACAGCGGTCATATGGATTTCTACTCCCTATGGGTCAGTGCAACACAAAGTGGGACTCGTTCCCGCATTGTTACAGGATGTAATCCTGGGCAGGGATTTTCCCTATTTCTGGCAGTTGTGGGAGAATCAGTTGCTCCTTCACGGTAGCTGTACCCGTGAATCTTCTCCCATGCCATCTGGAGGTCCCGAGTCCCTAGAGGAGACCCCACAGGAAGATGTTGCTGGGGAGGTTAGTGAATCTAACCTTCAGTACCCCTTCTCCGTCATGGCGGGGGAAACTGAGGAACCTCAGCGAGAGGCGGAGGTAGACAGCCATCCGGCACCCTGCCTGCCAGATTTGGGAGTCCAGGTGGATGACTTCCACAGCGAGCAAATGAAAGATCCTACCCTGACTCCGGCTAGGAAAAATGTAAAAATGATAGATGGGGTACCCGTAGAACCTGACACTAGGCTAGCGTACCCGTATATGGTTCTTGAAAATGATTTGCTCTACCAGGTAGAAAAAAAAGGGGAAGACACAGTGCAACGGTTAGTGGTACCCAAACCTTATCGGCGGAAGGTACTGGATTTGGCCCACGGACATATAATGGGGGGACATCTGGGGGTACAGAAAACCACAGAAAGGATATTGCATTGTTTTGTGTGGCCTGGAATACATTGTGATGTGCGTAACTATTGTGAGTCCTGTCCAGAGTGCCAAATCGCAGCCCCTAAATCTCAGTTCCGTAGCCCTTTGGTACCCCTTCCTATCATCGGGGTCCCTTTTGAGAGAATTGGGATGGATTTGGTTGGGCCCCTTCCCCGATCCGCACGTGGGCACCAACATATCCTCGTCATCGTGGACTATGCCACTCGTTATCTGGAAGCCGTCCCTTTGCGTAACACAGCTACCAAGACGATCGCCAAGGAATTGGTACAAGTGTTTAGTCGGGTGGGAATTCCAAAACAGATACTCACCGACCAGGGGACTCCCTTTATGTCGAGGGTAATGAAGGAGCTCTGCAGGCTCTTACAAATAGACCCGTTGCGTACGTCTGTCTGTCACCCTCAAACAGATGGCCTGGTTGAGCGTTTCAACAAAACCTTAAAACAGATGCTCCGGAAGGCGATAGACAAAGATGGGAAGAACTGGGATTACTTGTTACCCTATTTGCTGTTTGCCATTAGGGAAGTTCCCCAGTCTTCCACAGGGTTTTCGCCTTTCGAACTGTTGTACGCCCGTCGTCCCCGGGGACTGCTGGACGTTGCAAAAGAAACCTGGGAAGGTCAAGTCACTCCCTTTAAAACGGTGATCGACCATGTAACACAAATGCAGGATCGTATTGCCGCTGTCATGCCCATTGTTAGGGACCATATGTTACAGGCCCAGGGAGCCCAGAGGCAAAGTTATGATAGAGGCGCTAAGGTCCGTACATTTGCACCCGGCGATAGGGTGTTGGTCCTAATCCCTACGGTGGATAGTAAATTCCTGGCGAAATGGCAGGGCCCATTTGAGGTCCGAGAAAGAGTTGGTGAAGTGAACTATAAAGTGTACCAGCCGGGTAAGAGAAAACCGGAACAGATTTATCATGTGAATCTGATAAAATCCTGGAAAGACCGCTCTGCCCTAACGGCGGATCTGCCCCGTCCGGTTTGTTCACCTACTGTACCAGAGGTGCAGGTTGCTGAGACTCTCTCAGAACGACAAAAATCTGAGGTTAAGCAATTTTTGTTACAGAACTGACAGTTTTTCTCTGAAAAACCTGGCCGGACTAAGTTGGTGAAACATGAGATTGTCACAGAGCCTGGCGTCACTATTCATGTGAAGCCCTACCGGATTCCGGAAGCCCTCCGTGAAGCCGTCTCCCGGGACGTGATGGCAATGTTGGACTTAGGAGTCATTGAGGAGTCACACAGCGCCTGGTCCAGTCCAATTGTGTTGATACCTAAACCGGATGGCTCCATCCGGTTTTGTAATGACTTTAGGAAACTGAATGCAGTTTCTAAATTTGATGCGTACCCTATGCCCCGGGTCGATGAGTTGATCGACCGGCTTGGTAAAGCCCGATACATTACGACCCTGGATTTAACAAAGGGGTACTGGCAGATTCCTCTGGCCGAGGCGGCCAGAGAGAAGACGGCATTTGCTACACTGGAAGGTCTGTTCCAGTATGTCTATATGCCGTTTGGACTTCACGGAGCTCCCGCAACGTTCCAGAGATTGATGGATCGAGTCTTGAGGCCTCACAGACAGTACGCTTCTGCCTACCTGGATGACATCGTAATTTACAGCATGGACTGGGAAACTCATCTCCAGAAGGTACAAGCGGTGATTGATGACCTGCGAGATGCAGGTTTAAAGGCAAACCCCAAGAAATGCCACATCGGGCTTGAAGAAGCCCGATAATTGGGCTACGTGATTGGCCGAGGAGTGGTTAAACCCCAGATCGACAAAATACAGGCAATTCAGGGCTGGCCACAACCAGTGAACAAGAAACAAGTGCAGGCTTTCCTGGGGATTGCCGGCTATTATCGCCGGTTCATACCCAATTTTGCAGCCATGGCTACTCCCTTGACGGATCTTACCAAGGGGAAGGGTTCCGTCATGGTAAAATGGACCTCAGCTGCTGAAGAGGCCTTCCACAGCCTGAAACGGGCTTTGTGCTCTCAGCCCGTACTAGTGACTCCTGATTTCAGCAGCGAGTTTGTGGTACAAACTGATGCCTCTGATACTGGTGTCGGAGCTGTACTTTCCCAGGTGAGGGACGGAGTCGAACACCCGATCCTCTATCTCAGTCGGAAACTGAATGTACATGAGCAGAGGTATGCGGTGGTTGAAAAAGAGTGCCTAGCCATTAAATGGGCTCTCGACTCCCTCAAGTATTACCTGGCTGGTAGGAAGTTTAGGCTGGTCACAGACCATGCCCCTCTCAAGTGGATGCACCTCCACAAGGACCGTAATAGTCAGGTAACCCGGTGGTTCCTTGCCCTGCAGGCTTACTCTTTTACGGTGGAGCACCGACCTGGGGTGCAGATGGGGAACGCCGATGCCCTATCCCGAGTGCACTGTTTCAAAAGTGTTCTTGCTCGACCGGAGTGGTCTGAGCAAGGGGGGGGGGATATGTAAGACTCATGCTGGTGTGGTAGATGGAGGCAGGTATATCTCGCCCAGGTGTTTGTCCTATGTGAACTAGGCCACTCAGTATCTTCAGGGTGCTAATGGGTTAATGATTGCAGGAATAAAAGATGACCAGCTGGGTGTTTCCAGTGTCTGCCTGGGGCACACAGATTACCTGCCTGTGTGGGACAAACGTGAGTGAAGAGCTCTGCTCAAGAATTGTGTGATGTTAGCTGGGTGGGAGAAGCCCCCCCAGTTGTTGAGATAGCAACGTATTTTGTTTAGTTAGTGCCGGACAGGCTAGGATTTATTTTTATGTTTTGTTTTTGTGTTGCTTTCACGTTAATAAATCTGACCTGAGGTCAGCCTGCTCAGAAACCTGCTGTACGCCTCAGATTCAATGCACAAACCACGTGTCCTTTGACCCCAGCAAAGGCGATCCCAGAGTGTTTTGTCACACCGCATAGTACTCTGTTCTATTCTTTCTTTTTAGCTAGTATGGCCTCCTATGCTAAATCCTGATTTCATGTCTGCGTATGTTATTTCCCTCTCCTCTCACAGTCAATATTTGTGGGGGGCTGTCTATCCTTTGGGGATTTTCTCTGAGGCAAGATAGGTTTCCTGTTTCTGTCTTTAGGGGTAGTTAGTTCTTAGGCTGTGCCGAGGGGTCTAGGGAGTGTTAGGTACCCCCCACGGCTACTTCTAGTTGCGCTGCTAAGTTCAGGGTTTGCGGTCAGTACAGGTGCCACCTTCTCCAGAGTATGTCTCATGCTGCTCCAAGGCCACCAGATCATAACACCGTTCAGTATGGCCCCATAGATGCTTCATAGAAAGCTGTGCCCCATATATATTGCTCTGCACTGTTCCTTTACGGCCCCATAGATGCTCAATATATAATGCTGCTGCTGCTGCTACAATTAAAAAAAATCACATACTCACCTCTCTTCGCTAAGGACGCCGGCGCTTTCAATATTTACCTGCTCCTCGTGCAGCTCCGTCTCCAGCACTGACGCTCAGCAGAGGGCGCGCACTGACTACGTCACCGCGCCCTCTAACCTGAGCGTCACTGCTAGAGGACACTGCAGACGGAGCCGCTCCGTAGCGAGGAGAGGTAAATATCGCACAGCACTGCGCTCCCCTCCCCGTATACTTACCTGCTCCTGGCACTGCGTCCCTGCTTCTCCTGGCGCTGCATCTTCTTCCTGTATTGAGCGGTCACAGTTACCGTTCATTTACAGCAATGAATATGCGGCTCCACCCCTATGGGAGGTGGAGCCGCATATTCATGACTGTAATGAGCGGTACCATGTGACCACTCAGTACAGGAAGAAGCTGCAGCGCCGGGAGAAGCAGGGACTGCAGGGACCGCGCCGGGAGTAGGTAAGTATAACTAGACAGCCCCCGCTCCCCCTCCCCTGCCGACCCCCGGGTATGACATGAGTATAATCCGAGAGGGGGACTTTCAGCCCAAAAAAATGGGCTGAAAATCTCGGCTTATACTCAAGTATATACGGTATTTTTCTGTTTGTTACAAAAGAATAGTCATATAACTAACATGCTTAATTTGTAGTTAATGGGGCTTTAAAATGGAAGATGATTACAGCCTATGTTTGGACAGATAAGGCAAGCCTGGCACCGCCAAGATCAATTTTGATATAGTTTTGCATTTTGCCATGCCTGATGTTTGGCGCAGCATGCCAGAAGTAGAGTGTAGCAGAGCTGGCGGCAAGAGCTTCTCTGGGCATCCAGAGAGAAGTTGTGTTCCGTGAGCAACCGTGTACCCCATACGGTATCCTGCCCTCCCGGTGCTGGAGTTCACCCAGTTCTGTTGCCACGAATTACTGTAACCACCAAGCTGTATATAAGGACTGCAACCGCCAAGCTAAGTGCCATTACGTGTAACCACTCTGATATAATTATATTCACCAGGATGACATCATTGTGCTGCTTTTTTTCACTGATCCATGGACTTGAATGGGCGGTTTGCACTGCAAATCAGAACAAAGTCGCACTTTTTTATATCAACTATCAGACAACAATAAAAATCCACATAGAATATAATGAAACCCTGGCAGCACACATTATGAGAAGCATGACGTGCGAATCAGGCTTTGCTAAGGCCGAGGTCACTCAGATACAGTTCTCTTGACAACGGGTATCCGTGACTCCTGTGAGCTCTAGTATAAAACCATTTACCTTACCTTATGACACCCCGGAGTAACGGCCACCTCCCCCTTTCCTGCGACAGAGGAACACCCCCTATTAAACACATGACAATTAAGTTGGATTAATTGGCCACAGCAGCCGTTTATTAAAATTTAACATACAACAATATAATAACAGTAAACCCCGGAAGTGGATGGTCCTCGAAGCCCGAAACCAGTGTTAACGTTTTTCAGCCAACCGTCCCACCTATTTTGGCCTTATAACCGCCTTACCCCCAGCCGCTAAGCACCAGCTCGGAGGCAAACTCCACCCGCCAGGCCAAAACCGCACACCAGTTTGTGGTTCCCCCAATAATCCCCTCCACGGGATTATCCATACCCCTTTTACCATTTCAAATTACCCCGGGGAGTCCAGGACCTATTGAGATCCCCCCCCCCCCCGGCAATCCGCCATTTTCCACTTCCACCAACTTCGAGGACCACCACCCCAGCCACAAACATAAATGTACTAACCCCTTAGCCATTTATGTCCCTCCACACCTTCAAAGCTGTTTCGATGCCCTCCTGGATCGCCAGACACCACATGTCGGTACCAACTGCATTCAAGTGCACCCCATCCAACCTCCAATAACCTCCCGTACCGGACTCCAAATTTATATGACGCACCACTACCGCTCCGTTCCTTGCCATGAACCTCGAAACAGCTTTGTTCACCTTAATCCTTGCCCTGTTCACCCCTTCTGGTGACCTAGCACCCCACCAAACCTTCCGCGGTACGATGTCTGACCAAACCACCAAGACCTTTGGAAACATCGCCCATAACCTCAATACGTCGAACTTAATGTCTTTTATAAGTTCCCTGCATGGCCTTTTCCCGAGGTCATTACCCCCCAGGTGAATAACTAAAATTTGTGGGACCTGGTCCCAACGCACGAAACGATGAAAGTCCGGTAATAATTGACTCCAAGTCATCCCCCTTTTCCCGATCCATCTCAGCGTTGCGACGTCCCGCGAAAAACCCAATTGGCGGCCATCCAGGCGAACCGCTGCCCTCTCCGCCGCCCAGAACACGAACGAGTGTCCCATTATCCACACCAGCCCTCTATCGTGTTCTGTAAGAGAATAAACATTAACCGATCATTTCGAGAAAACCCATCGAATACGTGACCATGTAAAATTAAACCAGATCCGGGCGAACATAAGACCGGAACCTTTCTGATTCCCACCGCCCAATTCTTTTAACCACTTCATCCCCCAACCCTCTCCTGGCTGCTTCCGTTGCAGCCCCTATCCGGAATGAATGGCCGCTATACTTCGCTGGCGAAATCCCCCCTGTCTCCAAACACTTCCGAAAAACTGAAACAAATTGGTAGCGCGATAAGAACGAACCATCTGCATGAACCAACAGTGGGTCGGATAATACACCCCCTCTTCTCATCAACCTATCCACGCAGATTACCGGGCACAATGGACAATTTGGAACTTGAAATAACACTAATTTGCACCCTTTGCCAGTTACATCCGTTTTTGACGACCTAATAAACACCACCACCTTGTCAGACGTAACATCCACGTCTTCTCTCCGTAAACCCCCTCCCTTATATCTTGAAGGGCTAACCAACTCCCCCAAGCGAAATGCCGCAAAAAACGCCAACGCAAAAGCCGCTTGGAATAAAATTACTTCCCAATCCGAAAAACAAACCACTCGTAATTGCCTTCCGATTGTCAACAAGACCGGTCGTCTACCATCGAACGACTTCTGCCCTTTTTTCAAACCTTTTACCACTTGCATTACCATAAATGATTTCGTCTCATCGTTTAAACCTCTAGCCTTGAAACCAAATGCTAAACCAGCTAGAAACTTACTCACTTTGGACACCGACCAACCCGATTCCCACACATGCCCTACTAGCAACAACAGCTTGCTCTCGTCGTCCATAACGGACCCGTAAGACACCTTCCAACTTTCCCATGTACTCCAGGCCTGCTCGTACTGCAGCCAAGACCTTTCTGACAGTGATCTAGCAAATAGCTCCTTCACGGCCCTAAAGGCAGGTTCCACAGCTCCGCTGGACATTCCCGGCACACTGAATCCAAGTAAGGCCTCGGCCCCTGAGACTGATGCCACTGTGAATGGAAAAGGACATCATCAGCGTTAGTAGGCTCAATTGCCTTGCAATCCGCTACAATCCACAAGTTGAGCTTTAGCCCCAAGAAAACCAAGTGCTGCAGTACCCTAACTACTTCTTGAGACGCTGCAGACAGCGAATTGATGGCTTCCACGACAGTCACATTTTCGCAAGAAAAACAGATCTTTTTATTCATCACTGACTCGCCCCACACTGACAACGCCACTACTCGAGGAAATAACTGTAGTAGGACCCGGTTTTGTAATAAACCTCGTTCGCGCCAATTGAGTGGCCACTCCGCCACCAACACCTAACCGTGATACAACAAATTGAAACCACGCTTTTCAATCACGTTAATGCTAAAACCTAGATCTACTGCGTTTTCAACTGTTTGAATCCAAATGGATTTGCCATTGTATTCTTCCAGGAAAAGAGCCCACACCTTCAAATCCTGTTTCAACTCCTTAGTCAATCTGATGAAATGCAGGGGAGACTTTACCCCCACAGTCGCCAAAGATAGACGGCGACAAAATGCATAATTCTGCAAGCAAAGTTCAGCTTGCCCAATAAAGATTGCAAATCGTGCAGCGTTATCTAGCGCCGGGTACTTGCTTTTCTAACTTCTTCCCGAAAAGCAACTAATTTGTCATCAGGCAATCTACATTCCATTGCAACGGTATCAATTTCTATGCCTAGAAAACTTAGTGTCGTCACTGGCCCAACCGTTTTATCAGCCGCTAATGGAACTCCGAAACCTTTTGCTACCCTCTCCATTGTGTGCAGTAGAATCGAGCAAGCCGCGGACTGTGGCGGGCCTACAAACAAGAAATCGTCAAGATAATGCAAACACGAATTCAAACCAGATACATCCTTAACAACCCATTCCAAGAATGTACTAAACGTTTCAAAATAGGCGCATGATAGCGAACAGCCCATGGGAAGACAACGATCAATGAAAAAACCTCCATCCCAAAAACAGCCTAACAGGTGCATGCTCTCCGGATGCACTGGTAACAGACGAAACGCCGCCTCGATATCCGTTTTTGCCATCACAGCACCCCTACCACACAACCGTACCAGATTAATCGCTGCATCGAAAGACATGTAAGAAACTGCACACAGTTGAGGATCAATACCGTCGTTTACTGACAGACCTTTCGGGAAGGATAAATGGTGAATAAGCCTAAATTTGTTAGGCTCCTTCTTCGGAACCACTCCTAGCGGTGACACCCTCAAATTACTGATTGGAGCCGTTGGAAAAGTTCTGGCCATTCTACCCAGATCAACCTCTTTTTTTAATTTTTCAGAAACAACGCTAGGAAACTGCAGTGCCGATTTTAGATTCTTTCTTGACAAACAAACATCCTGCTCAATAAACGGAATTTTAAAACCATAACCAAAACCTTCCCTCAAAAGTGACGCTGCTGCTACATCTGGGTATCTATTTAGATAAGCTTCCATCGCGTCCAGCCGCACCGGTGTCTCCCCTTTTTTCAGCACCGTCTCCCCCTCTTGTTTTTCCCCCTCTGAAACATCTAGCCGCCCCGTGTGTGCCCCCACAACTTGAGCATTCGTGCTTGTACTTGCACTTGCTCCCAAATCTACATGTCCCCTCATTAAAGGAGAAACACAGTCCCTTCTGCATTGCGACCGAGTGTCTTGACTGCCCTGAACCCCCGGCGCCCCCCTGAAATGGCTGGGTTCCCTGATTCGCTCTAACCGGTGCCATAACTCTCATCCACAACGCTATATCCTTATGATCCCAACGTATAACTGGTCGTACCACTTTGCGCTGCCTGAACTGCTCGTCGTACCTTAACCATCCCAAACCGCCATATACCCTGTAAGCCTCCCCAATCGCGTCCATATAGCAAAAAAGTCCCGAACAATTTTCGGGTGCCTTTTCACTTATCACGCTTGCCAATATAGCAAACGCCTGCAACCAGTTTGAAAAAGAACGAGGGATTAGGCGGTACCGCCTCCTTTCCTCGTCATCTTTCTTGGAATCGTCTCTTCTTAACCTATCCAGATTAAATCTTTCCAATGGTAGTAATGAAAAAATATCTACGTAATCCCCCTTCCAGATCTTTTCCTTCACCTCCTCCCACAAATGTGACCCCAGCGGTCCCTCAAAACAAACGTATACTTCTTCGCTCCTAGCGGAATCATCCAGACGCACCGTGTCCTCATTTTCCTTATCTTTGCTAGCCCCTTCGTTTTGACCTCCCGCGTCTGCTGACCCCGTCCCCCTTCCTGCTTCACTGCCGCCCCCCCCGATGTAGCTGCGACCGCTGTACCCTGGCCCCCACACTGCGACACTACCTCAGGGCTTGTTAACCCCCCTATCCCCACTGGCCCTTCCGCGATTCCTAACCACGCCGCTGCAGGTGACCCCCCCCCTTGAGGGCCCCCGTACCATATTCTGGCTAAATCTCTAAGGCCATGTAATATTAGGCCCATCCCCCCGCTAGACCCCCCCATAAATAACTCCCGTTCCCTACTCTCACTGGGAGCTACGGAGGGGTTAAAATTAGTAAATTGCTGGCTCTCACCTGGCTGCCTGGGCGCTGTGAACCCAGCAGCCGAAGGTCCTGGGTCCTGACGAAGGCGTGCTGGTCCCATGCTGGCTCCGTCTGCTGGTGGCTCCGCAGCTCCCGGGTCAACCTGCCTCACCGGCTGCCCACCGCCAGAAGCAGGCGAACCGGCAAGAAGTGCAGGGCCCCTCGGAGCTGCCGCCGTGATCTGCAAGGCGCCGCCATCTTGGGGAGGTCTCCACAGGGCGCTGCCATCTTGTAGTAGTCATTGGTGCTGGTGCGCAGGCGCCGGGCTCCCAGATCCGGCGCCATCTTGCCGGAGACTTCTCGCATGTGGTGCCGCACTTCCTGCAGCGGCGCCATCTTGGATGAAGTCCTGGGAGAGTGGCGCCGCTGCAGCGCTGCTGACCGAGGCAGCCGATCACTGCCCGCTGCTCACCGGAGCTGCCCCCATCGCTCCCTGAGCCGACACTCCTCGGTACGCCGCTCCATCCGGCGTGCTGGACGACAGGCCGGCCGGCTGCCGGCCGCTGGGACGTCGCCGCACAGGGGCCCGCCCCCTGGCACCTCGCGCTCCTCCACGCGCTCCTCCACGCCGAGCGGGGCCTGCAGAGCCGCTGACACCCGCCGCTCCTGGTCCTGTATCCCGTCGCCTCTGTGCCGCGGGGGGGGGGGGGAGAACCCGGCCCCTGTTGTAGGTCCCGCCTGTTAGATGGATTCCTCCCAGCCTGCGGGCGGGGAGCAGGGGGACCGCGTCCACCGGCCCTGGCTGGAGGGTCCCTGGAGGGGCTCCGTATGCGGCGCCGGACCCGGGGGGTAGCCTCAGGATTAAGGCGCGCCGGAGGCCGGGACCTCCGCGGCCGGAGTCCTGCTGGAGGGGCGATGAAGGCTCCGGCTACCGACCCCTGAAGCAGGCTGTTCACAGAAGCCTGCAGCCAATCCGTCCCTTGGGCGGCTGCTTTCACCCGGAGCTGCTGAAGCAAGGCCTCGACATCCATCGCTTGGGTACAAGGAGCTTCTCTTCTGTGGCTGGTAAGTACCCAAATTGTTGCCCCCTCCACGTGGCCACCCCCTTTTATATAGCCCCCCCCTTCCTGCCCTGTCTCCGACCCCTCCTTCCTTTTTCAAATTAAAAAAACTCCGTCCCTCCTCTTAGCTTCTGTTAACCCTATAACCCCCAAACTTCCTACGAGCTCCCTATTGTCCCACGTCACCCTGTCATGGCGGCCTCCCCCAAGGGCCGGAGGCCCAGTACGGCCTTTCTTTTCTCTGCAACTGAATGAAAAATTAAGTCACGTCAGTTTTTTTTTTTTATCCATCACCCATTGTCCATGAAGGTAATAAAATAAAACAAAAAAGACAGATCCTGCAAACAAATAGATAAAATTGGGTCCTGGAAAAAAGTAGGATCTAACATGTAAAAGGATTCACTAACATACTGCAACTCTTTGTTGCAGACTTCCACTCATTTCCTCTTGGCTCTGTTCACACTTTCAATAACTTAGGTTTCCAGATAAGCTTAGTATGCAAATTGCCTCTTCAGTGAAAAAGAGGACTGGAACTCTATAGCGCCACCTGTTGGAAGTAGCGATCCTACAAGTCACAATCAACTCTTTAACGAGTCTTGCAGCATGACTTAGGATAAGAGCCAAATCAGTATCTTAATTCGCTTAGTATGTTGTTTTGTTTTATATAGTTAAATGATCAAAGCTCTATTATAAGTTAATGGGGTTTGTAAAAAAAAAAAAAGATAATGGATCCATTATTTTATATAAGTGATATTTGTAATTTTGATGTAACCCCATGGAATCATTGGTGCTATATAAATGATAATAATCATAATAATAAATGCTCCTGTAAAAATAGGCCAAAATGCCATTGTGAAGACAGCGATGATGATACACACATATAGGCCATGACGTTTATCTCCAAATTAATTATTGTATTTTTTTTTACGATTTTACACATAGATGACTATTTGTGACAGATGTTCTATAGCATCCTTATGTTTTATTATACCGTCAGTTGTGTGGCAAGCCGCCTAGTTACCCAGTTGGGAGATTATGTTGCTTTTGTAAATTCATTTTCGCTGTCTTTTTTTTTTTCTTTCTATGAGGACAATAAGTTACTTTTTCCAGCAGCGAAAAATAACACAGATGACTCACCTCAATCTTGGAATTGTTGCTGGCCAGATACAAGAGAACAGCGTAAGGCTATGTGTCATGATGACGGCTATAAGCTGCCACACATTGTGTTGGGAAAAATACATTTTGCAATCTGCATTCTGTGCATTCAGCTCCATCTTTAACACATCAAAATCTGTGATTGGCAATGATTTCTAAAAAAAACCAAAGTCTATGTGTTTCTACTTATAAAAAAATAGTATCATAAAAGTTGTTACAAAGAATTATCATGCCAACACACAGTAATGTAAAATAGATGGAAAATAAACTGTGCTCATTGAGAACCAGTGAAACCAAGAACAAGAGAGATTAAAGAATATCTCCATTATATGTTTTTTTGCCGAAAATGGAAAAATAAAAATGAAGTTATAATTTTTATGTTTTCTACACACTTGTTTGCTGTAATAGTTTATTTTCTGCTTTGTGCTTCTTGTGGATGTGACTTTTTTTCACAGTCCAGGAAGTGTGCCTTTTGTATGCCAATCAGCTTTTTCGACTACAGCATTAAAGGGGTTGTCCACTACTTCATTGGTCGCTTTCATGTGAACTAACTGACAGAATTAAAGGGAATATGTCAGCCGGCTTTTGCTACCTTGTATGAGAGCAGCATAATGTAGGCAAAGAGACCCTGAATCCAACCATGTATCACTTAGTTTACTGGGTGCAGTCCTTCTGATACAATCAGAATTTTTAGATTTCGCAGTGCAGCAGAGCTAAGAAAGCTAACCCCGCCCACATCTGGCTCTCTGTGTACACAGAATAGACAGTAAGCTATTTATCACGGAAGGGGCGGAGTCGGACTTGCAAGCCCATGACCATCTAGTCACAGCAATGTTGCTCACAAGGTGATTAAAGGTTCAGTCTAAGTAAAGACAAGTGTGCCGGACAAGTGTTCAGTAACCTCCACCTCATGCTGTCTCATACTATTTTCTCTTTAAGCTATATCTTAGTTTCTAAAATCCTTTTGTAACATGACCTGATCACATGATCTCTGGCTGAGAATCTCCTGACTTCCTATAATGTCACGTCAAAATCTCCCTGAGCTCTGGAAATTGACATTTGGGCGTGGCTTGTTTTTAGGGTGGGAGGGGCTTAATTCAGCAGAGCTCACGCTGCTCCTGCGCATGCTTCTATAGACATTGCTCTCCCTGCAGACACATCTGTATGTATACAGCAGGGTGTATACAGTATGTACACAAACTAATCTATACCCTGTGTAATGTGTATACACCCTGCCACATTCCCTCTATAATATTAATACATTGATATCTCACTCACCTCATCCATCCATTTATCCTTCCATTCACCGACTCACCCATCCTATTACAGTAGTCATTTGGAGACACATGGAATAATCTTTATTGTTGGGGCTGCTGTTATGGAGCTTTATGCATTACATTTATTCCCTGCATGCAGCAGTGTCCTGGACAAAAGATCATGCTGAGGCTGTATGCGAGGCTGGGGGTGCAGTGGGAGGGCTGTAGCCAGTAAAGGGCTTTGGTCATTGATAGCGTGCCGCCTAGCACAGGGAATTATGGGAAACATAGTCAAAAGGGAGCAAAGGAATATAAAAAGGATGTGAAGGCCGTTGCAGTAGATCTGATTTTAGAGCACAGGAAGTGATGCAAAAAATGTGTAAAAAAAATCGCAGAAAATGTATATGGGGATCTTTAGGGCAGTACCCTTAAACAATTATGGTAAAAAACAGTAACTGAATTAGGTTAGTGGACAATGTCTTTAAGGCCTCCATGGACATGAGACTAATATCAGTCAATCTGCGTAATCCACCGATATAGGCAGTTCTGGAGAACAGTTTAATGTGCATCGGGACCTTTCCAACTTTCTCCCAACAGATGAAGTTGGGATAAGTGAAGATCCAATATGTCCGATTTCGGAATGCCTATCCTTTTGATAAGCATTCGCCAGAGGAATCTGGCAGCAGCGCTCTAATAGAGAACACAGGAGTGCTCAGCAGAGCGCGTGCTCCTGTGTATGGAACAGCTGCTATCTTTTGTGTATAGGGACCCATTTGCAGATGCCCACAGTTTTTTTTCCAACAGGAGTTTTATTTAATATATAGCCCTTTGGTGATCAGATCAGACTTGGTTGAAGCCACTCCAGAATTATGTGGACAACGACAAAGGACAAGTACAAAATCGGATCCAATAAGTGGTCTGGAATAGCTGGGTCAGAGATCAGGAGGTAATTTAGAACAAATGGGCAATAAGGTGTCAGGCAGCCCAAGGGTCAAACCAGAAAAGAATGTAAGGGTTAATCAGAAGAACAGTTGGGAACAAAGAAAAAAATAGTGCACCAAAGTAGTATCACTAGTATACAGGTAACAAGAAACACAGGATTTGAATAGCGCACCAAGACCACTCATTGACTGCACAACCCACCCCATGGTTGGTCCACTAACAAGCTCCTGTAATTGGCAAGCTGAGCAGATCAGCAGAATGGCCACCCATACTGCAGCTCAGATTGGCATCACTGCTAGTACTGCCCACTGCCCTGAGTGTGGCTACTGTAAGGTCATGTGCACACGTTCAGTATTTTTCGTGTTTTTTTCGCTATAAAAACATGATAAAAACGCGAAAAAAACGCTTACATATGCCTCCTATTATTTACAGTGTATTCCGCATTTCTAGTGCAAATGTTGCATTTTTTTCCGCGAAAAAAAATCGCATTGCGGAAAAAAAAGCAACATGTTCATTAAATTTGCGGAATTGCGGGGATTCCGCACACCTAGGAATGCATTGATCTGCTTACTTTCCGCATGGGGCTGTGCACACCATGCGGGAAGTAAGCAGATCATGTGCGGTTGATACCCAGGGTCGAGGAGAGGAGACTCTCCTCCACGGACTGGGCACCATATAATTAGTAAAAAAAAGAATTAAAATAAAAAATAGTGATATACTCACCCTCTGATGGCCCCGGAGTCTTCCTGCCTCTCAGCGGTGCACGCTGCCGCTTCCGTTCCTATAGATGCTCTGTGTGAAGGACCTGCGATGACGTCGCCGTCTTGTTATTTGGTCGCGTGACCGCTCACGTGACTGCGACGTCATCGAAGGTCCTGCACACACACACCATCTATAGGAACGGACGCCACTGAGGACATCGGCTGTTTCCAGGTAAGTATAACCATTTTTTTTAATTTTTTAAATTATTTTTAAACATTCTATCTTTTACTATTGATGCTGCATAGGCAGCATAAATAGTAAAAAGTTGGTCACACTTGTCAAACACTATGTTTGACAAGTGTGACCAACCTGTCAGTCAGTTTTCCAAGCGATGCTACAGATCGCTTGGAAAACTTTAGCATTCTGCAAGCTAATTTCGCTTGCAAAATGCTAACAAAAAAAAGCGAAAAAAAACGCAAACAAAAAAAAATGCGGATTTCTTGCAGAAAATCTCCGGTTTTCTTCAGGAAATTTCTGCAAGAAATACTGACGTGTGCACATACCCTAACACAGATACGGTGTGACAGTGATAGCCATCTCTGGATGGTGAGTATTTGACATCCAGCTATTATTCCATGTAAAGTATTCCGAGCTAAGAATACTTGAACATTTTTCAAAATTGGTGCAAAGAATTTAGGTGCTTTAGGTGATTTTTTTGTTGTTTAATGGTTCTTTTAAAAAGGAAAGACTGAATCTAATTGGTATTCATGCGTCAATCCTTCTTTGCACTAGTTCTGATGTCTTTTCCCAGTACGTTGCCCCCTGCTGATGTTATTTCATGGAGTCATACCCCACAATCTCAGGACAGCATGGCCCTACAATCCTATATTGTTTTGTTTCTGAGCAAGTTAATGTCTGATAGTTCCACACAAATGCATCCAATCTACTAAATACTTAGCTTATTAGGTTAAAGTGAATGTGTCATCATAAAATTACCGTACCAATCACGTTTTTGAGTTAAATGTTATTTATTTAATATTGTTTAAAGGGAACCTTTGACCAGGTTTGGCCGATAAGAGATACGGCCACCGCCTTCTGTGTGTCCAGCCAGCTTTGCGGTGATGTGAGTGAATGAATTATGTTCGTTGCTTCACTACGATGCTGAAAATATGTCTCTCATAAATACTGGATCAACGCAAACCCCAATATTCATCTCTGATCACTACCTGCATAGTGTCTGATATAATTTATTTGAGCAGAGGAAGCCCCTGTACTTCTCTACCTCTGAGTATACAAATCCTAGACTTGGCGCTTTGCTCTCATCAGATCCCCTGTTGTAATTATCTGTTCACAACAGGAGGTCCTAATTCAATGGAGGTTGAAGTGTCAGCTCTTTCTCACTTCACCAGTTATAATTAATCCCATATGTTCAATGTGAGGGTGATATGTTCCCCTCCAGAGATGTCTTTATGGTTTTTACAATTTTTCTGTACAACAAAAGTTATAAAGGTGTTACATGTCATTGTAATCCTGCCTCTGATGAAAAGCAAACCTGCAGTAAACTCTTTCTAAAAGGATAGAAAGTAAGAGTCTAAAATAATTCCAGTGGGAAGTCTGAAAATTGCAATAGAACTACATGAAAAATACGTAACAAAAAACCTGATTTAAACAAAAGGTCATTTTCTGATGACAGAGTCCTCTTTACTTGTGAAATTAGTTTGCAAAGTAACACCTCGTTACCTGATCCAGAAATATGTCAAGAGCAGGGGTCAGATTTCATTTTATTTTCATCATTGAAAAATACCAAGAGGAAGTGCAGCAATATTGGGTGTCACTTTTGAATGTGTCATAGAATTCAGTAACTTCAATGGAAGCGGAGTTACGTTACCTTGGGAATGACACTACACAGTGTTCTGTGCACAGATGGGGAGTCCCTTTTAATTGCAGTGAATGTATCCAAAGACATTTAGATTGTGAGCCCCAAAGCGGACAGCAATGATAATCTATGTAAAGTGCTGCGGAATATGATGGCGCTATATAAACAAAGCATAATAAATAAAATAAAGTACAATTCCTAAAATGTATTCATAAAGCACCTAATGTATATCAGTTGTGAGGGATCGGCTCTCCAGTAGACGCTGGTTCACAAACGCCACTTCGTTCGCTGATTCAAAATAAACACGCGGTTTATTAAGAGTCCATAAACCATCAGTGTTAACAAAAATAAAACAGCCTCTTCCAGGTAAACAAAAGGTATAACAGAGCAAAATGGAAAATAACCAGCCCATATAACAAACGGGCTCAGCTGTTTAAATGTGAGTCTTTTCCTCTAGAGTCCAGCATGGTCTGAGCAGTCCATACAAGACTTACTCACCTGGGAAAAAACACAGAGCAAGTGAGACAGCCCCAGCTGCCTTAAATCAGAGGATACAAGACCTGGACTGGAGGTAAGTGAGCAGCCGATCCCACCCAGCTATTTCAGCTGCTCAAAAAACCCGGACTCCTAATCCGGGCCCATTAAAACACCTCTCTGCACTTAGTGTGCTGGACCCTGCTTCTCCGGGTCCTACATCACCGAAGCTTGGCACCTCGGGGACACATACCTCCCATCCACGACCAGACCAGCTGCCACTTTACACAGTCTAGTCATTTAAGAAAAAAATATATATTGTGTGACTGCACCCAGGGGTGTAACTATAGGGGGTGCAGAGGTAGCAATTAAACCTAGTCCTTGGTGTATAAGGGGGTCCAAATTAAATTCTGCGAAATAAGAAGACACCAGTATTATAAGTGCTGTCCCCCTTTTTAACGTACCAAAAAAGGTTAAGCGCATGTTGCATGCTTTTACCTAGGGGTATCTAAAGAAGAGGAAAAAAACATAGACACTTTATAGTGCAGAGTCTTTGGTTAAGACTTAGTAGTCAGTAATAAATAGGTTCTTTAAGCGATGTTCTACTACCAGGCAAAACTCAGTTTTAAGGCATTATCCTTAAAATGTTGACTGCAGTTCCCATGCTAATGGATTTTATATTTTATGTTTTTGCATGTTTTTTAAGTTTGTCACTATGAATGGGGTTTGGGGTTTCCATATGTTTTTACCTGATTTATTATTTGCAACTTTTTCAAAAGTCGCTAAATTTTGCGCAAATGTACTCTAGTCTCCCCCTATAGTGATTACATGTATCTCAGATAGCTATTTACCTAAATGTGCAACTCTACACTAAAAAAGTTCAAGAAAATTATTTTTTTTTTCAACTGGCACAAAATTCATCGGTGTGCGTCATTTTGAAGTTTTTGATGCAAAAAAACAAACAGCAAGCAAATGCCGCAAAATAGAAAAGTGACTTTACAAAAATGTAAATAATGAATTAGGGCCTTTTAGTATCACCCATTCTCTCCATGGAGTCCCTGACACCTTATCCAGGCGCTGCTGGAAAAGCCACTGGTAAAAATGGCATGATTGTCCCGAACTATCCAAGCCAGGAAATTTCAAACCTTGCAAAGTTGGTTATGAAGAATAGAGGGGTCCCCACCCTGTTTTTTAAACTTATTAACCGTATATACTCGAGTATAAGCCGACCCGAGTATAAGCCAACCCCCCTAATTTTGCCACAAAAAACTGGGAAAACTTAATGACTCAAGTATAAGCCTAGGGTGGGAAATGCAGCAGCTACCGGTAAATGCCAAAGTAAATATAGATACCAATAAAAGTAAAATTAATTGAGACATCAGTAGGTTAAGTGTTTTTGAATATCCATATTGAATCAGGAGCCCCATATAATGCTCCATAAAGTTTATGATTGGCCCCATAAGATGCTCCATATTAAAATATGCCCCATATAATCCTGCATAAAGGTTAATAATGGCCCCATAAGATGCTCCATAGACACATTTGCCCAATATAATGCTGCACAAATGTTGATTATGGCCCCATAAGATGCTCCATAAAGATATTTGCCCCATATAGTGCTGCACAAGCGTTGATCATGGCCCCATACAGAACACTTGCCCCATATAGTGCTGCACAAACGTTATGGCCCCATACAGACACTTGCCCCATATAGTGCTGCACAAACGTTATGGCCCCATACAGTGCTGCACAAACGATATGGCCCCATATAGTGCTGCACAAACGTTATGGCCCCATATAACGCTGCACAAACGTTATGACCCCATATAATGCTGCACAAACGTTATGGCCCCATATAACGCTGCACAAACGTTATGGCCCCATATAATGCTGCACAAACGTTATGGCCCATACAGTGCTGCACAAACGTTATGGCCCCATATAATGCTGCACAAACGTTATGGCCCCATACAGACACTTGCCCCATATAGTGCTGCACAAACGTTATGGCCCCATACAGAGCTGCACAAACGTTATGGCCCCATACAGTGCTACACAAACGTTATTATGGCCCCATATAATGCTGCACAAACGTTATGGCCCCATAGATGCTCCATACAAACACTTGCCCCATTTGCTGTTGCTGCGATAAAAAAATTACAAAATCACATATTCACCTCTCCGTTGCTCAGGCCCCCGACTATTTCAATATTCATTATTGTAATGAGCGGTAATAGTGACGGCTCAGTATAGGAAGAAGCTGCTGGCGCCAGGGAACAGACATGCAGGGACCGCACCAGGAGCAGGTGAAAATAACGGGGAGGGGAGCGCTGCGCTGCGCGATATTCACCTGCTCCTCGTTCCGGCGCCGCTCCATCTTCAGCGTCTCCTGCACTGACGTCAGCCAGAGGGCGCGCACTAACTACGTCCTCGCACCCTCTGACCTGAGCGTCGCTGCTGAAGACAGAGCAGCGCCGCAACGAGGAGCAGGTGAATATCGCGCAGCGCAGCGCTCCCCTCCCCGTTATTCTCACCTGCTCCTGGTGCGGTCCCTGCATGTCTGTTCCCTGGCGCCAGCAGCTTCTTCCTATACTGAGCCGTCACTATTACCGCTCATTACAATAATGAATATGCGGCTCCACCTCTACGGAAGGTGGAGCCGCATATTCATTACTGTAATGAGCAGTACCATGTGACCGCTCAGTACAGGAAGAAGCTGTCAGCGCCGGGGAAAAGACGTGCAGGGACCACTGTTATGACCTGGTGGTTAGGAGCACCCGGAATGACCTGATAGTTAAAACTCACGCAGGACAAGCTCTGGGATGTGGGAGCTCTGCTGACCGCAATCCCTAATCCTATCACACACACTAGAAATAGCCGTGGAGCGCTCCTGACACTCCCTAGGCGCCTCGTCACAGCCTAAGAGCTAGCTAGCCCTAGAGATAGAAAATAAAGCCTAATGTCATGATACCAATGGCAGGGGATCACAAAAGGACAAGCACAAAAACAAAACAAGCTCTAGGGTGATGGAACCTGAGCTGACCGCGATCCTGAACCTAAACACACAACTAGCAGTAGCCGGGGAACGTGCCTACGATGATTCCTAGACGTCTCGCGCCAGCCGAAGGATTAACTTCCCCTATAAGAAGAAACACAGACCTCACTTGCCTCCAGAGAAACACCCCACAGAAATAGCAGCCCCCCACATGTAATAACGGTGAAATGAGAGGAAAGCACATATGTAGTTATGAAAATAGAATCAGCAAAAATGAGGCCCGCTAAAGCTAGATAGCAGAGGATACAAAAGTGAACTGCGCGGTCAGCGAAAAACCCTTCAAAAAAACCATCCTGAAATTACTTGAACTCATGTGCCAACTCATGGAACATGAGGAGTAATTTCAGCCCACTAGAGCAACCAGCAGCAAGAATCACATATCTGCAAGCTGGACTAAGACAAAAATTAAGCAAAACGTGGAACAGGAAAATCAAAACTTAGCTTGTCCTGAAGATAACAGACGCAGGGAGCAGAGGTAAAAAGACACGCTGAATACATTGATAGCCGGCGAGGAAATGACAAAAAAGCCAGGTTAAATAGGAAACTCTCATAACCTGATGGAACAGGTGGACACCAGAGACCGCAGAGAACACAAGTCACCCAGTACCATCAGTAACCACCAGAGGGAGCCCAAAAACAGAACTCACAACAGCCTACCTTGCCTCAGAGAAATTCCCCAAAGGAAAAGGCAGCCCCCACATATATTGACTGTGAGTAAAGATGAAAGTCACAAACGCAGAAATGAAACAGGTTTCAGCAAAGGGAGGCCAGACTTACTAAATAGACAGAGGATAGGAAAGGTAGCTTTGCGATCGGCACAAAAAACTACAAAAGACCACGCAGAGTGTGCAAAAAGACCTCCGCACCGACTAACGGTGCGGAGATGCCACTCTGCATCCCAGAGCTTCCAGCTAGCAAGACAAAATCATGATATCCAGCTGGACAAAAAAACAATGAACGAATTAGATACTATCAGGAACTTAGCTTTTGCTGGAGTAGACAGGTCACCAGAAAGATCCAAGAGCGAACTGAACCAATGCAGAAACATTGACAGCTGGCATGGAGCAACGATCTAAGTGGAGTTAAATAGAGCAGGCAACCAAAGGATAAACCACGTCACCTGTGTAAGGAACCTCAGAAGCAGCAGCTCCACTCACAGCCACCAGAGGGAGCCCACGGACAGAACTCACCGAAGTACCATTCACGACCACAGGAGGGAGCTCGACAACAGAATTCACAACAGTATCCCCCCCTTGAGGAGGGGTCACAGAACCCTCACCAGAGCCCCCAGGCCGATCAGGATGAGCCAAATGAAAGGCACGAACTAGATCGGCAGCATGAACATCAGAGGCAAAAACACAGGAATTATCCTCCTGACCATAACCCTTCCACTTGACCAGGTACTGGAGTTTCTGTCTTGAAACACGAGAATCCAAAATCTTCTCCACCACATACTCCAACTCCCCCTGGACCAACACCGGGGCAGGAGGATCAACGGAGGGAACCATAGGCGCCACGTATCTCCACAACAACGACCTATGGAACACATTATGGATGGCAAAAGAAGCTGGAAGGTCCAAACGAAATGACACAGGATTAAGAATTTCAGAAATCTTATATGGCCCAATGAAACGAGGCTTAAACTTAGGAGAGGAAACCTTCATAGGAACATGACAAGATGACAACCAAACCAAATCCCCAGCCCGAAGTCGGGGACCAACACAGCGCCGGCGGTTAGCGAAACGTTGAGCCTTCTCCTGGGACAATGTCAAATTGTCCACCACATGAGTCCAAATCTGCTGCAACCTGTCCTCCACAGTATCCACACCAGGACAGTCCGAAGGCTCAACCTGCCCTGAAGAGAAACGAGGATGGAAACCAGAATTGCAGAAAAAAGGAGAAACCAAAGTAGCCGAGCTGGCCCGATTATTAAGGGCGAACTCAGCCAAAGGCAAGAAGGACACCCAATCATCCTGATCAGCAGAAACAAAGCATCTCAGATATGTTTCCAAAGTCTGATTAGTTCGTTCGGTTTGGCCATTAGTCTGAGGATGGAAAGATGAAGAAAAAGACAAATCAATGCCCATCTTAGCACAAAAGGACCGCCAAAACCTTGAAACAAACTGGGAACCTTTGTCCGAGACGATGTTCCCCGGAATGCCATGCAAACGAACCACATGCTGGAAAAACAATGTCACCAAATCAGAGGAGGAAGGCAATTTAGACAAGGGTACCAAATGGACCATCTTAGAGAAGCGATCACAAACCACCCAAATGACCGACATCCTTTGAGAAACAGGGAGATCAGAAATAAAATCCATGGAAATATGCGTCCAGGGCCTCTTCGGGACCGGAAAGGGCAAAAGCAACCCACTGGCTCGAGAACAGCAGGGCTTAGCCCGAGCACAAGTCCCACAGGACTGCACAAAAGAACGCACATCCCGTGACAAAGAAGGCCACCAAAAGGATCTAGCCACCAAATCTCTGCTACCAAAGATTCCAGGATGACCAGCCAGCACCGAACAATGAACCTCAGAGATAACTCTACTAGTCCATCTATCAGGGACAAACAGTTTCTCCGTTGGACAACGGTCAGGTCTATCAGCCTGAAACTTCTGCAGCACGCGCCGCAAATCAGGGGAGATGGCAGACAAAATTACCCCCTCTTTAAGAATACCTGCCGGCTCCGTAACACCCGGAGAGTCAGGCACAAAACTCCTTGACAGGGCATCAGCCTTCACATTCTTAGATCCCGGAAGGTATGAAACCACAAAATCAAAACGGGAGAAAATGAGCGACCATCGAGCCTGTCTAGGATTCAACCGTTTGGCAGACTCGAGATAAGTCAAATTCTTGTGATCCGTCAAGACCACCACGCGATGTTTAGCTCCTTCAAGCCAATGTCGCCAGTCCTCGAATGCCCACTTCATGGCCAACAGCTCTCGATTGCCAACATCATAATTGCGCTCAGCAGGCGAGAATTTTCTAGAAAAGAAGGCACATGCTTTCATCACCGAACCATCAGAACTTCTTTGCGACAAAACAGCCCCTGCTCCAATCTCAGAAGCATCAACCTCGACCTGAAACGGGAGCGAAACATCTGGCTGGCACAGCACAGGGGCAGAAGAAAAACGACGCTTCAACTCCTGAAAAGCCTCTACAGCCGCAGAGGACCAATTGACCACATCAGCACCTTTCTTGGTCAAATCAGTCAACGGTTTAGCAACACTAGAAAAATTAGCGATGAAGCGACGGTAAAAATTAGCAAAGCCCAGGAACTTCTGTAGGCTTTTCACAGATGTCGACTGAGTCCAATCATAAATGGCCTGGACCTTAACAGGGTCCATCTCGATAGTAGAAGGGGAAAAAATGAAACCCAAAAATGAAACCTTCTGAACTCCAAAGAGACACTTAGACCCCTTCACAAACAAGGAATTCGCACGAAGGACCTGGAACACCATTCTGACCTGCTTCACATGAGACTCCCAATCATCCGAAAAGACCAAAATGTCATCCAAATATACAATCATGAATCTATCCAGGTACTCTCGGAAGATGTCATGCATAAAGGACTGAAACACAGATGGAGCATTAGAAAGCCCGAATGGCATAACCAGGTACTCAAAATGGCCCTCGGGCGTATTAAATGCTGTTTTCCATTCATCGCCCTGTTTAATTCGCACAAGATTATACGCCCCTCGAAGATCTATCTTGGTGAACCAACTAGCCCCCTTAATCCGAGCAAACAGATCAGACATTAGCGGCAAAGGATACTGAAATTTGACTGTGATCTTATTAAGAAGGCGGTAATCAATACAAGGTCTTAAAGAGCCATCCTTCTTAGCCACAAAAAAAGAACCCTGCTCCCAATGGTGACGACGACGGGCGAATATGACCCTTCTCCAAGGATTCCTTTATATAACTCCGCATAGCAGCGTACTCTGGCACAGATAACTTAAACAGTCGGCCCTTAGGAAACTTACTACCGGGAATCAAATTAATAGCACATTCGCAATCAATATGAGGAGGTAGGGCACCGGATTTGGGCTCCTCAAATACATCCCGGTAATCTGATAAAAACTCAGGGACTTCAGAAGGAGTGGAAGGCGAAATTGACAACAATGGAACATCACCATGTACCCCTTGACAACCCTAGCCGGACACAGACATAGGTTTCCAATCCAATACTGGATTATGGACCTGTAGCCATGGCAACCCCAAAACGACCACATCATGCAGATTATGCAACACCAAAAAGCGAATATCCTCCTGATGTGCAGGAGCCATGCACATGGTCAATTGAGTCCAGTACTGAGGCTTATTCTTGGCCAAAGGCGTAGCATCAATTCCTCTCAATGGAATAGGATACTGCAAGGGCTCCAAGAAAAAACCACAGCGCCTGGCAAACTCCAAGTCCATCAAATTCAGGGCAGCGCCTGAATCCACAAATGCCATAACAGAATAGGACGACAGAGAGCAAATCAGAGTAAGGGACAAAATAAATTTAGACTGTACCGTACCAATGGTGGCAGACCTAGCCAACCGCTTAGTGCGCTTAGGACAATCGGAGATAGCATGAGTGGATTCACCACAGTAAAAACACAGTCCATTCCGACGTCTGTGTTCTTGCCGTTCAGCTCTGGTCAAAGTCCTATCACACTGCATAGGCTCAGGCCTATTCTCAGAGAACACCGCCAAATGGTGCACAGCTTTGCGCTCACGCAAGCGCCGATCGATCTGAATGGCCAAGGACATAGACTCATTCAGACCAGCAGGCGTGGGAAATCCCACCATGACATCCTTAAGGGCTTCAGAAAGACCCTTTCTGAAAATTGCTGCCAGGGCACATTCATTCCACTGAGTAAGCACAGACCACTTTCTAAACTTCTGACAGTACACCTCCGCTTCATCCTGACCCTGACACAATGTCAGCAAGATTTTCTCTGCCTGATCCATGGAATTTGGTTCATCATAAAGCAATCCAAGCACCAGAAAAAACGCATCAACATCACGCAATGCAGGATCTCCTGGCGCAAGGGAAAATGCCCAGTCTTGAGGGTCACCACGCAACAAAGAAATAATGATTTTTACTTGTTGAGCGGGGTCACCGGAGGAGCGGGGTTTCAAAGCTAGAAACAGTTTACAATTATTTTTGAAATTCCGAAACTTAGATCTATTCCCAGAAAATAAATCAGGAGTAGGAATTCTAGGCTCTAACATCGGATTCTGAACCACAAAATCTTGAATGTTTTGTACCCTTGCAGTGAGATGATCCACTCAAGAGGACAGACCTTGAATGTCCATATCTACACCTGTGTCCTGAACCACCCAAAGGTTTAGGGGAAAAGAAAGACAAAACATAGTGCAAAGAAAAAAAAAATGGTCTCAGAACTTCTCTTATCCCTCTATTGAGATGCATTAATACTTTGGGCCAGCTGTACTGTTATGACCTGGTGGTTAGGAGCACCCGGAATGACCTGATAGTTAAAACTCACGCAGGACAAGCTCTGGGATGTGGGAGCTCTGCTGACCGCAATCCCTAATCCTATCACACACACTAGAAATAGCTGTGGAGCGCTCCTGACGCTCCATAGGCGCCTCGTCACAGCCTAAGAGCTAGCTAGCCCTAGAGATAGAAAATAAAGCCTACCTTGCCTCAGAGAAATTCCCCAAAGGAAAAGGCAGCCCCCCCACATATATTGACTGTGAGTAAAGATGAAAGTCAGAAACGCAGAAATGAAACAGGTGTCAGCAAAGGGAGGCCAGACTTACTAAATAGACAGAGGATAGGAAAGGTAGCTTTGCGATCGGCACAAAAAACTACAAAAGACCACGCAGAGTGTGCAAAAAGACCTCCGCACCGACTAACGGTGTGGAGATGCCACTCTGCATCCCAGAGCTTCCAGCTAGCAAGACAAAATCATGATATCCAGCTGGACAAGAAAACAATGAACGAATTAGATACTATCAGGAACTTAGCTTTTGCTGGAGTAGACAGGTCACCAGAAAGATCCAAGAGCGAACTGAACCAATGCAGAAACATTGACAGCTGGCATGGAGCAACGATCTAAGTGGAGTTAAATAGAGCAGCCAACCAAAGGATAAACCACGTCACCTGTGTAAGGAACCTCAGAAGCAGCAGCTCCACTCACAGCCACCAGAGGGAGCCCACGGACAGAACTCACCGAAGTACCATTCACGACCACAGGAGGGAGCTCGACAACAGAATTCACAACAGACCGCACCAGCAGCAGGTGAGTATAATTAGACAGCCCCCGCTCCCCCTCCCCTGCCGACCCCTGGGTATGACTCGAGTATAAGGCGAGAGGGGGACTTTCAGCCCAAAAAAATGGGCTGAAAATCTCGGCTTATACTCGAGTATATACAGTAAATAAATATAAAAGAATGGCGTGGGGTCTCCCCCATTTTTGGCAACCAGCCAATCTAAAGCAGACAGCTGGGTGCTGGTATTCTCAGGCAGGTAAGGGGCCATGGATATTGGCCCCTCCAGCCTAAAAATAGCAGCCCGCAACCACCCAGAAAAGGCATATCTATCAGATGCACCAATTCTGGAGATTAGCCTGGCTCTTCCCACTTACTCTGTGACGGTGAAATAAAAACAAAATACACTTTTCCTTTTTTATTAAAAAAATAACACAGTTATACTCACCTAACGCCCATATCAGTGAAGCCCTTGTCTCCTGTAATAAAACAAAAATAAAAAACAACCATATCCCTCACCTGTCCATCGTTCTGTCCCACGCCATAATCCATGTTTGGGGATTAAGGCTATGTGCACACATTGCGTAGGCTTAGGAATTTCTGGTGCGGATTCTTCCTCTCCTGGCAGAAAACGCACCTGCGGATTTGTCGCGTTTTTTGTGGGGTTCCGCAGCATTTTGTGTGCGTTTTTGCTGCGGTTTTCTTGCGGATTTGCTGCATTTTTTACCCCTGCGGTTTTCTGTAATGGAATGGGTACAAAAACACTGCAGATTCACAAAAAGAAGTGACATTCTACTTCTTTTAAGCCGCAGCGTTTCCGCAGTGGATTTTCCGCAAAGTGTGCACAGCATTTTTTTCTCATTGATTTACATTGTACTGTAAATCAATTGCAGATCTGCAGCTTTTCTGCACTGCAAAAAACGCAGTTTCTCACGTTGAATGGGGTTGCAGCCCGCAGCTGTCAGTTTAGCCTGGCTGGTTATCAAAAATACAGGGGAACCCCACATCATTTATTTTTATTTATTTATCGCGCAAGCAGCAGCTTAAGAATGCTCCCGTCCAGCCGCTGCCTGCTCTCGCTGTTAATAGCGGCAGCAGACATAGGCTGATGGGAGTAGTACTCCCATCAGTCGCCGCCTGCTCTCTCTGTTATAAGTTGAATACAACTCTCAACATTGTACCCTGATAGCACTGATCGCATCTCAAGCAGGGGAAAGTGATGTGAGTTTTCTTCAGCACCCAGCCCATGGTAACAGCGCTAACTGTACCGCTGCTCCCCAGGCGCTGGTACCTGTCACACTGATGACACATGGATGTCATTCATGTGTCATCAGTGTGCAAGTGTGTGGGACATTTTGTGGCATATGCTGCTGTTAAAAAACAGACATGTCAGTGTGTTTTGTCACGGACACATGGTCCGTGGAAACACACTAGCATTTGCACAGATCCATTCACTTGAAAGGGTCTATGTGTGTAAGTATTTCTGGAAACTGTCACCACACTTACCGAACACACTGATGTCTGACAGAGCCCTAAAGCAGTCCCAGGAAAGAACCCAAGGTCTGGACACAAAGAGGCTTATTCGCTGTGCAATGCTCCTCTAATCCTCCTTACATTTGCATGCTAGAGCTGGTATGTCACTCTCCACAAAAAGAAAAGCTACCACTTAGACCTCAGTTCAGAGCCTCTCACCCAGACAAATCAGTTCTCATATGTTGCACCAATGAGGGGCAATACCCCAAAACACCGTGTCTGCGAATTGAGATTCTGATTTGGCTTTAATCCAAAGTAATATTGCAAGGATGGTTAAAGAGTCATGTCACAGGTGTGTCAGAGGCTGCAGACAGTCGCACTGCATCTAGCTGCAGAAGATCTCAGCGGTTGGCTTTGCAGACCCTTTCCTAGTTTTTCTGACTTAAGGACCCAGTGGCAACCTTCCCTGGCTCTTGTTGATACACATGGACTGGGATGTTTATAACCCCCATCTTGCTGCTAGGAGTTGTGGTTGATATTTCTATTTCCAGTTCCCTGTTGCGGCTTGGAGCTATTGCAGTTGGCTATCTTCCTCCTTGGTGTTGCTGGAGGACGTCTGTGTTTGTCTCTGAGTCTCCTCTTCCCTCTTGTTTGTGTATCCCATCTGTCTTTATTGGTAGTGGAGATTGATTAGCGCTCGTCCTGTCCTTCCTGGTGCAGGGCTTATTTCCAAGGTCAGCCAGGGATTAGGTATCCTGCTCGGCGAAAGGTGCGGAACCTATATAGGGACGATAGGGCAGACAGGGAGACATTAAATCTGTCTATGGGTCTACGCTCCCCGCTTCTCTAGTGTTTGGTTCCCTTTACCTTATCCTATTGTGTTGCACTGTGTGTGACAGGTCAATAGCGACTTGCAGGACTGCTGCTTCCAACAGGTGGCGCTATAGAGTTCAAGTCCTCTTTTTGTCTGAAGAAGCAACTTGTATATTAACTGCATATTAACTGTATAAAAAACATGGTCTGCAAAACTATTTGCATGGCCACAATGGATTGCTTTTTTCGACGTCTAAACGGATCATAATGGATTGTCAACTGTTATGTTATCCACTAACTGATACATTTTTTTGTGAAGTTTAGAGACACCTCCACTAAAAAACAGACGTGTCCATTTTGGTTTTCGGTTTTCATTTTGCATGTTTTCTCCCCGCAAGTAATGGATCCAGTTGTTTTTAGTATTGGATTTATTCCAAATGGATGATATGTGGACAATGTATAATGTATATGGTGATCTTTAGATTTTAATCCAGATTATTTCTTCACTGGAAATAAGGAAATTAAAAAACCACAATTGTCTAGCCATTGTTCCTAACCTTTACATTCAGGGCTGTAAATTGACTCAATTGTAGTAGTGGTCCTGGAGTAGAATCCAACAGCATCATCTGCACTGAGTTTATAGGTTCTCACCGTATTTGCCAACATTGCATCTTTTATCATTGTCTCTACACTGTGTGAGTGAACTAAAGAAAATAAAGTGCAGATTGGCCCTGGGATTATATAATTGAGCTCTATGTACTGCGCTGAGGAATATGTTGGTGTTATACGAGCAATAGAGAAAAAATAATATATGCATATTTCTCAAACTTGTGGTTGTAGCTTAGCAAATTATTAACTATGAGATAGCTAACTGGAAACATTGCTAAGAATCATTTGGAACATGTTCATGAAAGTCTTCTGGCTACAAACCCCATTCAGGAAACAGCATCAGATTACCAGCAGCGAAGACTTTGATAAATAATCCAAAGTTTTAGAATACAAATGTGCACAATCAAACATGAAACCGCAGCTGTATTTTATATAGATCTGTCAAACAATCAGTCCCATTCCAGATGCATAATGTACAATAGCTGCCCGACAATGTTACCAACTGAGTCACTGGGAGAACAGGACATACAACAGAATGATTATGCATGAGCGTCTGGGACATGAGAGGTCTTACCTTCAACGCAAGGACAAGCCTCACATGGAATTCTTCATCCATGAAATAAAACACATTTCTGCTTCCTACATATCCAATAAAAGGCACTTCCGATCTCACCTACTGCTCTTGGCCAGATGAATGTAAATGGTGGAAAGACATCATGCTGCATGTTATGCATCGAGGATCTTCTGTTATTGTCGGCAAACAATCTGATACTGGATAATAATCAACAACCTGATTTATGCAAAACTTATACCTATTGTATCATGCCAGAAGGATTAGTAGCAGCCTGAAAAATGGAAAAAATTCATTAGTTGATTGCAAGGATAGAATGTTACATAACAAATTGAGCACTAATTATAGCATTCTTTTTTTGTTTTTCTCATTTTCCTGTGTATACGAAATGTTTTTACTAATGTTTCCAAATATCCTGAGCTTTTATTTTCATTGCAATTATTGAACACCAGGAAATAAAATCCAGACCAACTTACATGGCAAAAAAATGGTCAATTGTATCCTGTCGTGGGATGATGGTCAGTATGTAGTAATGCACTGCTTGTCCACAAATCACACTGATAAGCCAGCACTGCTAATGTTTTATATGACCGGTGAAAAAGTGGTTGTCCGGTCCAAATCACTAAGTCTACAGTCACTCTGTGGAACTGCAGACTTATGAATCCCCCCTAGCTGCGTGACTGCAGACTTATGAATCCCCCCAGCACAGACACTGTGTGCTACGAGGATTCTCTGGCTTCTGAGTGGAGATCGGAGGGTATGTGTGAGTTATACATACTCCTGGCCAGTGGGCGCCACCTCGCTCCATACACTTGTATTGATCTGAGGCCACGCCCCCTCTAGAGACACGGCTGTCCAGTGGGCGTGTCTGAAAAAAGCAGCCTTGCTCGGGGGGATTCATAAGTCTGCAGTTACGCAGAGTGACTGCAGACTTATTGATTTGGACCAGACAATCCCTTTAAGGGGCATTTACTCCTAACAACCGGTGGCACTAAACAACAGTGGATAACTTGTTTGCTGATTGGCAGTCATGAAATAGCCTGTTTACATAAACGACTGCACTCCCAATGCTAAACAGATTGTTCGGTGCCCAACAATGGCTGAAATTGTTCTTGGCAACACAGGTCCTGTTTACAGAGGACGATGTGCTCCTAAGAACGACAATATTTTTTGCAGCCCAAAGGATTATTTTACCCAATGAGCATGAGCTTTGCTCATTCATCAGGTTGGCAGCCTGTTTGGAATCTGTCAGCAGGTTTTTGCTATTTCACGTGAGAGCAGCATAATATAGTGCAAGAGAGCCCAATTCCAGGGATGTATCACGTACTGGGCTGTGTGCTGTAGTTTTAATACAATCAGTGTTTTATCAGCAGGAGATTATCACTTTAGAACGAGGTCTCACGTGCACAGCAGACCAGATAATCTGTGTAACTCCGCCCCCACCCTTGATTGGCAGCTTGCTGAAAACGTGCACAGGAAGTTGCAAATCAGGGGTGTGGGTGGGGACATACAGAGCTCAGTTTTCTGACCACTGCTACATCTGCAACTGATAAAACAGGGATTCCATCCAAACTGCACCAAGCAGCCTAGTAAATGATACATGTATATGTCCAAACATAGAGCACATACATCACAACTGGAGTATTTACTAGCATGGTGGCTATAATGCTCCAACCACTGACAGCGGCATATAACACGTGCTGGCCAGAAGGGCATCACAAGTCCCGCCCATCTGCATGTGATTGCGAGGCGCTGATGGGTTGTCATGACAGCTGAGGGTCTGTAGAAGACGCCCGTGCCTGTCATCACTATCGTCCTGTGAATGCCGGCTCCTAAAAGACGTTTATAGGAGATCGTGATTTTTGCTATACATAGCGGTGCTGAAGCCCTCCTATGTATAACACAGTCAATCAGATGATCACAGTTTCAAGTCTCCTTAGGAGACTATTAATAAAGTAAAAAGTGAAAAAATAAGTTTTAAAAAAATATTTAAAAAATCAAAAAACCCAAAAGTTCAAATTACCCTCCCTTTTGCCAAATGAAAAATAAAACAAACAAAAAAATTCACATATGTAATATCGCTGCGTAAAAAATGTCTGATCTATCAGAATATAATGTTATTTAATCAGATCGTGAAACGATGTACTGAGAAAAAAACATCAAAACTACAGAATTACGTTTTTTTTGGAGTCGCAGCATTGCAATAAAATGCAATAACAGGAGATCAAAACAATGTATCTACTCTAAAATGGTATCAATAAAAACATCGTCTCAGGCCGCAAACAATAATCCATTACATAGCACTACATCTCAAAAAATGAGAGCGTTATTGGTCTCAGAAAATGGTGATAAATGCGAAAACTTTTTTTCACACAAATCAATATACGTAATTTGGACGTGTCCTTGTGTTTGTGCGCAATGAGACATCCACAGTTGGGCGTAACCATGGATACCTAAGGAGAGGAGCCTAAGCCTTTTTTGAATGTTAGTCTGTGAGGCAACACTGTGAGGCAAGATTGCAAAGATGGATCAAATTGAGCACGCTGCTGCACGTAGAGAAGCGAATCGCATATGTAACCTGCGTTTTAATGAAACAGAAGATGAACAAAATTGTCGAAAAACTGCTGAGGCAGCCCAACAGAGGGCGGCCAGAGCAAGAGAAACAAATGAAGTAACTGAATCACGTAGACCATCTAATGCTGCATGACAACGAGCAACACACAATGCACAAAGTGATACACATATTTCACAAAAAAAGAGAACAAGATGGAATACCTGTCCAAAATGCAAGAGCCACTCGACGACGGCAAGTTACTTTTTTCGCTAGAGGACTTCTCAATCAAATAGATGAGACACGTATTGAAGAGCACTATGCTGGCGAACTGACATTTCGATGTCAGTACTGCCAATCTAAAAATTTCAAAGACGAAATGGCGCAGGACAAAACATTCCCTTCCTGCCCTTCCTGCTGAAAGAGAGGGTGCATCCAATTACGTCCCATTCATATGGATGATCAATTAGTCAAGTTGATGAAAGGAGAGTATCAGCAGTCCAATAACTTTATGGCTAATATAAGGCAATACAATAGCTCGCTTGCTTTGGCATCAATGGGAGCACAACTAGCGCCGGCTCCTGAGCATGGTCCATACTGTTTTCGAATTCATGGACAAATTTACCACAGAACTGCCCCATTGCATCCCACTGTGGGTAGTACTCCCATGTTTGCCCAGATTTATATCTTTGACAGTGAAGAAGCATTAAGTACAAGAAGTCAAGCAAATAAAAAGTGCCTCCCAGCACTGCTATCATCTCTTGGAGAGAAAATGAAAGCAATTAACCCACTCGCAAGAGCCTTCACAATGATGAGGGAATTTGACATAGAGGAAGAGAGGATTGCTGAATTAGAAAATCGTGATCCACTCGAAATAACAATGTCAATTATAAATGACTACAATGATGACCAGAGGCGCAACGATGCACCAAGGTGCAATGAAGTAGCTATAATTTATCAAAATGCAATGGGTGAACCCCCATTTAATGGGGACATCAGAGTTCACCTCAAAAGTGAAAACCAAACTGTTCAAATCAGCTTTCTTCACAGAAAGTGTGATGCAATGACATATCCACTTCTATTCACATACGGGGGCAGTGGATGGACAATAAATTTCACGACTCCAATAGCTCTAAGTGTGCAACATCAAGGAATTGGTGACATTCATCTACCATCCATACCACTGGATCAAGATCGACATGAAAAAATCACCCTGTTGCAGTACTATGCATACAGGCTTGCCATTTGTGACGAGTTCAATCCCATTTTAAATGCTGGGAAGTTGACGCAAAAATGTATCATTGACAGTTACGTCAAAATTGAATCTGACAGAATCGAATATATAAAACAAAATCAAAAGGCATTTCGCGTCGACAGTTATGCCGGCGTTATGGATCACATCCATAATGCTGCATTACACCATTTACATCCATAATGCTGTATTATACTAGAAGAGATGGAAAAATGGACAGGCTCAATTTGGGAAACCGATTGCCCGAATGTATACAGTCTCTTTAACAGATGGTGACCTGTATTACCTAAGACTCCTTTTACTTCACGTAGTCTTATGCTGACTTAAGGACTGTCAATGGAGAGTCGTACATGACACGTATAAAAATGCGTGCATTGATCTTCATCTTTTGGAACACGATTCCCAATGGGAAGACCGTATAACAGATGCAATCGCTTTCCAAATGCCCTACCAACTTCGCAAATTATTTGCTATAATTTGTGTATATGAGGAACCAGCTAAACCATTGGCATTATGGCAAAAACATAAAACCGAATTTATGGAGGATTACACCAGGCAGTATACTCCAGAAATTGCTGAGCAACTGGCTCTTCGTGATATTAATGAAGTGCTCTTAAGCAATAAAAAGTCCTGTGCTGACTACGGATTGCCAACTCGAATAAATGTTCCAGATGAAATACTGGACCAACTGAATTATGGTGTAATAAAGCAGGAGGCTGAGCAATTGAAAGCTATGCTTAATGAAGCTCAGAAATCAGCTTTCGATCCAATTATGCAATTATGGCATTATGTGAAAAGCTTAAAAGCAAACGTTATTCATGCCGTTGCTTTAAATGGAAAAGCAAAGGGTCAGACAGTTCTTATCCCAAGAATTGACCTGATTTCCAAAGATAAAAACTTGTCAGTCCAGATGTGACAGCGTCAGTTTCCTGTCATGTTGGCTTTTGAATGACCATCAATAAATCTCAGGGACACTCCTTGGATATTGTAGGAATTTATTTGCCTCTCCCAGTGTTTTCACACAGGCAGTTATACAGTATGTGGCTTTCTCCAGGGGAAGGAAAAGCCAACAAATAAGGGTCAAAATATTTGAGACACAGAAGCAAGGTAAACTTATTCCTAACATTGACAAATGGTTTACTGTTAACTGTGTGCACAAAGAAGTCTTTTATTAAGCTTTATAACAATTGTAAAAGCCAAAAAATGTTGTATATGTGACGCCCAGGAGACCGGGATACCCAGCACCGGACCAATGGAGTCTGTCTCTTGAGGGGGATGTCACGGGTGGCTTGACCCGGTGCTGTGGCCTCAGGCAATGCACAGTGTAAGGGGTATCATGAGGGGACAGGCACTTACTTGATCAGCAGCAGGTTCTCCCAGCGGTGACGATCCTGATCCTGGATAGATGGCTATTGTCCAAATGAAAGACTGAGGCACTGAAACGTTTAACCAGTTTACTTTAACATAAAAGGATTTACAACCAGTCCTGTCACCGGAGTCTGTATGGGAACTCTGAGTTACTTTGACCCTGCCGGGGTCTTCGCCTCTTATTGTGCGCAATTTCTGTGTGGCCCTGCTGCTGTATGTGAACTGGCTGCCGGCCCAATCTGTCCCCTCCGGGTCCTAGTTCGACGGGCAACCCGAGTCCTTTTATCGGTTTACCCCCTCTGGGAGTACCGCTGAACTCTGTGTCTGTTGCTGCATCCGACCCTAGTGAAGCTGATATCACCTCACGTTTTTCCGGTTGCTGTATTATATATAATGAATACAGCCACGGATCCGGTATCCGTCTTTGCGCCTGTTCTGGGTAGTGATTAATGCTACCCGGTTCTCACAATGTCCTTTTTCTCTATCCCTCTTCTCCTCAGGCCGGTGATTTAGGCCTGGTAACAGTCACAGGGCTGTTAGAGATTCAACTGTATGACCTCTCACTATCAGCTCCTTGGCCCAACTGCCATTTCTTCTCTCAGACCAGAATGGATCAAGGGGAGTCTCTGGAGCTCCCCCTTCTGGCCGGAGGTGGTAGTGCAGTCTTGCTATTTTAGTATTTGTACTTACTGTCAGTAACTATTTTTGTGGCAAATACCCCTAGGGGTGCCACATTCCCCCTTAGTTAAGAACAGTACTCCGGGACTGTGGGACAATAACATTTTGAAATAACAATTAATATGTACAGAGTCTTAAAAATGAAAAGCTACAAAAACCACTCAAGGAAACAAAAATAGAGTTCTGTAAAAAGTCACTTCAAATAGCGTCCATTAATACAGTTCTATCCTTGAAGGTATTAGGAACGGCACTGTACTTAGTGTCCAGGAATTTAGTTCCATTTTTCCAACGGAGTTATCAATATAAAGTCTAAAGAAAGTTCAAAAAGAGCAAAAAGCAAAGTTCAAAAAGCAGTCTTTCCGGAGCTTTGATTTAGTGCCTCCGGGCTGATAAAAAGTTCAAGAATATGCAATAAGTTCATACAGACAAGTCTCTGTAGGCACTGGGCTTAAACGTTGCAGACTGATAGCAATGACTATACTACATTTTCTGTTTAACTATATACGGCATAACATATATACAATTCACATTATGAGCTTTATAGTTGGTAATCTGCATACCTGGCCGGTAATTGACCCTGGGTACTACGCTGTGATCTACGTAATAGCGGTGTCTCTTCACGTGGTGTACTACTGTCTACTGCGGATGTAGTATCTGCCCGCTCTGCTAAAGATAATTCCACGACTATGGAGTTGGCAAGTCCACCGTGAATGGGATTACTCTGACCAGGAATCTGTCCTTCCTGGCCTGGAACCTACTGTAGTACGGGGTCAGCCTCTTCCTGTCTTGGGACTTCTGGTATTGGGTTCGGTGTTGGGTAAAAGGCCACCATGGGAACCACTACTGCACCATGGTATGTTAGTAGGGTTTTGGGAAAGTCTCCTATACAGGTGTGATACACTTCCTCTTCTTTTTCCTTTACTGGTTGAACCTGTATGGGTTGAATAACTTCTGGTTCTGGCTGGACAACGTCTGGCTCTTTCAATGCTTCCGGACATAATTTAAGATTGTCTCTTGACACTAGTACAGATGTTAAGCCTCCGTTTTTGCTAATGAGACACATTTTAGGATTATCCACTCTTGTTGGTAAAACTGTGTAGGGTACGGCTTCCCACTGATTGTCCAGTTTATTGGTTCGACGATTTCTCTTGAGCACTTGGTCACCCGGTCTTAATGGGGTCGCTAGAGCATTCTGGTTGAAAGTTCGCTCTTGTCTTTCTCTAGTTTGCTGAAGGCTTCTTTCCACACTCTCTTGCACTTGGCGATACTGCTTTTGCCGTATGATATCCCAATTGGAGTCTTGAACTTCTGCGTCTGGTTTCAGAATTCCCATTTCTAGATCGATTGGTAATTGGCCGGGTCTTGCACGCATAAGGTAAGCTGGGGTGAGGTGGAGCTCACCGGGACATGATTATACAGATCCACCAAGTCAGGCAATTTCTCTGGCCATTGATTCCTTTCTGTCTCAGGTAAAGTCTTTAGTAGGTCTATTACAATATGGTTCATCTTCTCGCATAAGCCGTTTGTTTGTGGATGATAGGCCGTCGTCCGGATCTTTTGCAACCATACATATTACAGAATTCTCTGAAGATCTCTGATTCAAAGGCTGTACCTTGGTCGGTGAGAACCTGTTCCGGATATCCATGGGGTCTACAAAAGTACGTTTGGAACGCTTTGGCTGCTGTTTTTGCTGTCAGATCTTTTACGGGTACTACTACCAAGAAACGTGAATAATGGTCCACGATGGTCAAGGCATAGACATAGCCAGACCGGCTTGGTGTCAACTTCACGTGGTCCATGGCTACAAGTTCAAGTGGTTGTTTGGTGATTATGGGCTGCAGTGGTGCTCTTTGGTTCTTTTGATCGTTTCTTCTGAGGTTACACGGGCCACAATTTCTGCACCACTGTTCGATTGATTTTCTCATCCCGACCCAATAAAATCTTTCTCTTAGAAGTACTTCTAACTTTTTCCAACCGAAGTGACCAGCACCATTATGGTAAGCTTCGAGGACCATCTTCACATCTTGTTTAGGCACAATAATCTGCCAAACCAATTCATGTGTTTTCGGATTGGTGTATCTTCTACAGAGCTTCCCTTGATACAGGAACATTTTGCCTCTCTCTTTCCAGAGTTGATGCGTCTCTTCTGGGGCATCCTCATAGGGATATGCACTTTGCTCAGTCAACAGTTCCTTCACCAACTTCACAGCCGGATTGCTGTCTTGGGTGTCAGCCCATCTATGGTGTGCTAACGGATTAAAATTCACCTCTTGTTGTTTCTGATAGGTACTTGACTGATGATGTTTTGCCTTGGGACGATGGAAGGCTGGTATTTCAATTTCTTCAAGCTCCCCCGTTTCCTCTTCTACATCTCTCAAGTGTGGCATCCGGGATAGGGCATCGGCATTTCCATTCTTGCGACCTGCTCGATACTTGATTATGAAGTTGTAATTAGATAACCGGGCTATCCATCGCTGTTCTAACGCACCTAATTTGGCTGTGTCCAGGTGGGTCAACGGATTGTTGTCAGTATAGACAATAAATTCTGCAGCGGCCAGATAGTGTTTGAAATGCTCCGTCACAGCCCAAACTACTGCCAGTAGTTCCAATTTGAAGGAGCTGTAATTTTCTGAATTTCTTTCAGTAGGCCGGAGCTTTCTACTTGCAAAGGCGATGACTTTCTCCCGACCTTCTTGCTTTTGTGACAGCACCGCTCCTAGTCCCACATTACTGGCATCGGTGTAGAGGATGAAAGGTTTATGGTAATCTGGGTATGCCAGAACCTCTTCTCCGGTTAGTGCCTTCTTTAGTTGTTCAAAGGAGTCTTCCCTTTCGTCGTTCCACTGAAAAGGAGGGTTTCGGTTTGAAGGTTTCTTCGTCTGCCCTACCAAGGTGTCTTGCAAGGGTGCTGCCAACTTGGTAAATCCTTTTATAAATCTGCGATAGTAACCCACCAATCCCAGGAATTGTCTCACTTCTTTTGCGCTGGTAGGTCTTGGCCAATTCCTTATGGCGCTTATTTTCTCGGGATCTGGTGCTACTCCCTCCGAACTCACGATGTGTCCCAGGTACTGTACCTTTGGCTTGAGAAGGTGACATTTGGATGGCTTGACTTTCATGCCATACCTGGATAAGGCTTCGAACACTTCTGCCAGGTCTATTAAGTGTTGTTCGTAAGTCTTTGAGTAGACGATCACATCATCTAGGTACAGGAGGACGGTCTCGAAGTTCTTGTGTCCGAGGCAGCATTCCATCAGCCGCTGGAAGGTACCGGATGCGTTGCAGAGTCCGAACGGCATGCGATTAAATTCACATAGACCCATTGGTGTGGTGAATGCCGTCTTTTCCTTATCTCTCTCAGCCACAGGGACTTGCCAATACCCGCTTGTTAAGTCTAAGGTGGAAAAATAATTAGCAGATTTCAAAGCAGTTAAGGACTCTTCTATCCTAGGCAAGGGGTAGGCGTCTTTATGGGTGATGTTATTAATCTTCCGGTAGTCTACGCACATTCTCATGGTTCCGTCCTTTTTTTTGACAATCACTAGAGGGGCCGCCCAGGGGCTACAGCTGTCTCTTATTACCCCGGCCTGTTTCATTTCCCTCAGCATATCTTTTGCACATTGATAGTGAGCGGGCGGTATGGGTCTATATCTTTCTTTTATTGGGGGATGGTCACCTGTGGGGATTGTGTGTTCTACCCCTTCTATCCGTCTGAAGTCCAATGGGTGTTTACTGAAGACTTGTTCATATTCCGTCACTAGCCTATACACCCCTTGTTTTTGATGGGTAGGTGTTGAATTTATGCCCATGTGTAGCTGTTGGCACCAATCCTCCATTTCTCCATCTGAGCCATTGCCTTCCACCTGACAGGTTGGTTCTAAGGGCTCAATGGTTGTGATGGCATTGTTGTCAACAGTATATAGCTTTGCCATTGTAGCATACCTTGGCAAAGTGACCTCTTCCTCTCCACAGTTCAAAAGTCGTACCGGCACTCGTCCCCGGTGTACCTCGACTATCCCTTGTGCTGTGAGTATAGTGGGCCTGCTGTCGGTGTACACTGGTTCTATTAAGGCTTGATAATCTCGTCCCTTAGTACCAATGGCTGCTCTACACCATACCAGCATTTCTGTTTTTGGTGGGATTACAATAGACGTTGGATCACTTACCCTCACACTGCCGATTTCTCCACCTGCAACTTCTACCTGTTGCCTTAACATCAATACTTTTATTTCCCTCCGGAGAACTCTCTGCTGGCAGGATTGGGCAGTTTCAGCAATTTGCTGTATGACAGAAATGACTTCGGAAAAGCACTTCTCTAACACATTCATTCCTATCAATACAGTTGGTTCACAGTTCCGCCGGTCAACATCAACAACAATTATACCCTGTTTCTTCAGTTCTACTTTACCAATCTTTATGGTCATCTCCCTGAATCCTAGTTTCGGTACCAACTTACCATTACTGGCCCATATATCTAGTTCAACATCAGAGGGCCCTTTATCAATATCTGCATCAGCCCAGTACCTCTTATAAAGGATATATGGTATAGATGAAATCTGGGAACCTGTGTCCAGCAAAGCGTTGAGGGGAATTCCGTCCAGCACGATAGGGATAATGGGTCGTCCTCCGATGTACCTGTCGTGCCAGGGTGTTGGGCCTTGAAAGTTCATTCCTGCGAAGCGGCCCGCATTCCCAGGGGATTCCCGTTTAAATCACAATCTCGTGCAAAGTGGCCCGGCTGCTGGCAACGGTGGCAAATGGGCTGTCCATCCGGTTGGTAGCGGTCGCGGGGTCGTCCTCTCCATGTCGGGTATCTCCGGGGTCTCATCCATGGAACATCCTCTCTACAGTTTGCCAACTCCATCTTGTGTCCTCTCATCTCCTGCATGGTTTTAGCCATTGAAGCAACAACATCAGCTAAAGAGTCAAGCTTTTGTTGAAGAGCCTCATTAGTACTGGGCCCCAGGGGCTTAGCAATGGCCCCGGACATAGCTGATGTCACTGGCACTCCCTGTTGTTGAGGTGCCTCTGCCATGGGTTGCGCAGGATCCTGATCCCGAGGTGCCTCTGCCAGCTGGAGACGTATAGCGCTCTCCTTTAATTGGGCAAATGTCAATTCAGGGTTCTTAAAAACAAGCATGCTCACATGCCCCCGGTGAGAAGGGGTGTAGAGTCCCTCAATAAATTGATCTCTTAGCAGTTTATCCGCTCCGGTGTTAAAAATGGGTTCAGCCAGTGTAAGTGATTTAAGGGCTTCCTGCAGGTTTAAGGCAAAGTCTCTCACGCCCTCATTAGCTTTTTGTTTGCAACTAAAGAATCGTATTTTAGCTTTGCTGCTGGCCGTGGTTTCAAATGTAGCTTTTAATCCAGCAAATATGCGTTCAACAGTGCCTTTTAGATCAGCTGCCCATGCTGTGACTTCTCGCTTAGCATGGCCACTTAACTGCATCATCAGGAGACTAACACGCTGAACTTCACCCACAGGGAACATGTCAAAATGGGCCAGCATCTTTTCTCTGAAATCGTCAAGGGTATTAGGCTCACCTTCATACATTGGAAGCCACGGGCCACCCGGGGTATATGGTATCAGCACCGGCATGATGGGCGCCACTCCTTGCACCGCTGCGCTGCCGGACTCTCTATTGACACTCTGTCTTTCAGCTGCATTAGCGTTGCCGAGTGCTGCGGCGTCTCCGTGCTGCGACATACTGTGCCCCCTTAGTTAATCCGGACCCTTCCGGTCCTCCGCTTCCGTCGGGATAGTGTAGATTCGTTCCGCTGTGCAGCAGGATCGATTTTCCCCTTGCTCTGATGTCAGAGCGCTCAGCTTGGTGCCGCCCACAATGACACGCCCCCTGCTGCTCCCACCCACCGCGCTCTGTAATGGCGGATTCTGAAGTTTTTCAGTTAGACTGGGGCTCAGGTGATGGCGTAGCTCAATTAACAGTCTCGTGCCTAACGGTTATGAAGTGATTACCTCAGGGGATGGCGGCCATCTTTACTCCATTATAACCAATGGGGAAAAGTCACTTTCAATAGTTTTCAATGGGGAATGGATTTTTCTTTAATAAAGTCAATTTTCAAGATTTTTCATCCCAGTTTTCACAGTTTTGGGCTCCAATCACGGCACACAATACCCGGTATACGGGCTGGCTAGATCCTGTTCGTGACGCCAATTGTGACGCCCAGGAGACCGGGATACCCAGCACCGGACCAATGGAGTCTGTCTCTTGAGGGGGATGTCACGGGTGGCTTGACCCGGTGCTGTGGCCTCAGGCAATGCACAGTGTAAGGGGTATCATGAGGGGACAGGCACTTACTTGATCAGCAGCAGGTTCTCCCAGCGGTGACGATCCTGATCCTGGATAGATGGCTATTGTCCAAATGAAAGACTGAGGCACTGAAACATTTAACCAGTTTACTTTAACATAAAAGGATTTACAACCAGTCCTGTCACCGGAGTCTGTATGGGAACTCTGAGTTACTTTGACCCTGCCGGGGTCTTCGCCTCTTATTGTGCGCAATTTCTGTGTGGCCCTGCTGCTGTATGTGAACTGGCTGCCGGCCCAATCTGTCCCCTCCGGGTCCTAGTTCGACGGGCAACCCGAGTCTTTTTATCGGTTTACCCCCTCTGGGAGTACCGCTGAACTCTGTGTCTGTTGCTGCGTCCGGCTCTAGTGAAGCTGATATCACCTCACGTTTTTCCGGTTGCTGTATTATATATAATGAATACAGCCACGGATCCGGTATCCGTCTTTGCGCCTGTTCTGGGTAGTGATTAATGCTACCCGGTTCTCACAATGTCCTTTTTCTCTATCCCTCTTCTCCTCAGGCCGGTGATTTAGGCCTGGTAACAGTCACAGGGCTGTTAGAGATTCAACTGTATGACCTCTCACTATCAGCTCCTTAGCCCAACTGCCAGTTCTTCTCTCAGACCAGAATGGATCAAGGGGAGTCTCTGGAGCTCCCCCTTCTGGCCGGAGGTGGTAGTGCAGTCTTGCTGTTTTAGTATTTGCATTTACTGTCAGTAACTATTTTTGTGGCAAATACCCCTAGGGGTGCCACATTTACAAAAGCAGGACTAAAGGTACCTTCACACTGAACAACTTTCCAACGAGAACGTCACTGATCCGTGATGTTGCAGCGTCCTGGATAGCGATCTCGTTGTGTTTGACACGCAGCAGTGATCAGGATCCTGCTATGACATCGCTGGTCGGAGCTAGAAGGCCAGAACTTTATTTGGTCGTCAGGTCGGCGTGATTCGTCATGTTTGACAGCAAAAGCAACGATGCCTGCAATGGTTTTTCATGGAGTAACAACCAGCGAGAACGATAAGTACGTCACTGGATCGCTCCTGCATCGTTCTGCAGTTGCCGGTGTTTGACGTCTCCTAGCGACCTAAACAGCGACGCTGCAGCGATCGGCTCATTGTCTATATCGCTGCAGCGTCGCTTAATGTGACGGTACCTTAACTCCTAGCCACGGTCTACGGACCAAACATTGGGCATGGGCAGGGCCTTGGTGGCAGATCCCAAGTGCACTCAACCATGTGAAATAGCTTACGCTCAGGAACACTGAGGAATAGCGCTATTGAATAGCTCTACCCGTTCATTTCCTTTAGGAATAGGGCTATGGGATAGCTCTAACTGTTCACTTTCTTCATGGATAGCGCTATTGGACAGCTCTACCCGAATAGTATTAACTACAGTATAGATCTTGTTCATACACAAGGTAGGAGTGGCAGGAGAGGTACACCAGGTATCTATGTTTGCTATTAGTCTGCACATAAGCCAGTCTGGTGCGTGGGTACGCCCCATTGCATGGTTCGTAATCACCGCGCGCGCCCGAAGGGCGCGCAATCATTTGTTTTATTTTAAATTTCACCACATTTGGAATTTTTTTTCCATTTTCCAGTACACTATATGGTAAAATCGATGAGGTCATTTAAAAGTACAACTTGCTCAGCAAAAAACAAGCCATCATGAAGCCATATTGAAAAATAAAAAGTTATGGATCTTGGAAGAAGGGGAGGAAAAAGCGAAAATGGAAAATTGCCTTGGGGTGAAGGTGTTAAAACCAAGAAAAATTTGTATATTTTTCTTGCTCTTTCCTATTCCTTTTTTTATAAGAATCAAAGCAATCATGTGTTACATCGCACAGTCTCTCACCAAAGCTTCAACCTCTCCTGTTAATCTACCCTAAAGTTATATTGCACGACTCGTTAAAGGGTTGATTGTGACTTGTAGGATCGCTACTTCCAACAGGTGGCGCTATAGAGTTTAAGTCCTCTTTTTCTCAGAAAAGGCAATTTGCATATTTAATTTCCCAGAGGAGCATTGCACGGTGAATAAGCCTCCTTACCTTGACAAGCCAGCTGGTGTGTCACTCTCCATAAGGAGAAACGTTACCTCTTAGACCCCAGTCCAGAACCTCTCACCTAGCCAAATTAGTTCTCATGCTTCGCACTGATGAGGGCCAACAGCCCGAAACACCGTGTCTGCGAATTGAGATACTGATTTGGCTTTTTATCCTAAGTCATATTGCACGACTCGTTAAAGGGTTGATTGTGACTTGTAGGATCGCTACTTCCAGCAGATGGCGCTATAGAGTTTAAGTCCTCTTTTTCTCAGAACAGGCAATTTGCATAGTTAATCTACCCACACACTTTCTCACTCTGAACCACAGACCCTACCAAAGTTTCTCTTTGGTAAGCAAGAAACCCCTCTCATCAGCAAGAACCCTTCTCCTCCATCCAGTACCATATTCATTCTGAGCCTAAGGCTGGGTTCACATTGTGTTAATGGCAATGCGCTGACGGCATCTGTTACATAGGGGTGCTAACGCTATGTAATGGATATGTTAGCGCACCCATTAACTGCTATTATGTAGCAATCGCTAACGCATGTCATATTTGGCATGCGTAAGGCTAGGTTCACACTACGTTAGTGCAGTCCGTTCAACATATCCGTTAAACGGACTGCACTAACGCAAGTGCCGGCACTTGCACAGCGCTAGCGCAGATGGAGCTTCTGCTAGCTCCATCTGCGCTAGCGGCAAGCTAGCAGTTACGGACCCGGAAACGCTGCAGGCGGCGTCTCGGGTCCGGCACTCAATGACGGCACATCGCTAGGGCACGCCCATTGTGGGCGTGCACTAGCGATGCGCTCGCCATTGCTTGTAATGGCGGCGTTAACGGACTACGTTACACCGCGTTATGCCGCGGTGTAACGTAGTCCGTTAAACGGGTTCACACAACGCAGTGTGAACCCAGCCTTAGCTGTCATTCTGTGACGGACCCTCGGACGCAGTCTGCAGCATTTTCGGGTCCGTCACCGCTTGCAGAGATAGAGCATCTGCACTAGCACGATCGCATAAACGCGATCTTTTTCGGCACTTGCGTTAACGCAGTCCGTTTAACGTATGCGTTGAACGGACTGCACTAACGCAATGTGAACCTAGCCTAACCAATCATCTGTGCCTCCATATCTACCCTGCAAGACTTTTAAGCTACTTTTAGGCTGGAAGACAATCGTTAACGAAAATTCTTAATAATGTTTGTTTCATGATTATTTTGCAGTGTAAATAGGCTGTCAATCACTTGATAAAAGAGACATATTCTCAAGCATTGGGTTAAATGATCTTTTATGCAGCGTATCAGATCATAGTTCTAGATAATGTATCGTCCTGTGTAAACAAGATCCTGCAGATGCGCTCAATGAGCATTGTTTACTTTGGTCTGCCTGTGTAAATGGGCAATTAACCTTTGATCGGTATAGGTATACTATATCGTGCCAACAGTCAGTCTATATAAACGGACCCTTACAGTGATAGCACAATATACAGTGGTTGAAATAAGTATTGAATACCAATTTTCTAAGTAAATATATTTCTAAAGGTGCTATTGACAAGAAATTCTCACTAGATGTCAGTAACAACCCATCCAATCCACAAAGGCAAAGAAATCAAAACATTGATGTCCATAAATTATGTGTAATAATGAAAAAAGATTCAGGGAAAAAGCATTGAACTCATGAAGAAGGATAGGTGCAAAAAGCCATGGAAAGTTATGACAACAGCTGGAATCTATCGGTAATTAAAAAGCAATTCTGCCACTAAGTTAAAAATAATAACAGCTGGTTCAACTGATGGCCTATAAAAAGGTGTCTCATTATCACGGTGCCACACAAGCAATTTCTCATGATGAGTAAAACCAATGAGCTGTCTCAAGACTTTCACAACATTATTGTTGCAAAACATACTGATGGCATTGGTTAGAGAAGAATGCTAAACTTCTAAAAGTTCTAGGATGCACTATTGGGACTATAATCCGTAAGTGTGAAGGAAATTATTTCACTGTAAATAAATCATTCACAACCAGGTGCTTCTTGCAAAATTTCAGACAAAGAAGTGAAAAAGATTATCAAAAGAGTTTTGAGAAGCCAAGGACCACCTGTGGAGAGCTACAGAAAGGCCTAGAATCAGCAGGTACAATTGTTCCAAAGAAAACTATAAGTAATGCACCTAATCTCTATGGCATGTATTCATGCTCACCCATCATGCTGTTATGGTCTTCCAGAAGGAAGTTAGGCATCAAACTGTCCCTGGAACTGGGATCGTAACTATCCATGTCCTGGTACTCTTGAAGGTAGAGAGACCCAAGTCCCAAGTTAAACCCTTATCTGTCCCCTCCCACACCCCATGATGCATGAGACAGAAATGTAAGGTAAACAAGACACAAAGACAAAACAGGGATAACAAAAAACCTCTATCATACAAAAGCACTAACCAACAATAGGAGGAATAAACTAACTAGGAACAGGGACCAGGAAATTAACGTACTACAGCAAATCACAGAATACTACTACAACTCTACTCCAGGAGGCATGGGTGATGGTTCCACAGGCGCTACATATTTTTTGACCAATGAGCTGTGGAAAATGTTGTGGATTTTAAGAGTTAAAGGAAGCTCAAGACAAAAAGCCACATAATAATTACGGCGACCACTTTGTAAGGACCAATGAACCTAGAACCTAATTTTCAGGAAGGAATTTTGAATTTAAAATTTCTGGTAGACAGCCATATTAATCATTTAAAAAATAGGAAAATTACAGCTCCTAAAAATCCAGTGTTTATTTTGAAATAAACATAGAATGTTAGGAGCTGGAATTTTCCCATTTTTAACTGTTTATGCGACACCCGCGAGGGCCATGGGGTACTCAGTACCGGGTCCGGTACTTAAAGGGGATGTATCACGGCAGCGGCGACCCTGTCCGTGGCCCTGGGTGCCCAAGTAATAAGGAATGTCCTTAAAGGGGATTTGTGAACAAAGTTTGTTCGTGACGCCACCTGTGGTTCTCAGTCAGGGATGACCGACGCTGCTTAAAGGGGTCCACTGGGGTGATGTTATGGCAAATAAGATGGTATGGCTTCCCCCAGGTGAAGCTGGGTCCCCAGGGCTCCCGGTGTATAGATGAAGATGGTGAGTGGTATAGCAAGAAACGGAGGACACAGGTTTGCAGGCTCTTTACCTGGTTTACTGATGAGTTCAGCCACAGTCCAGGGTACCAGGTCACGGATGCAGGTGTGGTCCAGCCGGCTTGGAAACGAGTTGGGAGTCCCCCTTACCAGGTGGGGTTTGAAGCCTTCCTTCTAGTGCTGTGGTTTTGTTGCCTTGCTGCCTTAAGCCTCTCACAAGGTCCTCACGTGTTCTCTCTGTCCTCCAGGTTGGTAGGACACTACCCGTACGACAGGTAGCTTGAGCCTTTTTACAGGGTCTCTATCATGACCCGGGCTCTATGCGCTACTGTGTCCTCAGGTGTAAGGGCAGACAGGTGACTTGTAATCCAGCTGTCCTACTGGTTTCTGCTGTGAAACTTGGAGTCCCTCCCAACCCCGGTCTTATGGCTACCGGTATCTGCGCTCAGTAGGGAGGTAGCCCAGTCACAGCTCACGCCCCAGTTCTTCACTCTCCTGTGCTCCGCTTCCCCCACAAGCTCACTACAATCTGTTCTGCTTTCCTTTCTTTCCAGGAACTGCAGCACTTCTCGTGGCTGCACAGCCCCTCACTTGCTCTCTCCTCAGACTGCTCCAGTCTGCTGTCTGGCACTCACTCACTGAACTGAACTCAGTTTCCCTCCAGACCAGAATATATATATAGTGGATCCACCCAAAAGCTGGATCAGAGCTCCCCCTTCTGGCCTGGAATATGAACATGTTGCATGCTTGTGATTACCTGCCAAAAGAGATCCTTCCTCACTTCCAAACGTGACATCACTCTCCCCGTGAGGAAAGCAATGCCACTGTAACAACCAGGAAGCTGGGATCTTACATTTACACACTGTTTCCCTGCTCCTGCAATCCTAAAACCAAGGAGGTGACCTGTTTTCTGTACCTGTTTTTCTCAAACTAAATCATTCACACCCAGGTCCAGAACCTGTCAACCATTTCTTATCAGCCTTGTGATTGTATCTGTCCACCAAGATCTTTAAGTTGTTTTGAACCCCTTACCATACAGATGAGAGTGATGAAGAGAATCATTTATCCCCAGGAACCCCTGAAGACCTTTCCTTGCTGAAGGTACAGAACTTAGGATGGAAGCCATATGCACCCAAAAAAATGGCAACTTACCAGTTGACAATTGCTTAGGGCAAACTCAGCTAATGGTAGAAAAGATGACCAATTCCTCTGGTTAGGCTACTTTCACACTAGCGTCGTACGACGCACATCGCAATGCGTCGTTTTGCAGAAAAAACACATCCTGCAAAGTTGTTTGCAGGATGCGTTTTTTCTCCATAGGCTTGTATTAGCGATGCATTGCGACGCATTGCCACACGTTGCAACCGTCGTCTGACGGTTGCATCGTGTTGTGGCTGACTGTCGGCACCAAAAAACGTTGCTTGTAACGTTTTTTGGTGCATTGTGTCCGCCATTTCCGACCACGCATGCGTAGCCGGAACTCCGCCCCCTCCTTCCCGCAACTCACAATGGGGCAGCGGATGCGTTGTAATAATGCATCCGCTGCCCCCGTTGTGCTGCGTTGTCACAGGATGCGTCGGTACGTCGGCCTCACGCACTGCGACGGGCCGACGCTAGTGTGAAAGTAGCCTTATCTGACACAAAACACCTGAGGTATGTCTCCAGACTTTGATTTAGACTTTCAATTTGACCAATAGTTTGAGGATGAAACGTTGAAAAAAGTATAGATGTATCCAAAGTCTAGAACAAAATGCCATCCAGAAATTAGATGCAAACTGGGTCCCCCGATCTGACACCACATTGGAATCAAGGGTCATAGTGTTAGGGAGAGCAGGTAAAGCAATGAAGTGCACCATTTTACTGTACTTATACACCACAGCAAAGATAGCAGTCTTTCCAGAGGAGGAAGATCTGTAATAAAATCCATGGATAAATGTGTCCATGGCCGGTCAGGTATGGTTAATGGTAGAAGAGCCCCAGACTGAAATGTATGGGCGGTCTTAGAAAACTCACAGACATTACAGGAAGATGCAAAGTAGACTACATCCTGATGCAACCATGGCCACCAAAAACAACGATAAAGGAGGTCCACGGTTGCTTTACTATCTGGATAACCAGCTACACTACTACAACAACGCTACTCCAACCACTTAGCTTTGGCACACAGCACAGAAAGTCAAATCTTTCACTGGCAGGGACAAGAAGGTCTCACCAGTTTTTTTGTGGGAAGAGGTAATTGGAGCGCCCCCAGTAGGGCTATGGCGTACTCGGTACCGGGTCCTTTGGTTCTCAGTGGGAATGTCACGGTGGCTGACCCAGTCCGTGTCCCTAGGGGAACGTCCGTTGTAAAGTGGGGGAAAGGTCTTTAAAGGGGAAATGTTCGTGACGCCACCTGTGGTATTCGGTCAGGGTGACCGACGCTGCTTAGGGGTCCGCTGGGGTGATATTATGGCAGCTAGATGGTATACCTTCCCACAGGTGAAGTGTATCCCCAGGGCTTCCCAGAGTGTAGATGGTGAATGGTGGATGTTGTAAGGTGCAGTGAATAACGAGGACACAAGGTTGCTGTCTCTTTACCTTTACTGAAGGCTTCAGCGTCCACAGTCCAGAGCACCAGATCACAGGGTAGGCAGAGTCCGGCTGGTCTGAAGGCAAATCCAGGGTCCCCTTATCCAGGTGGAAATCAGTAGCCTTCCTCTAGCGCCTGAGTGTTGTAGTCCCTCCCTGCTGAGCTTCTCGGTGAGGTCCTCACAACTGATGTTGGTGTTCTAGATGTTCTGTCTCTTTCTCTGTCCCCCAGATGGTATGGATAGGACAAACCCGTATGACTGATGGCCTGAATCTTTTTACAGGGACCCTACGATGCCCCGGCCCCCACAAGTTGCCACCGTGCCTCCTGGGTAAGGGTCAGGCAACTGGTATGGAACTAGCTGTCCTGCCAGTCTCTGAAGCAAGGCTTGGAGACGATTGCTCCCTCGGTGTTCTGGCTATCGGCTTCTGCGCATCAGAAGGAGGCAGCCTTTTACAGGGCAGAACTCCTTCTGGTTTTCTCTCCTTTCGCTATGACTTCGTTTATCACTCTCAGCAACGCAATTCCCTTCGTGTCCTTTCTTAGGATGCTGCCGCACGTGGGGCAGGCGCAGCTCCGTGACCTTCTATCTAGGCCTCTGACAGGATCCCACCCCTGTCAAGGACCACTTTGCAGCTCTTAGATGTTCCTCTGTCCCCCTGTCTGCCTCACAGGTTCTGCCTGGGTGAAGCCCAGTCAGCTTCTGCCTGGGTCAATGCCCAGTCAGCTTCTGCCTAACTTCCTATCCAAGCCACCAGTTTTACCCAACTGTGAGGAGTGCCCTAATAGATAGGAGCATAGCTCCCCCTGGTGGACTGGAGTGTGAAGTGTGTTGTGTGGTTTGTGATACCTGGTAAGGTGATCTCCTTTATTGCCATCAGACGTTACATCACTCCCCCTGGTGGAAGAACGACATTACTGCAACGACCAGGACCCTGGGGCTCTGCATAATGACCATATTAGAAGCAGCTGAAATGGAACTATATGTTTCTAACCTGCATAAAAAGTGTCGTAAAATCTCTTAAGCACCAGAGGTAACAAAATTCATTTAATATGGGACACAAATCACACCATCTCTAAAAAAGACATGCAATTCATTACCCGATGTGACCGTATAACTCCAGGTCTGACACCCTTGTGATATCACCTTGCAAGACTCCATTGCAGAACAAAAAGCATGTTCAAGTGTGCTTAAAGTTGACTCAACAAGATTTAGACAAGCCTGTGAAATACTGAGAGAATACAGTCTGGTCAGATGAGACCAAAATTGAACTCTTTATGTGCCAATAACACACACCATATTTGAAGGCTAAATTGCATTGCATATCACCTCTAAAACACCACACCAACAATGAAGCTTGGAGGTCGGAGCATCATGGTGTGTGGTTGATTTTCAGCATACGGCACTGGCAAACTTCATATCATTGGAGGAACGATGAATGGACAAATGTACCAAGACATGCTTGATAGACATCTGCTGCCGTCTACCAGGATGATGAAGATGAAACAAGGAAGGACACTTCAGCAAAACAATGATCTCAAACACACAGCCAAGGAATCTCTCAGTTGGTTTCATAGAAAGAAAATAAAGCTGCTAGAATGGCCGAGCCAAGCATCTGAAGGAGCCCACGGAACATTCAGAAAGAGTGTTTGTGTGGAAGAATGGGCCAAAATCACACCTGAGCAATGCATGCAAATAGTTTCTCCATACAAAAGGCATCTTAAAGCTGTCATGACTATCAAAGGCTTTTTTTTTTTTTTTACAAAGTATGAAATAAATTTCAGTAAGCATGTTCAGTCCCAAAATATGTTGGGATAGTCAAACGAGTTGTCATAAGGGGCAGAGGCTGCACATTATCATCTCTGCATCTCTACAAATTCCTGTGGTTTCTGCAATCTGCAAATACTCCTGCCTGATGTTTAACCTACTGTTCTTTGCATTACAAACTGCAATCTAATACTGTTCACATTATGCTGAAATATTTGTGCCAAACTCCTTTTATTTCTACAGCCTCCACTTACATCCTGGTTCAGACCTGCGATTTGACCATTCACCTGCTCTTCAGTATTTGCCGTCTGCCTTATCTCTGTGGCTTCTAGTGTGTTCTGCTTGCTTGTCATCAAGCATAACCCATTATCCTAGTCCTTGCTGCTATGCTTGGTCCTTGTGTACTCCCTGACCTGTGGCTTAGTGGATTCATCTCACCATATGGGTCCTAACAGTGTGTACATAGGATGGAATAACACTATTTTTGGTAATTATTTGACTTGTATCCTGCATTTTCACCTGTTTTTTTCTTAATTTGCATTTGGCTCTGACTTGCAGGTTGGAGACTATCTGCTATGATATTTCCAATTCACATAACAGCACACAAATATTGATTCCAATTATTCATTCCTTTACTTTTTCCTTCGTCCCGGTGCTATATGTTGTAAGTGTATATATAATTGTTTCTATATAATGATACTGCTACACTACTATGTGCATTACCGTTCCATGCTAAATGTATATTTGATAAGTTGTTTCTTTGTGCTGCTATGTATAGGGTAAGTGCAGTTATGATATTGGCCACTAGATCATAGTAAACGTAATTAGTTAGGATGTAGCTTAGTATAGGAAATAGTTAAGGATAGGAGGGGCTGCTGTGTGGTAAGGAAGGGTAGATGTTGAGGTAGGGGGAGAAGGGCCCAGGAGCCGGAACCGTCCACATGTGTTATAGGCCAGGATGCCGCAGCAGGCCCGTAAATGTTAAGAAAGCAGTGAAGCCCAGCCATTCGGGGGGTCCTTAGGACCTAAGAGCAGTATTAAGAATCAGTGTTGCAGTAGTTTGGAGGAGAAGAAAGAAAGTGGTCCGGGAACAGTACAGAGCGCAGATTGTCCAATATGTGGCAGGTCATTGCGTGGGCTGATGCTCTTCTCTCCGGGGCGAAATAGATGAGGGGAACCCCAAATACAGTGAGTCTGGACAAGGAGGACACTGCGGTACCGCCAAAGGTGCTATTACCTCGTAATGTAAAAATGCTGTGAAATACTTGGATGTGCTGAGTAATGAAAACAGTAAAGATGTTCAGTTTCAAGATGAAATGGACTGTGTCTCAATTCTTATGAAAACTGCAGACAGCCTTCAGTGGCGCAGAAGAGAACCTGACGATGCTAGACCTGAAGACACAGGCATGCTGACTAGGGAGCACCATGTTTATGTGAGGGGAGGCCAGGGTGTGATGGAGCGGAAGTCCTCAGCCATGAATACCACCCTGGCCTACCCTTACACCTTTGTCGGCACAAGGACAAAAGTAGCACTCAGAACACTACACCATACTGAGCAGTAATATAACAAAAAAGGTTGAAGTCAACAATTATGGCATCATGTCCAAAAAAAAAACCAACATTACAACTACACTAGAAAGTAAGATGCCAAAGCAAATAGATGGACATATTACAGGTTCAGTACAAATAGAGAATCCGAAAAAAATGTACACATGAATATGTATATAGAGCAAAGGAAATCCTATAATCATGATATTCAATAAGGTACAAACATTACCTCTTGTGGGTGATGGTGCCAGCTATATATACATATTATCTTGGAAGGTCATTTGTAGTATATAACTTAGTGTACAGCCTCTATTTGATACATGGTGGGTTGCGGTGCCACTTTGTGGTTTAAACTTGTCTGTCATTGTTGTGTTTTTTAACCAATAAAATTTGCATTTTTTTCAGTATTTTTGGTTCGTGTGTACAATTTTTTTGGATTCACTATACTGAGCAGTGTATATGTGAATCCATCTCTGCGGTGAGAAAAATACATATTTCAAAGTTCACCTCACTTTTGTGTCGCCCTCTGCCTGCTTTCTAAGGGTATGTGCTCACGTTGCGGATTCTCTGCGGATCCGCAGCGTTTTTTGCGGTGCAGAAACGCTGCACATCCGCAATTGATTTACAGTACAATGTAAATCAATGAGAAAAAAAAATGCTGTGCACACTTTGTGGAAAATCCGCTGCGGAAACGTGGTTTAAAAGAAGTAGCATGTCACTTCTTTTTTGTTAATCTGCAGCGTTTTTTGTACCCATTCCATTCTAGAAAACCGCAGGGGTAAAAAACGCAGCAAATCCGCAAGAAAACCGCAGCAAAAACGCACAAAAAACGCAACAAAGCCGCAGGTGCGTTTTCTGCCAGGAGAGGCAGAATCCGCACCAGAAATTTCTAAGCCTAATCCGCAACGTGTGCACATAGCCTAAGTGTGCTCCTCACTCCTCCACCCCCTTCATCCTTCATCGCCATAGAGTATAAAAGGAGTTGTAACCTGTGTTGGCAATCCATCTCGTCTTGAAAAAAATGCAGATAAGCTGTTTTTTTTTCAGAGTGGGTGATAAGGTCAAGAGGTGAGTGGGGAAATAATGTAGGAGAAGTGTCTGATAAATGGAGAAAGTAGCAGATTTTTCTGATAAGATATATTTCAGTTTTTTATATTCATTTGTATTATTGATTTAAGCAAAGTTCCCATATAAAAAGTTGAACCAAAATGTGCAAACACAAGTTCTTCTCAGTAGCACAATATAGGACTCAAACACGTTATAGTAGAAGAGGAGGCAGGAACAAAACATCGGCTTTATTGAAAGACAGAGGATTTTATGCCTGTAAATAAGACTAACAGTAATAATAACAACAGCAATAATAGATTCAAGGAGAGATAGCTGGAACATGTCACACAAGCTGCGCACCCCCTACAAGAAAATAAAAGTAATATATTATGTTATTGAAATGTACTTGTGTCCGTGCCTCTGGATTCAACTGTTTGTATTGAGCAGAAACAGTCAAATGAAATGCATAACTAAAAGAATCCACAAACACTTCTAGTGTTCTTGAACGTGTCAATGAACTGATGAAGAGCACAAACAGGGAAAAAGTAATGCAAATCAATTGCACACAAGAGTCTATTTATTCTGTTTCCAAGGAAATGTAGTGGGGTGACTATTTGCCTGTAATGCAAAATAAGTGGCATCTTTTCCTAAAAACATTAAAATGTGATTTACTTTTTCGGATGATAGGTTTAGTCCAGGTCTTGCAGTAAGACAGCAATCTGTTTGTTTCTGATGTTGAGATTTGCTGATATTTAGAATCTCACTTTATACTATATTTATTCGACCAGCTGTACAGACATCATCTATAAGGAGTTTGCATGGTCCTCGTATATTTGCAAAACTTTCTGGGTACTCCAGTTTCTTCCCAGTCCCCAAATACATTCTGATAAGGAATTTAAATTTTGAGACCCAATGATAATGTCTGTAAAGAGCTGTGCGCCATCTCTTCCTGTTTGACTGACAACTCTTTTGGTCAAAGTCACAAAGGCTGTCCGTAAAGCAGGAGGAGGAGGTGTTTAGTGGGGAACAGATCTGGAGTGACAGAGGTCTCAGAGCTACAAATATTTCATCAGCCTCATGTAAAGGAATTGATAGACTTGATCTTACTAGTGCTACATGCACATATAAATAGTTTGAAGGGTGAAATCTACTGGCCTATTCCCTTTATGCTATTTTAACAAATTTGGAAAATTGTATGCATGTCTGTTGTCTTTGGTCTAGTAGATTATGTTACCAGTAATGTTACTAGTTAATAATATCACTGAGTATTAATTAGTCACATTCAGTACTAAACTGTAGTGATTTCCAAACATTATACTCTATAATCAACTATAGCTATTAGCTAACAGTCCCCCTCATGAAACAGGAGCTTCTGATATTTTGTTAAAAAAACAGTCACACATTTTTTTGCTTACCGTATTTTGCGGTTTATAAGACTCACCGAATCATAAGACGCATCCCAAATTTTGAGGCAAAAAATAGGAAATAAAAAACTTATTTAATAAAATGGTTGTGCTTCTTACAATCCATGGGTCCTTTTGCTTACCGGGGGTGGTGGCTGCAGTGAAGCTGGGTCCCAGGTCACTGCTAGCGGAGGCAGGAGTCGGGCGATGCTGCAAACCCCAGACTGGGAGAAAGGGGTGTTCAGATTTCAGATGTTTGACGCTGCAGGTGTTTGGTGGTGCGGGGCTCCGCCGACATTTTGTGAAAGCCCGGAGCCCCTGTACTTCCATGGTTTACTTTGCGGTGGACTCCTGGAAAAAGGCTGCCGGGGGCAGCGCATGCGCAGATGAAGATCTTGGTGCTGAGATCTCATCTCCCAAGATCTTGGTGCCGAGATCTCCATCTGCACATGTTCTGCCCCCAGCAGCCATTTTCCCGGAGTCCACCGGAGTTTTTCTCATGGTGCTAGCGGCGATCTATCCGAGGTCACAGCAGTTCAGCCTGTCTGGGAACGGAACCTCAGTGACGAAACGTAAGCTCAACGACGTCACCACCGGTCACTGAGGCTGCGCTCACAGCAGTTCAGTCACCAGTGGTTCTCAGCCTGGACAGTCACATCTTGGCACCGTCCAGGTTGAATACTGTTTATCCCAAGATTTGGATTATGGCGTGGGACAGAACGACAGATAGGTGTGGTATATTGTTGCTTTTTTTATTTTAGTTTTATTACAGGAGATGGTTACAGAAGTATGGTTTAATTAAGATTACTAAAGGAGTCTGTGTCTTTCTTTCAAGTAAAGGACTTTATTCTTGCTGTGTCTTTATTTACCATATAACTATAGGATTAGTAATGGATAGAAATAATTCAGAAAAAGTATGTGGCACTCACCATGGCAGCTTGAATGAAAAGTCCTTTATTTGATGACATTCATCTTAGATGGTAATGCGGCGCCCCAGGGTCCTGGTCGTCGCAATGGTATTGCTTTCCTCTCAGGGAGAGTGATGCTATGTTTGGAGGCAAGAAAGGATAACTGCATCCAGGTATCACAAGCATGCAACATGTTCATACTCCAGGCCACCAGGAGGAGCTCCTGCTCCTATTTATGAGGTCACTCCCCACACATACAGTGGGGCAAAAAAGTAATTAGTCAGTCAGCAATAGTGCAAGTTCCACCACTTAAAAAGATGAGAGGCATCTGTAATTTACATCATAGGTAGACCTCAACTATGGGAGACAAACTGAGAAAAAAAATCCAGAAAATCACATTGTCTGTTTTTTTAACATTTTATTTGCATATTATGGTGGAAAATAAGTATTTGGTCAGAAACAAAATATCATCTCAATACTTTGTAATATATCCTTTGTTGGCAATGACAGAGGTCAAACGTTTTCTGTAAGTCTTCACAAGGTTGCCACACACTGTTGTTGGTATGTTGGCCCATTCCTCCATGCAGATCTCCTCTAGAGCAGTGATGTTTTTGGCTTTTCGCTTGGCAACACGGACTTTCAACTCCCTCCAAAGGTTTTCTATAGGGTTGAGATCTGGAGACTGGCTTGGCCACTCCAGGACCTTGAAATGCTTCTTACGAAGCCACTCCTTCGTTGCCCTGGCGGTGTGCTTTGGATCATTGTCATGTTGAAAGACCCAGCCACGTTTCATCTTCAATGCCCTTGCTGATGGAAGGAGGTTTGCACTCAAAATCTCACGATACATGGCCCCATTCATTCTTTCATGTACCCGGATCAGTCGTCCTGGCCCCTTTGCAGAAAAACAGCCCCAAAGCATGATGTTTCCACCACCATGCTTTACAGTAAGTATGGTGTTTGATGGATGCAACTCAGTATTCCTTTTCCTCCAAACACGACAAGTTGTGTTTCTACCAAACAGTTCCAGTTTGGTTTCATCAGACCATAGGACATTCTCCCAAAACTCCTCTGGATCATCCAAATGCTCTCTAGCAAACTTCAGACGGGCCCGGACATGTACTGGCTTAAGCAGTGGGACACGTCTGGTACTGCAGGATCTGAGTCCATGGTGGCGTAGTGTGTTACTTATGGTAGGCCTTGTTACATTGGTCCCAGCTCTCTGCAGTTCATTCACTAGGTCCCCCCGCGTGGTTCTGGGATTTTTGCTCACCGTTCTTGTGATCATTCTGACCCCACGGGGTGGGATTTTGCGTGGAGCCCCAGATCGAGGGAGATTATCAGTGGTCTTGTATGTCCTCCATTTTCTAATTATTGCTCCCACTGTTGATTTCTTCACTCCAAGCTGGTTGGCTATTGCAGATTCAGTCTTCCCAGCCTGGTGCAGGGCTACAATTTTGTTTCTGGTGTCCTTTGACAGCTCTTTGGTCTTCACCATAGTGGAGTTTGGAGTCAGACTGTTTGAGGGTGTGCACAGGTGTCTTTTTATACTGATAACAAGTTTAAACAGGTGCCATTACTACAGGTAATGAGTGGAGGAAAGAGGAGACTCTTAAAGAAGAAGTTACAGGTCTGCGAGAGCCAGAAATCTTGATTGTTTGTTTCTGACCAAATACTTATTTTCCACCATAATATGCAAATAAAATGTTAAAAAAACAGACAATGCGATTTTCTGGATTTTTTTTTCTCAGTTTGTCTCCCATAGTTGAGGTCTACCTATGATGTAAATTACAGACGCCTCTCATCTTTTTAAGTGATGGAACTTGCACTATTGCTGACTGACTAAATACTTTTTTGCCCCACTGTATATAACTGGTAGTCTGTAGGGAAAGTCAGGCAGTTCCAGACAGAAGTTAGTTGCTGGCTGAGCTCAGCTCAGTTAGTTCCAGACTGGAGTTTGAGGAGGACAGAAGGTTAATGAAGCTGTGCATGCCCTCAGAGCTGCAGCTCCCAGAAAGAGACATTGAAATGCAGAATTGTATTGCAGCGAGCGTGAAGGAAGTTGAAGCAAAGGAGAGGATGAAGGGGACCAGCCCCGCTCAGGCTGCCTCCTTCTGAGGGGCAGAATCCCGGTAGCCGAAACACCGAGGGAGGAAGGACCTCTACGCCTTATTTCAGAGACCGGCAGTACAGCTAATTGCAGGTTACCTCTCCGCACCTACACCCAGGAGGCACGGTGACACCTACAGAGCCGGGTTATATAAGAGACCCTATAAACAGGCTCAAGTCACCAGTCATACGGGTTTTGTCCTATCCTAAATGGGTGACAGAGAAAGCACATCTGTGAGACCCTTATGTGAAGCCATAGGGAGTAAGGGACTACACCACCGCAGCGCAAGGGAAGGCTACTGATTTCCACCTGGACAAGGGAACTCTGGACTTGCCTCCAAACCGGCCGGATTCTGCCTGCCCCGTGATCTGGTGCCCTGGACTGGGGATGCTGAAGTCTTCAGTAAAAGTAAAGAGACTGCAACCTTGTGTCATCGTTCTCTGCGCCTCTCACCATACCACCATCTACACACCGGGAAGCCCTGGGGACATACTTCATCTGTGGGAAGGTATACCATCTAGCTGCCATAACATCACCCCAGCGGACCCCTTAAAGCAGCGTTGGTCACCCTGACCGAATACCACAGGTGGTGTCACGAACATAAACTTTATCCCTTTAAAGACCTTTCCCTTTTATATGGATGTCCGAGGGCCACGGGCCGGGTCAGTCACCGTGACATCCCCCCAGTGAACATCGGACCTGGTACCGAGTACTCCTTGCCTTGACGGGGCGCTCCAGTAAGGTGCAGAGGGGTGCGGTGAGAGAGGAGAGGACTAAGATGAAAGTCATGAAATAAAGGACTTTTCAAAAAAGTTGACATGGTGAGTGCCGCATACTTTTTTCTGAATTATTTATATCTATATGTTGAAATATACTGAGCACCTCCAAATTGAACATTTATGCTGATAAAGGCTCTATAATCTGGTTCAACGCCTCTGTACAAAAGATTACATGTTTGAACACTGGTGTCGCTATTCACTTTCCTCTGTGACTTAGTAATGGATAGGTGTCTTATAGACGCCTCTCCATTACTAAGCCGCGGGCTTGATGTCACCTGACAATACAAAGGTGACATGAACACCACAAATATTAACCCCACTTGCCAACGCTACAAGGCAAGTGGGAAGAGCCAGGCAAAGCAGCACCAGAATTGGCGCATCTAATAGATGTGCCTTTTCTGGGCAGCCTGAGAATACCAGCCCCCAGCTGTCTGCTTTAGCAAGGTTGGTTGTCAAAAATGGGGGCACCGCACACTGTTTTTTAAATTTATTTATTTAAATAATTAAGAAATACAGTGTGGGGACCCCTCTATTCTTGATAACTAGCCTTGCTGAAGCTGACAGCTGAGGGTTACAGCCCCCAGCTCTGAGTTTTGCCTGGCTAGTTAACAAAAATACAGGGGAACCCACACCTTTTTTTTTTTAATTATTTATTTACAGCGCAGGAGTGGCTGATGAGTACTCCCATCTGCTGCTCCTGCTCTTGCTATTATTAACAGCAGCAGGTACTTATGATGGGAGCAGTTGTCCCATCAGCTGACACCAGTGACCGGAGGTAAACTTTATACCTCTCATCACAGCTGAGCAGTCATGCTGTTTTTTGACAGAGTGGGAATCGCGGCTCTCTGACCGGCGAGGATGATTTCACCACTGATCAGAAGCGGTGTTTGCCGTGCTGTCTTGCACATTACAGCGCAGCAAACACTGGATGTTCGGGCCCCCCATTCAAGTGAATGGGGTCCGGGGTTCAGGTCCGGGTACTATTCTGGTACCCGAACCCAACCTTTTTGTGACTGTTTGGTCGAACCCGCTGGACCCGAACATCCAGGTGTCCACCCATCTCTAATTACATAGTCAAACAATGCGAGTTGGTCTCATCACCATTCTTCCTCTTTACCGGTAAATGCTGAGTTTAAGGACATTTGTTAACTATAAAAAGGACACATACCTCCAAATACAGAGATACCTCCAGACATCGATACAGTCGAGAGATCCAGAGATCCAAAGAACCAGAGACTCTGCAGGATGTCAGCTTAGGGGACCACGGCCCCAGATGGAAGAACACAGAATAATAATAATAATCATTATTTTTATATAGCGCTAACATATTCCGCAGCGCTTAACAGTTTGCACACATCATCATCACTGTCCCCGATGGGGCTCACAATCTAAATTCCCTAGCAGTATGTCTTTGGAATGTGGGAGGAAACCGGAGAACTCAGAGGAAATCCACGCAAACATGGGGAGAACATACAAACTCTTTGCAGATGTTGTCCTTGGTGGGATTTGAACCCAGGACCCCAACGCTGCAAGACTGCAGTGCTATCCACTGAGCCACCCTGCAGAACTGCTTCATTGACCATCACTGAACCCTCAGAAAGGTCTTGAAGAATCCAGGTTGGGACAATCAGGTCACCTGGCCACATACCTCACTGCCCTCGGTTAGCTTCCTAAGGTTGTCATTACCTCCCCTCTATGGGTCCCCACCAAAAACGGGGTGCCACTTGGGGGGTTAGTCTGCCCTGGAAGCAGCTCTAATCTAATCTAATGAGACTGTAATTTGCACCATCTTGGGTATTTGCTGGGACTGTTATATATGCTATTGTTTGCTGGTGGTTCAATAAATTATTGCCACACTGTTTTTTCCTCACCCTGTGTTGTCTGAGCAGTGTTCTGTTCACGGGAAGAGAGCATGGGAGTTCAGTGGTATGAGCTCTGGTCCATGCATTCTTTCTAAAGACAGATGGGCCAGCGGACAGGAGCACCCAATGACCCTGTGTCTCCAGAGATGCCTTAGCAAAACCCTTGTATTTTTCCTTTTCTATTACTAGTGCATTTAACTGGCTAAAATATTTTTTTGCCAAATGGCCCAAAAAATAAAAGGCAAATTTAAAATAACTTACTAAAGAGTCAGTCATCCTTTAAATTCCTATCATTTGCATTCTGTTAAAGCTTCCACATGGGAATTGTTTTGTATGTGCTGTAACTTTGGCTCAATCCATTTTCCACCCACATACAAAGGATGTATGAACAATAAACAGATTGTAACATGGATTGCGCAACTTGGCTTTCCTATTGCTCATATGTGTGTCATTTCTTCACTGCATGCTTTTTTTGCGTAAAATATTTTTCCTGTTGAAGTTCTTTTCGAAATTGATTTTCTATGTTTTATTTTTATTCTTTCTATGTTTGGACCTAACATTTCATTTCAGAGACTTTTTCTACCTTTAAATGCACTGATTTCACTGATTTGCAAAAAGCCTCAATATCTCCAGATCAGAGGAAGTCTGGTTTCACTTTAAATTGCACTTGAGTTTCCAGTAAGAAGAAATATATGAGAAAACATCAAGATGAAAACCTTACCACATCCACTTTGGCTTTATCGGTATCATTGAGAAATATAAAAAGCATTGCTACAAGCTATTTTTAACCTGTTCTATTTAAGCACATATGATCAGTTATGTTGCTACACAAGTTTTGTGGGTTTAGTTTACTGTGCTAGATAATGTATATCTCCTTTCAAACCGTATAGGATCTATAGGTTTTAATTTAAAAAATATATATATATATCTTGCGGGTCTCCTGTATAAAATTGGAAAAAAATACTTAAAGTGAGCATCTAATGAACTTAATTTTTTATGTTATTTATACGTGTGTTTACAGATGAGCAATATTGTTTAGATATTTTGTTACATGTTATATAATTATTATTATTATTACTACAACCCCAATTCCAAAAAGTAGGGGTGCTGTGTAAAACAAAGAAAACAAGAATACAATCATTTTGTAATCTCTTATATTCATAAAAGACACATATCACAAGGTGATATTTAGACATTTTTGTATTTAATTTGAAAAAAAAAAAAAGCTCATTTAGAAATTGGTGGCAGTAACACATCTCAACAAAGTTGAACAGGGTTAACAAAAGGCTGGAAAAGTAAGTAGCAGTAAGGAGGGTACATTTTCAGCTAACACACATGACTGTGAATTAAAAGAGCATGTAAGGCTACTTTCACACATCAGGTTTTTTGTTTCAGGCTAAATCCGGCGAATGTTGGAAAAACTGGATCCGGCGCAGATTGTGAAAAACTGATGCGATGGATCCATTTTTTTGATGGATCCAGCCAGCATATCTAGATTATTGGATTAAAAAAAAATTGGAGCATGCTCAGTTTAAAAAACCGGATCAGGCCGCCGGATCCGCCATTTTCTTCATTCGGCACCTTCCGGCTCCCATAGGCTTCCATTCTAGCAAACAGCCGGAAGCGCCAGATCCGGCGCTTCAGGCTTTTTTCGCCGGAGACAAAAAACGTTGCAGTAGATTTTTTTCCAGATGCCGGAATCGAGTGTACGCCGGATCCGGCATCAAACCAGAAGAAACGCTGGGCCATCCGGCGCTAATACAAGTCAATGGGGGAAAATCCGGATCCGGTTTTTATTTTTTCCGGTTCCGGTTTTTCTCCCGAGAGCCGGATTTAGCCTGAAACAAAAAACCTGATGTGTGAAAGCAGCATTAGAGAGGCAGAGTCTCTCAGAAGCAAAGATGATCAGAAGTTCACCAATCTATGAACAAATGTATATAAAAATAGAGGAAAATTTTCAGAACAATGTTCTGCAATGTTAAACAGGCAAAGACTTTGAATATCCCTCCAACTACAGTACATAATATTATCAAAAGGTTCAAAGAATCTGGAGAAATCCATGTGCATGAGCGACAAGGCCAATAGTCAGTGTTAGATGCTTTTGATCTACGGTCCACAGGCAGCAATGCATAAAAAGTAGGCATGATTCAGTCATGCAAATCACTGCATGGGCTCAGGAATACTTCCAGAAATCATTGTCTGTGAGCACAGTTTGCTGTGCATCCATTATTGCAAGATGCAGCTCTATCATGAAAAGAAAAAGCAATACATATAACTAAATCCAAAAATGTTGCCATCTTCTCTGGGCTAAAGTTGAATTAAAATGGACTGAGATAAAATTGAAAACTGTCCTGTGGTCAGATGAATGAAATTTGAACTTCTACATGGAAACCACAGACACCATGGTCTGAGGACTCAATAGGAGAGGAACCATCCAGCGTGCTAATAGGTACAGTACAAAAGTCTGCATCTGTGATCGTATGGTGTTGCAATAGTGCCTATATCATGAGCAATGTACATATCATGAAAAGCACTATCAGTGCTGGGAATTATATAGATGTTTTAGAACAACATATGCTCATGTTCACACAACGTAATTTTCTAGAAAGGCCTAGTATATTTCAGCAAGACAACGATAAAATACATACTGCATCCACCACAGCAGCATAATGTCACGGTGTTGAGATTATGGGATTAACCAGGTCCCTAGAACTAGAAGCACCTTAGTTTATCCTGAAGATGGTGACGTGGGGTTCACATGCCTTGCTATGCTCCTTTTTCAACCCTTATCTGTCACCTCCCCACCCATTGTAGTGGGAAGCTGTAGTGTATAGGAACACACTAACCTGACAAACAAGGGAAGATGACAGGAATAAATGAAAATACCAGCAATAAAAAATTCACACACCAAACAACAAAGTGGAACACAGGGGAGTTTAAGGAAAGAGAAACAAAATAGGAGAGGATGAGTATGTGCACACAGACATAACTACAAGCAACAATCTCCTGAACAATCTCCAAACGCCAATTCCAACCATGAACTACACCTTCAACTTCATAACCAGGTAGTAAGAACTAAGACTGGCAATCCCAAAGTGCCAGAGGAGAGCCTATATAGCAGAGGGGAGTGGCCAATACTGAACAGCTGAGACAATCCAAGTAGGAAAGCTCCAGGAACTTCAACTGAGCAGATTAACCCTTGCACTGCCAGCATGGAAAAAACTGCACTGTTTAATACTATGGTTAAGTATTTCTAAGGCTACGTTCACATTAGCGTCGCGTCGCTGTTGCGTCGGCGACGCAGCGGCGACGCGCCCCTATGTTTAACATAGGGGACGCGTGCGTCTTTTTGCACGCGTTTTCCGACACGTGCGTCATTTTAGACGCTAGCGTCGGACGCAAGAAAACGCTACAAGTTGCATTTTTCTTGCGTCCGATTTCGTCAAAAAACGACGCACGCGTCGCAAAACGCGCGCGTTTTTGCGCGCGTTTGCGCGCGTTTTTCCGTGCAGGGCGGCGCAACGCTAGTGTGAACGTAGCCTAACCACTGCAGGAATTTGTGAAACCAGACACCACGGTCTTCTGGTCTCTCTGTCGGGGTATCCCCGTGACACATAGCTTCACGCATAAGAGTTCAGATGATGAACCGGTGGCCTTTAGTCCCTTCACTAGTAGGAAACATTTGGTGCATTATGAAATGAAAAATCAGTCAAAAGAAGACTGAAGAATGTGGAACAGCTAGAATTCCCAGACATTTACAGACTATTGTAGAAAGAAGAGGGGATGCCACAGAATGGTAGATATTTTCCAGTCCCTACTTTTTTGAGATGTGTTTTGGCCTTCAATTTGTGAATGAGCTAATTTTTTCAAATGAAATGAAAAAAAATCTAATTTTCAACTTCTGGTCTGTAGTCTGTGTTCTGTTCTGAATGAAATGTATATAAGAGATTTCCAAATCATTGCATTTTTGTTTTCTGTACATTTTACACATCATCCCAACTTTTGGGGCATTATGGTTGTTTAATGCATCTTGGGATAGTATAATGGTTGCGTAAAAATATGCTGTCTCTACTCAAGGTGTGAACATAACCATAAAAGATAATGGACGATAGTATTTCTGTAGATTAATGCAATCTCCATGAAGTAATGAAAAACAGTCCCTTTCCACATAGACCAAATAGTGACAGAGGAGTAGAATACAAATGATTATTCACATATAAATTTTAGTGCTTCAGAGCTGCCATTTGTTGCTATAGTCTCCATCATCTAATGATAAGGAGATTACTTTACTGACTTCAATCTTCACCGCAATGTTAAGCTGGACATAGTCATCCGATTATGATCCGGCAAAATGCAAGTGATCAATGGTTCATGGGATTATTTTTATAAAATGATCCTTCCAGTAACGTGGCAGATTAAAGCAGAAATATTAATTAAATGATTAAGAAAAAAAAACAATTTTATGTGCTTGTGCAAAGTGGTTCACCTGTGTTGAGCCAATTATGCCATACAATGTAGTTTCAGCCAACAGCAGTCAAAAAAAGCCAAGTTTAGACATTTTGGTTCCTGGTAACTTTATTCTTAGCACTCTTGTGATTAATAGACTTTTCTTCAAATAACTAAATATTTTGGATAGCGGACTGGTGGAAGTTCGTGTTCTGGTACCTGACCTCAACTTTTTAGAAAGTAGCATAACAGTACCCGAACTTCCACCAGAACATGAACCCCATTGAAAATAATGGATACCTGAACTGCTAAGAAAAGAAAAAAAACTCTCTCTTTCTCTCACTCTCTCCTCCACGTCACCACGGTTTTACCCAAACACTGCAGCGGACTTCAGTAGAAAGCCTGTATTAGGCGTTCAGTCATGAACACTGACTGTCCGGTACTAGAGCAGAACATTTCTGTGTGGGCTCGCCTATCTCTACCAAATATCAGTTAGATGGCTAATTGAGCCTTAATGTCATTTCTGGCTAATGCCAGACGGGTTGGTCTGGTAGTGGGCCACAACACTTTCGCATTTCAGTTAGGTAGGCCACAGGCTGCTTCCAAGGTGTGGGCTCCATACAAGGAACGCCAGTGACTTCTCTACATTGCTCCACCAGCCCCAGTCAAGAAACTGCAGAGGAAGAGCACATGACAGCTCAAAGTGGCTGTTTATTTCTATTGTTTCACAAGGGAGGCATCTTTATTACTCTGTTGTGTCAAAATGGGGAAGAAAAGTAGGTATAATGGGGGGGTCATTAATAAAAAAAAGACAGAATGGGGATCATAATTAAGAGGAGACACAAAAGGGGTAATTATTAAAAGAAGGAACATTAGGAATCATTATTATAAAGATGCACATTAAGGGTCATTATTATTATAAGACTAAATGGGCAGCTTAATGTGGCACTGGGGCAATATTAGAATCTGGAGGTACAGAGAGGGTATTATTAGTGATGAGCGAATACATTTGGCACTATTCGTTACAAACTCGAATAATACGGTATTTAGGCTATTCATTACTCGGCGAGTAATTTGATATATTCGAGTGAGCCGCCCAGCATGTTTGGCGCTTTATTTGCAGCCAATGAACATGTTGGGCTGGCTTGCCAATCACAGTAATACTGGCGCTATCTTTGGTGTGGCATTACTGTGATTGGCTGGCCTTACAGTGTCATAGGAACTATTTAAAGGCTGCTGGCGTAGTCTTGCGTACATTGCAGCCGGAAACCACGTAAGGAGAGCATAATATAAACGTAGAGAGAGTGATAGGAGCTTATAGGGAGTGTTATTCATTTCAAAAAGCTCTTTTAAGAGCTGAAGATTGTGAAGATTAGTTGCTTGTTAGGTGGGAATAGCGTAGGGAGAGATTTAATAGAAGGGAGAGTATAAAGGTAGGCATCTGGGTGTTCTCATCATTGCAAGTAGATGCTGCAGATCTCTGCTATTTTCTACTGTTTTGCATAGTTAGTATTAGGGACAGACTATGGGATTAGGGTGAAATAGGGAGGGTCTCATCCACTACCAAAATATACAAATCAGCTATTTTTAGAAGCAAATATTAGGTAGTACCAGCATATACAAACCATTTTTTGGAGCTACATAATATTCCTGTGTAGCAGCCTATAATTTTTTTCCCCACAAAATAATATTCCTCAGTTCCAGCATATACGGTAGTAACATTTATTTTAAAAGCCAATTGCTAAATAATATTCCTTGTCTATTGTTTAAATATCTAATATTTCTCTAGCAGTTGTGCAACTGGTGCAAAACCTGTTGAGCTACAGAAACGCCACTATTTAAACTGGTAACAGCCTGAGATGACTTTTGGAAATGTGCGATGACACGACGTACCTTGGCAAACAGGTCCGGCAAGTCAGCGTATGGTTTTAACAACCACTGTACAGCCAAGTTTACACATGGGCCATGCATGCAATGTGTACCAGCTTGCCGAGCTTTAAAGCCGAAACCAAGTTGCGCCCATTATCGCACACAACTAGACCTGACAGAGTGTGTTGCCGCTTCGCCAAGGCAGTGCTGCAGACCTCCCAGCTGGAGAAGCTAGTTCCACTGAGGATGAGGAGGAGGATAGACAGGAACTGGAATATGAGGAGACTGAAACCCTGATGGAAGTTGGGCCCGCTATTCTTGGTGTGGGTAAGATGTGTGATGTCCCAGCATCTGACTCTGTCCAGACTCCACCAGTTTCACCCAGTGTGCCATCAGGGAAATGTAATGTCCCTGTCCACAAGAACTTGTCCACATGTCTGTGGTTAGGTGGACCTTCCCTGTGACTGCGTTGGCCATAGCACAGCTGATATTGCTTATGTAACACCGGGACGGCACATTGGGAAAAATTGTGCTGTCTGGGAATAGAGTACAGTGGGGCTGCCACTTCCAAGAGGTCGCAGAAAAACTCAGTTCCCACAAGTCGAAAACGCAACATTTCCAGGGTTAGCAATTTGGCAATATGGGTGATTAGCGTTTTGGCCTGTGGGTGGGTGGATATTTCTGCTTTCCGCTAAATATCTGGGGCAGGGATAACTGAAAGCTGCACTGGAACAACCAACTGGATGTGATTTCTGACTGTTATGTCTGTGCAAATGCAGGTTGTGGACAGAAGGCATCAGTATGGACAACAGATTGGGAAAGCCGTAACACGGGGAAAGGGGCAGTGGATTCACCTTCAGACACAGATTTTGCACCCAGGTGTTCCACCCACCTACAGGGGTGCTTGGCTGCCATGTTCTTTTGCATGCTGGTAGTGCTCAGGTTGGCAGTGTTTTTGCCTCTTCTTAGCATGGTTTTGCCAATGCTGCAAATTGCAGTTGTTTTGTCTGAAGGAATTTCAGAAAAAACTGCCATACAGGGGAACAACGCACCCTTGGCCTGATATCTAGCTAAGTGCAAGGGGCTCTATCGAAGAGTTGACAGAGTTCTCCCTCTAGTCAAACCACTACCTCTTCTCACCTGTTTTCATGCTATGGATCCATCCCTGTGTGCACTGCTGTGCTCACTAGGCGTGCCACTGTGCAAGGTTGGATCAGTGGCCTCATCATCATCCACCACGTCATCTTACAATTCATCAATCTGATCCTCCTTCTGAGTTGCGATTTTAAGCTGACCTGATGGCAACTGTGCATCATGATCCTCCACTTCAGACATGAATTGACCTTCCCCAACGTGGCCTTCTCCTGGCTGTGGGTGTTGAAATATTTGGGCATCACTGGACTCCACCTCCTCATGACCCTCTTAAATGATGCACGTTGGGAGACCTGACAAATTACAAGAGAACGTAAACAGTTCCTCAGAGTGGCCAGCCTTGGGGTCATATGTCTCCTGGGATTCTTGATGGGGGAGCAAGGAGGACCAGGTTGTGGATTTAAAGACCCAGCCTCTTTGCTACTGAGACTGGACTGTGTGGAAGACTTCGTGGTGCTGCTTGTCAACACACTGGAGCCTTTGTCTGCCATCCAACCCACAACATCCTTACACGTGTCTGAGTTCATCAGTGGTGTAGCGTGCTGACCAAATTTTGACAGGAAGCTAGAAGGAGTTCCAGTCATCTTCTGATCTGTAACACGAAATTGGCGGGCACCACCACATCCACATACCTTAACATCACCCTTTGTCATATTAAATGCTTTATACTTATGAAAAAAATAATTTCCTGCCTTTAATTTTCACAAGTACCCTGAGGTGTTACTTACTAATTCACTGTATGTAGCAATGTGTGGCAATTTAAAAAAAAAAAAGATATCAGCTTTATTACACACGGCAACAGCAGACTCATGAAAATTAGAGGTAAATAGTCACGTTTGCATATCTCAGCAGGCTTTGAGCTTGCCGCACAACTGCTAGACAAAGATATGGTATTTATTAAACCAATGCGTCTTTCATCTGGTTTGATAGAGCCCCTTTTGGAAAACTTTGCACATTATGCATTGGTGAAACTTCTCTACCTTACCTTGTAATAACTGCTAAATGGATTGTGAGGTCCCCATCATGGTCTCTTTCAGCATGTATGATACAGACCCCTTCGGATAATTTTTGGAAACTTTTGTACATTGTGCAAAGGTCAAATTTGTACTCTCAATCTCTAAATATTCTATTATTATATATATATTTTTTATTGTGTTGGCCTTCTCACAGTCTCTTTAAGCGTGTATCTGGTAGCCTGATGTTGATTTTTCGGTCTGCACTTGGACATTTTATAACATGAATGCATTACTATGCTCCACACAATTTTTCAGGTTTCAGCCTTACACAGAATAACAATATGAGTAATGAAATGTGCTCTATATATTCTGCTAGTTCAAATATCTTACCCACACATCCCTTTATAATGGGAAATGCAACATAATACCTCTGTTAGCATATGCCATATACCGCTCATATACGCATCACCCCAGTAGTTGGGCGGAATGTCTAGGTCCAAAATCTGTGTCTGACGGTGAAACCACTGGCCCTTCCCCTGTGTTACACCCTTCTCAATGTGCTGGCCATGAAGAAGGCACTTATGCCTCCTGTCCACAACCTGCAGTTGCAGACACAACAGTCAGCAACCACGTCCAGTTCATTGTTCCAGCGCAGTGTTCAGTTGGCCCTTGTCAGCATATATGTCTGTTCACAAATTGTTAGTTACATAGGACATACATATTCGTTAGCAATTTACATTGTCCGGTGCTAGACAAAGACGATTGCTGACTTTTCCAGGCTCCTAAATGGGACTTCTGTCTCATTATTAAACTGTCGCTTTCCTTACATTTTCTACATTTGGTTCCTTACAAAAAATGGTGGTGTGGTATTGGCCAGTTTCTGTACATTTTAAGCACGTCTAAGAAACTGGGTTAATACGCTCCACAGACCTATTCGGGCCGCAGCCTTACACATATTGGAACATGGTCATTGCCATACTAACGCCTTTACCTGAGCTCTGTGGCACTACCTATCACCTGAGTAATACGCTCCACAGACCTCGACACTCTCTGGGACATATCTTGTAATTATTCCATTGTTGTTCAACACCATGAAAAAGATACATTCTGCCTGGTTGGGTAGTTTCCAGAAGAAGTGCTTGGTCTTGTGCAGATTGGTCAATGGCACTCCTGGCTCTTTCCCTTGAGGAGGCTGCTTCCAAGTAAAATGAGGCTTGTACATGTCCCTGAAATGGGTTTCAGGCCTAACATGACTGACCACAATACAGGCCCTCGCTAGCATACACTGTATTCCGAATTTAATTCTAATTCTTTGGTGTCTGGTAGAATCCAATTTACTAATATTGATCATAGAGGTCACCCAGCTCCTGTATTATATTCACCTTACAGCGGCTTCACCAGCTAAAACAGTGGCTCCATTGGGATCTGGTAGCAAAAATTAACTGTGGAAAATTTGAAGAGAGGACCACATAATGACATGGCGGTGGAGGGCAAAGCCCAAAATTCAAATGGGCATTTTAAAATGGCATTGTAAAGTGATGGGGAATATGTATTCCACTATCTTGCTAACTATTTGGCAAGAGGGACCTCCTAAATGTAGGAGTGAGAGCTGCGTGTGAAGATATGCTAAAGTGGAGGTATCATTTTTTTTATTTAGCGTTAAATACATCTAATTATGAAGCAAAACATGTTTCTTATCTTTTGTCCTTTAAAAAAAAAATTTGGTTTGGTTTGGTACGTCTTTTTGAAAATCCGTAAAACCGGCGCAATAGTCTGACAACATTATTCCCAGATACCGTATGTGAGTCAGAAAGGCATGCAGGCATCTTCTCCGTGCTGTTTCCATTTAGCTTTAGCACTTCCCCATCCATTTCAGCTTTTTTCCCATGCCTCCAGATCGTTTTTTGGGTTCACCAGAAAAATATTCAGCTTTCCCATTGACTTGCATTGGATTCGTTATTCGGTACAAATATACGGATATTAGAAATTATTTGTTTTGATATCCCAGAATCCGAATATTTAACTATTCGCTCATCACTAGGTAATATACCTCTGTAGGGGCACAAGAGGAGGGTACGATTTTTGTGCAGAGGAGAGTTGGGGAAAAGCAATCAGCCAAAGATGTCTGTATGTCACATTCTGCAGAGACAAATCATGGATGGAAGAAATTGTCATGAAGGTCAAATGGAAAATAAAAGGTAAAGTGAATGACTACTATGATCAGTGAGAATGTCCTTGCTGAGTCACTGATATCTACCATTATATGTTCACTTTATGGTAAATTTCAGTCTTAGTAAAATCGTTTTTGTTATACCAATATAGTGGTATTATCACTGTTATATATACTGGTAATATATAGTTATAGTTTGACTGTATTCATTGTCTCTTAAATTGCAGTATCAATGGTAATATTGGCTTGTAACAACCGTGTTTGACAATGACCAGTATGCTGGCACTCTGTGGTGTTATTAAGAGGTCATACCATGGTGGTATTATGTAAACTTATATAGTGATATTATCTATTTATATAAGTACCTTAAATTGTCTGTCATCCACTTCCGTCTGGACGTCCTCGAATCACACAATCCACTGCGCCGCACCGGAAGTACGCCGCCTGCCATATTGGAATACCCAACTGATGGGTATTCCAATATGGCACCCACTGGTGGTACCAGGCGCTTATGCAGTCCCGCTGCTGGGACTCCCCCACCACAAGAACCCCACGCTGCAAGGACCCCTCCCCACTGCTGAGATCCAGACCGCCACTGGGATCCAGGCCGCCGACGTCACTACTCTCCCGATATGATAGCATCAGGCGTCCATCTAGTTAGTAATATTGGTCTTTCAGTAAATCTTAAAGGGAACCTGTCACCCCCAAAATCGAAGATGAGCTAAGCCCACCGGCATCAGGGGCTTATCTACAGCATTCTGTAATGCATTCTGATTATCCAAGCCTCCTGATGATCCAATCGGTGAAACGCGTTGAGGCATGAGGAACTTATCCTCAGAAACATCATACAACGATGAGTACCCTATTGAGCTTAACTGGCATCTTTTTAACAATATAATATGAGTGCACAGCGTTTATCCAGACTGTGCTCTTTTCTATTGATATAGTTGAAATCTGTCTTGTGTCTATAGCTGTGGTGGTTGTCTATAGCTGTGGTGGTTAAATTGGCTATATTCCCACTATATTGTAGTTTATTTATAGGGCCACTGGTAGGGTGAGCCATCGAGGAGTGGGGGCGCCGTTTCCGCTGTACAGTAGGGTGCCAACCTCCACAGTTAGGTAGGCTGCCAGAGCAGGGAACAGTTATAGAGAGGTACTCTATGCATGTTATGCACTTTTTTGCACTTTAATTTAGTTTGTTATTCACTCTACCTCACACTGTCTATTTGATTGCTATAGATGACAAATGTTGAAAAGCAATCACTGTCTTTTTCATATTTTTCCCTGTCGTGTTTGATTGGTATCTAACTGCATCACATTATTACCAGGGGCCGTACTGTATCTGCCCTGTTGAGGGCAGAGCAAAGTACATCAGTGCGCAGGTGTCGGGAAGAGTCAGAGAGGCCCGGCGCCTGTGCACTGCAGTACTTTGCTCTGCCCTTAACAGGGCAGACAAAGTACGCCTGTGCCGGAGTCGCAGCGTGAAGACAAGAAGAGGACGTCATCCTATGAAGATAGGAGGCCCCAGACCGGGCCGTGACGCCCATCGGACCGGACCGCGGCGGGAACGCCCCTGGGTGAGTATAATATAACCTCTTTTTCTCATCTTTCAGGATACATCGGGGGCTTATCTACAGCATTACAGAATGCTGTACATAAGCCCCTGATGCTGGTGGGCTTAGCTCATCTTCAACAGGTGTTAGGGATCGAGTTCCTACCTCTGCACAGGGGGAATCTCAAGCCATCTCCGCTGTGGTCTCCCATTCTTCTCCTGCCGCAGTGGAGTCTGCTCAGCGGAGGCGTCAGTCCCAGTGTCTCGCTCAGTCTGACACTGTGCAAAGGGTTACTGCTGCCTTTCCAGCTTCTGCCATTGTAGCCAGTACTGGTCAGTGGTGAGCAGACGTCCTTGGGACTAAGTCCTACTTTTCCCCTTCTGAGCATGCCCAGGGTAAGATCTCTCATTGGAGATCAAGGGTCACATGCTCAGGTACTACAGCAATTCCCATTGGTCCTCTAGGAAGGTCCTGAAGTTGCTCAAGTTCTGTGGCAGCCTCACATTGGTCTTTCTGGGAAGGTCCTATAGATGCTGCAGCTATAAATAGTTTGCATGACCGCACGGCCATGCGCTAGTATTAATCTTTGTTATATGCTTTGCGCCAGTGTGGTCATGTATGCCTGTGGTCAGGGTCGGCTGTAAAAGCCATTAGAATACTGGCACCTCCGGTCAGGAGTTTGGTTGCATGTATTCAGGACCCGGCTGAAATAAGCCACTAGAATACCGGCTCCTCCGGTGAGGAATTTTTTGTATGCTTTCCTGACTGCATGACCACTGACTGCTATCTGCTCAGCAGTTATCCGTGTGTTCCTGTGAGCTAAACATGACACAGTCCTTTTCTATATCAGCGACTCTCTGAGGTACCAGAGTTCGGTCATACTGCCATATAGTGCCATTTACTAGCAGCAGGTTCCTCCTGCATAGTGGACCCCAGGTTGCGAACGCACCAATAACATCATCTATATTTAACTCGATGCGTTCCGCTAGCCTTAACAACAGGTTCCCTTTAATTTCCTCCAGAGCCAGACAGTTATATTTGTAATAGAGACTTTAATCTGGGTGCTGCATAAGTCTGTGTGCAAAGGCCAGGGCTAAATTTCAGTCCCCTGTCAAGCCCTGCCCATTACACTATTGGCGGTCTTTCCAGACTTCTTAAATACACATATTTAAGCAAATCATTTCTGGAAATGCACTGGGACCTTCCTACTTTAAAATGCAGTCCAAAATCTGTAAAATAAAAATGCATGCTGATGGCATAAGCATTTGTATAAGTATGCCAATAGAATTATCAAATTGATGGATTTAAAATAGATTCAACTGAAAAAAACGTCACTTTTAATGAACATATAAAATTTCAGGATGTAAAAACACATGCTCGGAATTTTTATTACTACCAATTTAGCATTTCAGTATGTGTCTAGAAAAAAAATCAGTACTCTTCTGCTTGCTTGGGCTGTCATAAATGTGACATGTAACATACTAAGGTAAATCATTACTTCACAGCTGAAAAAAAAGATAGTTCCTTATAAAAAAAATTCACATCTATACTGAAATATAGTTGATAGGTTGGAGAAATAACGAGGGACACAATATGGGAATCTAGCGGCAGCTGTATATTCACAGAACTCAGATCCCTGTTCTCCATAAAAACTCAGGACTGTCAATATATTCATTTTATATTTGGAAGGAAACCTAATTTCTCATTGCACGGTCCTGAATAAAACTGCGACAGGAACTCAACACGCAGCCAAAAATACTGGATTCTTGGAATAAGTCTCTATTTCTTTGTGTGCAAGTAGTAAAAACAGATGGGGCTTTAAAAATAACATTTGCCTTGATCCTATAGTTATACCTTATGCAATGCAATTAAAATGGAATAACAGCAATAATAAAATTTTGTCTGGTATGTCATTTTTTTCATTGGCCAACTCATTAACTAAATTCAATTAACTTTCCAGTAGATGCACAGCATTTTCCCTTTATGGGTTTGCAATGAATTATTCTTTTTCTACAACCTTGATAAGGTCAGTAATAAAGGGGTTGTTTTACCACAGAAAACACTTTCAAATAGAAGTTGCATGGTGATCAGTTAATTGTCCTAAATCCGGCAAACAGCTGATACAGTTGGTTAACCTTAAATTTACCAAGTAATAGCTGTCTTATTCTGGCTCAGAGAAGGGGAGGACAAACTCTATCATGACATGTTAGGACATAGAAACAGGAGTTGTCTAAATGAGGCAACCCATTTGAAGAGACAGCAATCATGTAAGGATTTGGGCAAATCGATTTTTAACAAATTATTCTCAATATGAGTTTCCTGAAAAATTTGAATTTCCCGGCATCAAAATTTTTCAGGATTGAATTCACATGAGTTCAGCAAAATTGCAGTCTTTCAGCTGCAATTTTGCTACAGGGCATTGAAGGGGATACGAAATTTAAAAAAGGATGTACTCACGAACCCTAGGCCAGCCCCTCACCTGTTCCCTGCCCGGTCTAATGCTTGTTTTGGATTGGTCTTCTCTTTGGTCTTCGATTTTATCTTTTGATGGTGACTAGGTCTTAAGTAGTCATGTGAGGGGTGAGCCACCTCATTGGCAAAAGGGACATTTGTCGTGCCCCATGTGACAAGGGGAGTCCTAATCAGCACCAGAAGATCAGGACCAAATAAAATATAGAACAGAAAACTGAAAAGAAACTGAAAAGAAAATCATTCAGAACCATGTGGAGTACCTGGCGGGAAGCTATGGTGACAGGATAGGTGCGAGGCTGGCCTAAGACTGCTGAGTATATTCTTTTTTTAGATTATTTTCCTCTTCCCATTCCTTTGTTCATTATAGGGTCTAGACAGACTTTTTTTCTGTCCAAATTCAATCCATGAGGCTATTACAAGTGAATGTCTAAAACATATTTTGGAAAAATCTCTCATGTTAAACTTTGTGCCTTTTTAAAAGATTTACTCCACTGAAAAAGGAAAGGTACAGCTCTGGGCACAAGTCTTTTAGGCTTCAAGTTTATTGGATTCATTAAACCCTTAGTGACGAAGCCAATTTTGACCTTAATGACCAAGACAATTTTTATTATTCTGACCACTGTCACTTTATGAGGTTATAGCTCTGGATCGCCATCAGGTGTCAGCTGATTCTGACAGCTGACAAACGGCACTAAGTGCTAGGAGCAGTCCGGCACTGCTCCCGACACTTTAGCCCCCTAAATGCTGCAATTGAATTCGATCACAGAATTCCGGGAGCAGGCAGAGGGATGACAGCCTTGGATCGGAGACCCAGCGGCGTTACGTGGTATCCCGATCGTTGCCATGGTGATACAATGTTATTTTTTGTGCCCTTAAATTAGAGTCATGTCACACAAATAGTTAATAAATGACATTTCCCACATGTCAAATTTACATCAGCACAATTTTGGAAGCATAATATTTTTTTAGGACATTATAAGGATTAAAATTTAACCAGCGAGTTCAAATGTTTACAACAAAATTTACAAAACTATATTTTTAGGGACAACCTCACATTTGAAGCAACTTTGGGGGATCAATATGACAGAAAATACCCAAAAGTTACACCATTCTAGTTACACTACTAGAAAAAGTTAAAAAGTTAAAAGTTATACTACTCTGTCCTCCTCCTCCTGAACCTGTCGGCTGCCTTTTACACAGTGGACCATTCCCTATTATTACAGACCCTCTCATCCCTTGGCATCACAGACTTGGCCCTATCCTGGATCTCATCATACCTAACAGACCGGACATTTAGCGCCTCCCACTCACACAACACCTCCTCACCTCGCCCCCTATCTGTCGTAGTCCCACAAGGTTCAGTCCTAGGGTCCGTGCTCTTCTCCATTTACACCTTTGGCCTGGGACAGCTCATAGAATCTCATGGCTTTCAGTATCATCTCTATGCTGACGACACACAGATCTACATCTCTGGACCAGATATCATCTCCCTACTAACCAGAATCCCTCAATGTACAGTGGGGCAAAAAAGTATTTAGTCAGTCAGCAATAGTGCAAGTTCCACCACTTAAAAAGATGAGAGGCGTCTGTAATTTACATCATAGGTAGACCTCAACTATGGGAGACAAACTGAGAAAAAAAAAATCCAGAAAATCACATTGTCTGTTTTTTTAACATTTTATTTGCATATTATGGTGGAAAATAAGTATTTGGTCAGAAACAAAATTTCATCTCAATACTTTGTAATATATCCTTTGTTGGCAATGACAGAGGTCAAACGTTTTCTGTAAGTCTTCACAAGGTTGCCACACACTGTTGTTGGTATGTTGGCCCATTCCTCCATGCAGATCTCCTCTAGAGCAGTGATGTTTTTGGCTTTTCGCTTGGCAACACGGACTTTCAACTCCCTCCAAAGGTTTTCTATAGGGTTGAGATCTGGAGACTGGCTAGGCCACTCCAGGACCTTGAAATGCTTCTTACGAAGCCACTCCTTCGTTGCCCTGGTGGTGTGCTTTGGATCATTGTCATGTTGAAAGTCCCAGCCACGTTTCATCTTCAATGCCCTTCCTGATGGAAGGAGATTTGCACTCAAAATCTCACGATACATGGCCCCATTCATTCTTTCATGTACCCGGATCAGTCGTCCTGGCCCCTTTGCAGAGAAACAGCCCCAAAGCATGATGTTTCCACTACCATGCTTTACAGTAGGTATGGTGTTTGATGGATGCAACTCAGTATTCTTTTTCCTCCAAACACGACAAGTTGTGTTTCTACCAAACAGTTCCAGTTTGGTTTCATCAGACCATAGGACATTCTCCCAAAACTCCTCTGGATCATCCAAATGCTCTCTAGCAAACTTCAGACGGGCCCGGACATGTACTGGCTTAAGCAGTGGGACACGTCTGGCACTGCAGGATCTGAGTCCATGGTGGCGTAGTGTGTTACTTATGGTAGGCCTTGTTACATTGGTCCCAGCTCTCTGCAGTTCATTCACTAGGTCCCCCCGCGTGGTTCTGGGATTTTTGCTCACCGTTCTTGTGATCATTCTGACCCCACGGGGTGGGATTTTGCGTGGAGCCCCAGATCGAGGGAGATTATCAGTGGTCTTGTATGTCTTCCATTTCCTAATTATTGCTCCCACTGTTGATTTCTTCACTCCAAGCTGGTTGGCTATTGCAGATTCAGTCTTCCCAGCCTGGTGCAGGGCTACAATTTTGTTTCTGGTGTCCTTTGACAGCTCTTTGGTCTTCACCATAGTGGAGTTTGGAGTCAGACTGTTTGAGGGTGTGCACAGGTGTCTTTTTATACTGATAACAAGTTTAAACAGGTGCCATTACTACAGTTAATGAGTGGAGGAAAGAGGAGACTCTTAAAGAAGAAGTTACAGGTCTGTGAGAGCCAGAAATCTTGATTGTTTGTTTCTGACCAAATACTTATTTTCCACCATAATATGCAAATAAATTGTTAAAAAAACAGACAATGTGATTTTCTGGATTTTTTTTTCTCAGTTTGTCTCCCATAGTTGAGGTCTACCTATGATGTAAATTACAGACGCCTCTCATCTTTTTAAGTGGTGGAACTTGCACTATTGCTGACTGACTAAATACTTTTTTGCCCCACTGTATACCCCTCCTTACATGTAAAGCGCCATGGAATAAATGGCGCTATAACAATAAATAATAATTCTAAAAACTGCACCCCTCAGGTGCAAAACCACATTCAAGAAGTTTATTAACCCTTCAGGTGCTTCAAGAGAATGAAATCAATGTGTAAGGAAAACATTTACATTAATCTTTTTTTTTTTTTTTTTTACCAAGAATTAGCTTTAGACCCAAACTTTTTTATTTTCACAAGGGTATCAGGAGAAAATGGACCATTAAAATTTGTTGTGCAATTTCTCCTGAGTATGCTGATACCCCATATGTGGGGGAAAGTCACTGTTTGGGCACAAGGCAGGGCTCATAAGGGAGGGAGCACCGTTTGACTATTTGAGTGAAAAATTGGCTTGGAATCATTGGCGGGCACCATGTCACGTTTGGAGACCCACTGATGTGCCTAAACAATGCAAACCCCCCAATTCTAACTCCAACCCTAACACAGCACTAACCCCAACATACCCCTAACCCTAATCCCAACCCTAACCCCAACACAACCCTAACCATAACCTTAACCCCAACCATAACCCCAACTCTAACCCCAACGCAACTCTAACCCTAACCTCAACACAACAATAACCCAAACACCACCCTAACCCCAACACCACAACAGTAACCCTAGCATAACTGTAACCCCAACACAACCGTAACCTCAACCGTAACCCTAATACAACACTAACCCTAACACAACCCTAACTCCAAAACAACCCTACCCCAACACAACCCTAACCCTTGCCCCTACCCTAACCACAGCCCTTACCCTAGCCCCAACCCTTACCTCTAGCTCTAACCCAACCCTAACCTCAACCCCAACCCTAACTGCAAAGAATGGAAAAATATAAAAAATAAAAATATATAACTAAGGGGGTGACAAAGGGGGCTTGACTTTTACAATGTTTTTTTTTATTTTGATCACTGTGATAGGGTCTTTTACAGTGATCAAAATGAACCAATATGAAAAATCTTCTATTATTGCCAGGTACTGGCTGGCAGATCTCGGTGGGCGCACTGCGCATGCGCCTGCCATTTTCTTCCAGGAAGATGACATGTAGGGCAGGGGATGGAGCAGGAGAGTCTGGGGATGGCAGAGGTAGTGCTAGATCATATTAGAGGAGAGAGAGATGATTTGTTATGATCGCCATTATTCGGTGATTAACGCCGATCACATGACTGAGGACGGTAAAAACTAGCTCTAATCATGATCTCCAGGGTCTCAGCTACCCCCTGAGATTTGCCAATGCTGGGGGGCGCTATACACTTATTTCTCTTTGCTGTTAAAAAGCGGCGCTGAGGAATAAGTACCCTTAACTGCCGCCATTAAAAGGCATATCGGTGGTCATTAAGGGTTTAATTAAGTGATGTGATAACATACAGTTGAATGTTAAATAAAACCAACCTCAACATAAACTTCAGGGTGAGAAGTATGCAAAAGAACATCTAAACAAGCTTGATGCATTATGGAAACAAGTTCTATTGACTAGTGATGAGCGAATATATTTGGCACAAATCGTTACTCGCACGAATAATACAGTCTTCGGCTATTCGTTACTCAGCGAGTAATTTGCTATGCACTTCGGTATATTCTATTCAACTGACTCTCTCCGCATGTTTGGCACTTTATTTGCAGCCAATGAATCTGCTGGGCTTGCCTACCAATCACAATAATGCCGCAACATCTTTGGTGCGGCATTACTGTGATTAGATGTCAAACACCAGGTGTTTGTTGCACTGTCATGTGTATGACAGCGCGGCAAACACTGCTTCTGATTGGCAGTGATGATTTGAGAGAGCAGAGAGCCATGGTGAGCCTGCAGCTGTGATTGGAGTTATAAAGTTCACCTGATGGGACTACAGTGGAAGCAGAAGTGGCTGATGGGAGTATTCAGTAAGGGGCCATGGATATTGCCCCCTCAGCCTGTAAATAGCAGCCCATAGCTGCCCAACCCGCAGCTGCCCAGAAAAGGCGCATCTGTTAGATGCGCCAATTCTGGTGCTTTGCTCGGCTTTTCCCACTTCCCCTGTAGCGGTGGCATGTGGGATTCATATTTATGGGGTTGTCACCTTTGTATTGTCAGGTGACATCAAGCATCTAAGGCTGGGTTCCCATTGCGTTATGGGATCGCGTTTAACGGACAGCGTTGCATGGCGAAATTAACGCCGTGCAACGCATCCGTTAGCGCGCCCATTCAAGGCAATGGGAACGCGCAGCACTAGCGCGTGCCATGTTCGGCACGCGCTAGTGACGCGCCGGTGTTTCCTGGCGCGCCGCGGACGCTGCTCGCAGCGTCCGAGGCGCGCCCGCGGTCCGTTCCCCGCTCTCGCAGATCGGGGATCTACGAGAGCGGGGACGTTACCGCGACCCCAGGACGCGGCCCCATAAAAACATTGCGTTAGCGCAACCCGCTAGCGCTAGCGCTAAACGGGTTGCACTAACGCAATGTGAACCTAGCCTAATAGATGTGCCTTTTCTGGGCAGCTGTTTTTAGGCTAGGTTCACATTGCGTTAGTGCAACCCGTTTAGCGCTAGCGCTAGTGGGTTGCGCTAACGCAATGTTTTTATGGGGCCGCGTCCTGGGGTCGCGGTAACATCCCCGCTCTCGCAGATCCCCGATCTGCGAGAGCGGGGAACGGACCGCGGGCGCGCCTCGGACGCTGCGAGCAGCGTCCGCGGCGCGCCAGGAAACACCGGCGCGTCGCTAGCGCGTGCCGAACATGGCACGCGCTAGTGCTGCGCGTTCCCATTGCCTTGAATGGGCGCGCTAACGGATGCGTTGCACGGCGTTAATTTCGCCGTGCAACGCTGTCCGTTAAACGCGATCCCATAACGCAATGGGAACCCAGCCTTAGGCTGGGGAGCAATATCCATAGCCCCTTACCAGCCTGAGAATACTAGACCCCCATTGTCTGTTTTTTTCAGGCAAGATGGGGGCGCAGAGTGTACATTAATGAGAAAAAAATGAGTTTTTTTAAATTTACCAAATGGCTGCAATAAAACAAAGAGTGAAAAATGTAAGGGGGCCTGAATACTTTTCGTACCCACTATGCGTGTCACTTACTTCTGACACACTATGTGTGTCACTTCCTGTATGTGTGTGTCACTTAAATCTATATATCTATCTATTCTATGTGGCCCCCAAACCTGTTTGTTGGATCATCAGAAAAATATTCGGCTTTCCCATTGACTTGCATTGAATTCGTTATTCGGTACAAATACACAGATATTAGAAAGTATTTGTGCCAATTTTTCCGAATCCAAATATTTCACTATTCGCTTACCACTAGTATCAACTGATGAGGTTAAAATAGAACTCTTTGGCCATAATGATCAAAGGTATGCGTGGAGAAAAAAAGGCACAGAATTTCAGGACAAGAATATTTTGTCAACGATTAAGCATGGGGATGGATCATTCATGCTTTGGGGTTGTGATGCAGCCAATGGCACGAGGAACATGTCACAGGTAGAGGGAAGAATGGATTCTAAGAAATTTCAACAAATTCTCGATGTAAACATAACACCAGCCGTAAAAAAAGCTGAAGTTGAAAAGGGGATGGCTTCTACAAATGGAAAATTATCCTAAACACGTCAAAATATGCAATAGATGACCTCAAAAGGCACAAGCTGAAGATTTTACAATAGATCTCGCAGTCCTCTTATCTGAACATTATTGAAAATCTGTGGATAAACCTCAAATAGCAGTGCATGTAAGACAATCCAGGAACCTCACAGAACTGGAAGAATTTTCCAAGGAAGAATGGCTGAAAATCCCTCAAACAAAAATTTATAGACTCTTGGCTTGCTACAAAAAGCATTTACAAGCTGTGATACTTTCAAAGGGGGGTGCTGCTAGGTATTAACCATGTAGGGTGCCCAAACTTTTGCATTGGCCTTTTTGTAATTTTTAAAATGTGGAAGATAAAAATATCTTTTTGCCTAAAATACAAAGGAAATGTGTCATCTTCAACTAAAGGCCTTTTAGAGCTCATTTCATCTCCAACTGGCTTAACTGTTCACAATAACAGTAATTTTGACCAGGAGTGCCCAAACTTTTCCATGCCACTGTTAGGCCGCTCATAAGCTAAAAATGTAGATGTGGTAACCTCAATGTTGTACTCTTCTTACACCCAACTCACATAAATCCGGAAAGATTAAATATGTAAACTTGTTTGGAGGGGTCTCACACTAGCGAGCTGATGTTCACATCTTATCATTGGTGACATATTTGGATAAGAAATAGTGGCTCCATTATATCAATATACCTAATTTGAAGTGTCCTTGTGTCTGTGCACAATGAGTCATCCACAGTTGGGCACAACCATGGATACCTAAGGAGAGGAGCCCCCCTGGTGGCGAGTTAAGGCATAAGCCTTTTTTGAATGTTAGCCTGTGAGACAACAATGTGAGGCAAGATTGCAAAGATGGATCAAATTGAGCGCGCTGCTGCACGTAGAGAAGCAAATCGCATACGGATGCGTAACCTGCATCTTAATGAAACTGAAGATGAACGAAAATTGTCGAAGAACTGCTGACGCAGCCCGACAGAGGGCGGCCAGAGGAAGAGAAATAAATGAAGTAACTGAATCACGTAGAGCATCTAATGCTGCAGGACAATGAGCAACACGCAATTCACAAAGTGATACACATATTTCACAAAAAAAGAAAACAAGATAGAATACCTGTCCAAAATGCAAGAGCCACTCGATGACAGCAAGTTACATTTGCCGCTGATGGACTTCTCAATCAAATTGATGAGACATGTATATAAAAATTTCAAAGACAAAATGGCGCAGGACAAAACATTCCCTTCCTGCTGCAAGAGAGGGCGCATCCAATTATGTCCCATTCATATGGATGATCAATTAGTCAAGTTGATGAAAGGAGAGCATCATCACGCCAATAACTTTATGGCTAATATAAGGCAGTACAATAGCTCGCTTACTTTGGCATCAATGGGAGCACAAGTAGCGCCACCTCCTGGGCATGGTCCATACTGTTTTCGAATTCATGGACAAATTTACCACAGAATTGAAAGCAATTAACCCACTCTCAAGAGCCTTCACAATGATGAGGGAATTTGAAATAGAGGAAGAGAGGATTGCTGAATTAGAAAATCGTGATCCACTCAAAATAACAATGTAATTTATAAATGACGACAATGCTGACCAGAGGCGCTACAATGCACCAAGGTGCAATGAAGTAGCTATCATTTATCAAAATTCAATAGGTGAACCCCCATTTTATAGGGACATCAGAGTTCACCTCAAAAGTGAAAACCAAACTGTTCAAATCAGATTTCTTCACAGAAAGTGTGATGCAATGACAAATCCACTTCCATTCCCATATGGGAACAGTGGATGGACAATAAATTTGACAACTTCAATTGCCCTAAGCGTGCAACATCAAGGAATTGGTGACATTCATCTACCATCCATACCAGTGGATCAAGATCGACAAGAAAGAAATCACCCTGTTGCAGTACTATGCATACAGGCTTGCCATTCATGACAAGTTCAATCCCTTTTAAATGCTGGGAAGTTAAAGCAACAATTTATCGTTGACAGTTATGTAAAAATTGAATCTGACAGGATCGAATATATAAAACAAAAACAAAAGGCATTACGCGTTGACAGTTATACCGGCGTTATGGATCACATCCATAATGCTGCATTACACCATTTACATCCATAATGCTGCATTATACTAGAAGGATGGAAAAAATGACGGGCTCAATTTGGGAAAACAATTGCCCGAATGTATATAGTCTCTTTAACAGATGGTGAGGTGTATTACCTTAGACTCCTTTTACTTCACGTAAGAGAAGCAAAGTCTTATGCTGACTTAAGGACTGTCAATGGAGTCGTACATGACACATATAAAAATTCGAGCATTGATCTTGCTTTTCGAACACGATTCCCAATGGGAAGATGGTATAACGGATGCAATCACTTTCCAAATGCCCTACCAGCTTCAAAAATTATTTGCTATAATTTGTGTATATGGGGAACCAGCTAAACCATTGGCATTATGGCAAAATTATAAAACCAAATTTATGGAGGATTATACCAGGCGGTATGCTCCAGAAATTGCTGAGCAACTGGCTGTTCATGATATTAATGAAGTGCTCTTAAGCAATAAAATGTCCTGTGCTGACTACGGATTGCCAACTCCAGTAAATGTTCCAGATGAAATACTGGACCAACTGAATTATGCTGTAATAAAGCAGGAGGCTGAGCAATTGAAAGCTATGCTTAATGAAGCTCAGAAATCAGCTTTCGATGCAATTATGCAAGCAATCAATGCTGCATTACAGCCAGATGACACTAGCTCACACTGTTTTTTTCTGGACGGCCCAGGAGGCAGTGGGAAGACATTTTTGTACAACTGCTCGCACAAGACACTACAAGCAGAAAAGAAGTCTATTTGCTCAGTAGCCTCCACTGGATTGGCAGCTACATTACTACAAAACGGTAGCACCTACCATTCCAAGTTTGGTCTTGGAATTACAACAAATGAGACCACAGTGTCAAAAATTAAGCCAACCTCACTTCAAGCAAAGGAGCTTAGGGAGTCATCTGTGGTTATTTGGGACAAAGTAACAATGACTCCCTGTTTTAATATGAACACTGTGGATAATTTGTTCCAAGACATATGTGGAAAAAAAAGACCATTTGGTGGAAAAGTTTTCATAAACGGTGGCGACTTTCGTCAAACCCTACCAATAGTGGAAGGTGGAAAAAGAGCCCAAATTGTACAGTCCACCATTAAATACTCAAAATCCTGGAATCAGTTTTCACGGTTCCAGTTACAACAGAATATGAGAACATCTCAGCATGAAGTTGAGTACAACTCAAGGTTAGTGAAACTTGGCAATGGAGAGTTGTCAAATGTATATGGTCTAGCAGAAGACACAATTGAAATCAAATTATTTTATTGAAGAGGGTGATTTAATGACAGTTATTTTTGGCGACTCAATTGAGATTACTGATGCAACGGTAGAAGCAATTGCCAATAAAGCAATTTTTCGCCTTTGAATGATAACGTTCACGCTTTGCACGACAAAACTCTTAGTCAAGTTCAAGGTGAACACTGAACATATCCCTCAGTCCACACAATTGCTGAATAGGAGGGTGTGATTCTCACAGATTACCCTGTTCATTTTCATTGACTGAGACCTCACATGTCTAGTCAGAACGTGATTGCATGAACGTAAATTGCCAGTGCACACTGTGAGAAGTTTGCAGTTACAAAAAATGACTGCAGACTCATTACAAACCTGGACAACCCCTGTAATGCTCCTAACATAAATACAAACATAAATACAAACATGAGTTAGTCAGTATCACAAATAACATTTACATCCAGGTACCTTATAGATGACGTCGTCTCTGGAGTCGTTCTCCTTCTTTTCTTCATCTTGTTCAGACCCCATGATGAGTTTTCTCATCCACAGCCGTCTCTGCAGACTTCCATCTTCTCCGCTCTTTTGCAAAAAATCTCCAGAAGATACCCTTAAAGATATGTGTCATTATAATGCTCCTGAATAAAAAATTGCCCCTCACTATATTGTCTGCACAAAATATGACCCCCACACTGTCCATCTTATGGTACATGCTCTTCACACTGATCTCTCCTTTCCATACCGGCCACCTCTTCACACTGTCCTCTCATACTGTGTCCCACCAATAGGGCTCATTATTTATACTGTACTCTCATCACACTCCCCCTCCTTGGTATACTGTCCCCTCCTGGCTGTGCCCTTACACTGTCCCTCCATGCTACGCCCCCACTACTCAGTTTCTATTCTATGCCCAATTACTTTTCTCCCCCCATACTGTCTACTCACACTATTTCCCTTCCTCCTCCTACTGTCTCCTCTCACATCCCCCTGTTCACCATACTGTCTCCTCATATATTTACCCCCTCACTTTCTACACTGCCTGCTCACCTGACTCCCCATACTGTGTCTGCACACATCCCATCACCTTCACTCCCCGTACTCTGTCCACATACATTTTTCACATCGCTACTCATACTGTGCCCACATACATTCCCCTGTTCGCTCATACTGTCTGCACCCATCCCCCATACTGTTTCCTCAGATATGCCCCCCATTCCCCCATACTGTTTCCTCAGATATGCCCCCATTCCCCAGTACTGTTTCCTCATACATGCCCCCTATTCCCCAGTAGTCTTTCTTCATACATGCCCCCAATTCCCCCATACTGTTTCCTCACACATGCCCCCCATTGTCCTGTACTGTTTCCTCATATATGCCCATTATTTTTCTCCCACCCCATCATTGCTCTCTTCACCACCTCCATCTTTGCCTTGTCCACCACCACTATCATTGCTTTCTCCCCCACCACCCCATCATTGCCCATTCCCCACCTCCAACATTTCCTCCTTTGCCTTTTCCACCACATCCATTATTTTCTCTTCCCTCACCATGCCCATTATTGCCCTTTCCACCACCATCATCATTGTCCTTTCCGCCGCCATCACCATACTTTCCCATTCCACCTCCATCATTTTCACCCCCTCCAATATCATCAGTGTGCTTTCCACCACCACCATCCTTGTCCATTTTATCACCTCCATTATTTCTTTCCCCCCTCATTATTGCCCTTTCCACCACCTCCATGATTTCCTCCTCCCCACCATCATTGCATTCTCCCCCCACCACCATCATTGCCCATTCCAATTTCCACCTCCATCATTGCCTCCTCCCACCCCATCATTGCCCATTCTACCACCTCCATCATTTTCTCTCCCCCCACCATCATTGCCCATTCCACCTCCATCATTGCCCATTCCACCACATCCATCATTTCCTCCTGCCCCTCCATCCCAATTATTGCCATCTCCCCATCAGCCCCATCATTGCCCTCGCCTCTCTTCCCCATACACACACACAAAACCATTTACCTCTCTGCACATTCACCCGCAGCACTACGCATGCATGCATACACACACAACACACAGCACCTCACACTTATATACACACACACGCCCAATACACACACAGCACCTCTCACCTCTATACACACACACAGCACCTCTCACCTATACACACACACAACACACAGCACCTCTCACCTATATGCACACACACACAACACACACACAGCACCTCACCTCTACACACACACAGCACCTCTCACCTATATACACACACTCACAACACACACAGCACCTCTCACCTATATACACACGCACACCACACAGCACATCTCACCTATATACACACACGCACAACACACATAGCACCTCTACACACACACAACACACACAGCACCTCTCACCTCTATAAATACACACAACACACATTCAGCACCTCTCACCTCTAGATATACACACACAGCATCTCTCACCTCTCTATACAGACACACACACAACACCTCTGTATATACACACACACACAGCCTCTCACCTCTCCACACGCTCTGCCGCAGCATCTCATCGCCTTCCTCTGACACAGCCGGCCACTGAATGATGACGTCATCCAGCGGCGCTGCCTGTGTGAGAGGAAGCGCGGGCACGAAGACAGATCGCTGCAGCTCCGCTGCTATTTTCTCTTGTAGGCAGCGGAGCTGCAGGGATTTCTCCCTGCATGTTGCAACCACCCTGCAGGGGCTCCCCTGTTGTGAATTCAGCTTTTGGGCTCCCTCCTGTGGTTGTAGAGGGTAATGCAGTTGTGCATGGATTGCAGGAGTGGACATGTGTATCTACTAATTGCAGGACTGACTGGGGTATGTAGCTTTGCAGGATCCTTTAGTCAGTGCCAGTTTTCCATTGTTCTTGAAGGATTCACTTCCCTGCTGGTCTCTCCAGTTTGCTGTGTTTTTCCACAAAGATAAGTCCTGGCTTTGTTTTTGCTGTCCACCTGCAGTGGACCTTATAGTTCTGTGCATTTTCATGTTTTTGTCTTGTCCAGCTTGGTCTGTGAAGGATTTTTTGCAGCCTAGCTATTTCTCTGGAGATGCAGATATACCCCCCATGTCTTTAGTCAGATGTGGTGATTTGTATTTTCTGTGGTGGATATTTTCTAGTGTTTTTATACTGACCGCATAGTACTCTGTTCTATTCTTTCTTTTTAGCTAGTATGGCCTCCTATGCTAAAATCTGATTTCATATCTACGTATGTTATTTCCCTCTCCTCTCACAGTCAATATTTGTGGGGGGCTATCTATCCTTTGGGGATTTTCTCTGAGGCAAGATAGGTTTCCTGTTTCTGTCTTTAGGGGTAGTTAGATCTTAGGCTGTGCCGAGGGGTCTTGGGAGTGTTAGGTACCCCCCACGGCTACTTTTAGTTGCGCTGCTAGGTTCAGGGTTTGCGGTCAGTACAGGGACCACCTTCTCCAGAGTACGTCTCATGCTGCTCCAAGGCCACCAAATCATAACACTCCCCTCCATCTCCGCCGGACCCCGATGCAGCCGAACAGGCTACACATGTGGTATATCCGCACATGTTCAGCACGGTGGCGCAGTGGTTAGCACAGCAGCCTTGCAGCGCTGGAGTCCTGGGTTCAAACCCCACCAAGGACAACATCTGAAAAGAGTTTGTATGTTCTCTCCGTGTTTGCGTGGGTTTCCTCCGAGCACTCCGGTTTCCTCCCACATTCCAAAGACATACTGATAGGGAATTTAGATTGTGAGCCCCAACGGGGACAGTGATGATAATGTGTGCAAACTGTAAAGCGCTACGGAATATGTTAGCACTATATAAAGATTATTATTATTATATTATTATTATTACATGTTGGGAGCCGGCGCGCTGCAGCTTCTCTGTGCCAGCTGTCAGCTTGACAGTCGGCACAGAGAATAGCCGACTCTCAATCCGGGGGGTGGCAGAATGCAGCCGCCGGGGGAGACATTGCGGACTGCCGAATTAGGTGGCCCGACTGCGCCCCCCTGCCGGCTGCGCCCAGGGCACATGCCTCGCCTGCTCCCCTAGATACACCACTGCCTAAATGTCACAGACCCCATAGCTTTCTGCTGCATAACTGTAAATTAGTGGCTAATAACTTCCTTATTTATAAGAGCTTAGCATGGTTTTGCATTCACATGGATAACACTTTGGATTTGATTTGAATTCATTTTTATTATAAATTATTAGACATTTGATTATAATGCATAACTATTAACCCATAAAAATAATAAATTAAATAAACTAAATAAGTCTTTTAAGTATGGTATACATGCATCTCAGGGGAAGACTTATCCGAACATCGGCTCAGGAGATATGGGGACCATTTCAACCTCCAAAGCAGGTGAAATTGTGCACTATAATGAGGCATTGGATTGCAAAGTGAAGAAAATGGGAAAATCCAGCAACCACAAAAATTGTAAAACTTTATGTTTTTTTTTAAATTTTTCCTTTTCATGTTTCAAATCTACTAATAAATATGAAATTTTATGACTTTTGCGGTTGCTGGATTTTCCCATTTTCTTCACGGTTCATTTACTCAGGAAACAAGCCTGGAGACTCCGTGCACCGCACACCTATTCCAGGAATTTCTCAACCCGGTGAGCTGATGGTTGCTCCATTGTGTTTTTCTACATTGGATTGCAAAGGGCTCATATACTGTTCTTGCACAGGGTCCCTCTTCTGTCTTTGTTCGCCACTGATGCCACTGCATATGGTTCAGTTGTAGAAGAGTCCGTTTCTTAAAGTGAACCTGTCACCAGGTTTGGCCGATGCGAGTTATGGCCACCCCCTTTCAGGGCTTATATACAGCATGCTATAATGCTGTATATAAGCCCCCGATCCAACCTGTAAGAGAAGAAAATTAACTTTTATTATACTCACCTGCAGGGCGGTCTGGTCCGATGGGCGTCGCTGGTCTTGGTCCCATCTTCTTACGATCCCCGTCCTCCTGCTTGCTTCATGTGGATGACGCGTCCCTACATCATCTACATCGGCTCATGTGCAGGTGTACTTTATCTGCCCTGTTGACGGCAAAGCAAAGTCCTCTCTGACCTTTCCCGGCGCCTGCTCACTGCAGTACTTTGTTCTGCCCTTAACAGGACAGAAAGGTATGCCTTCTTTATAGAATGCTGCGTATAAGCCCTGAAAGCTGATGGCAATAACTCGTATCGGCCAAACCTGGTGACAGGTTCCCTTTAAATCCCTTGGTGAAAGAAAAAACACTTAAAAAACTGTGTTACAATGTTCTTACAAAACATATCAGCACTTTCTATAGAACTCAAAATGCTAAAACAGTTTGCAAAGGGTGTCCATTTGGCATCCCCCAAGGAAAAAAAAAAGGAAAATACGCATAATGGACCAATGAAGCTATTAGCAACGTTCATCTACCTGGTGATTGCATTTGTTGGTTTGTGGTTGCGTTGGGATATGCTCTTTAATTATTCATTGTTTATGCACAGCAAGATTTCTCATTGAGCCAAGGTCTCATTTCCTGTCTGCCAGAATTACAACAGTGTCTACAAAGTGTTTGTAAAAAATAAAATCATTTTGTCATCAAATATAATATTTAGCTCCCACACTGAATATTTGGTTTCTACATGAAAGGAGGTCAAAATATCCAGTATAAACCTCATATTCTATCCCTTGTGATGAAAAGCTTATATACTCTCACGACCTGAATACCAATATTTTTCTTCCAATTATTTTTGTTACAGTACAACCATAGCATAAAAAGGAAACTGATTAGAACTGCCACTCAAGGGGAAGGGTTCGCCTCCAAAACATCCAGAAAGTATGGAGACCTGAGAGCAGTGAGCTGCTCAAGAGACAACTAGAGAATAATTTCTTTCCCGGGAACAATTGTAAACAGTAAAATAGCCTTGTACTTTTTATCTTTTCGGATTCATTGCTGTGGTTTTAAAGGGAATCTGTAAGTAGGATGAACCCTCCTAAGCCATTGATATGAGCACATAGGTCATAGAAAGTTGAATACAATGATACTTTGACATCTGCGGCGATCCAGTCTCTTATTCCTGAGTAGTCCACATTTTTCTTAATCGGAATCTGTCAGCAGGTTTTTGATACTTAATCTGAGAGCAGCATAGGGCAAGTGAGCCTGATTCCAAGGAAGTGTCACTTACTGGGCTGTATGCTGTAGTTTCAATACAATAAGTGTTTTATCAGTAGGGGATTATAACTGTCTGACTAGAGGTACCTTCACACTAAACGACGCTGCAGCAATCCAGACAACGATCCGGATCGCTGCAGCGTTGCTGTTTGGTAGCTGGAGAGCTGTCACACAGACAGCTCTCCAGCGACCAACGATGCCGGTAACCAGGGTAAACATCGGGTTACTAAGCGCAGGGCCGCACTTAGTAACCCGATGTTTACCCTGGTTACCATCCTAAAAGTAAAAAAAACAAACGCTTCATACTTACCTTCCCCTGTCTGTCCTCGGTGCTCTGCTTCTCTGTACTGGCTGTGAGAACAGCGGCCGGAAAGCAGAGCGGTGATGTCACCGCTCTGCTTTCCGGCCGCTGTGCTCACAGTGAGTGCAGGAAAGCACAGCGCCGGAGGACAGACAGCGGAAGGTAAGTATGAAGCGTTTGGTTTTTTTTACTTTTAGGATGGTAACCAGGGTAAACATCGGGTTACTAAGCGCGGCCCTGCGCTTAGTAACCCGATGTTTACCCTGGTTACCAGTGAAGACATTACTGAATCGGTGTCACACACGCCGATTCAGCGATGTCAGCGGGAGAGCCAGCGACCAAATAAAGTTCTGGCCTTCTAGCCCCGACCAACGACATCACAGCAGGATTCTGATCGCTGCTGCGTGTCAAACTGAACGATATCGCTAGCCAGGACGCTGCAACATCACGGATCGCTAGCGATATCGTTTAGTGTGAAGGTACCTTAGGTCTCCTGTGCATGATAGTCAAGCTAATCTCTTTAACCTGGCACACACACTAATTCGCTTGCTGACAATGCGCAGTGTACATAAGAAGCTGTCAATCACGGGCATGGGCAAGGTTATACCCAGATCAGCATTATGACCACTACTACATTTAAAACAGGGATTCTATCAAAACTGCCCCAAACAGCCAAGTAAATGATACATTGCTGGAATCAGACTCACTTGCACTATGTTGTTCTGCTTTCAAATTACATAGCAAATACTGCTGACGGATTAAATTTAATAAGTTATTTCCCTGTTAAGATCTATAGGTTGGACATAGATCTCCCTGAGAATCTGTCTACAAAGATTATTTTATATGGAAGGGGGTGTTACCAGTGTGAGACATGTAGATCTGGAGAGCAGACATGTCTCACACTGTTAACACACCTTTACATTTAAAATAATGTTTGGAGGCAGAACAGGGGAAACAAAAAGTACCAGGCATGCAAATATTCACTCACATACAGGGGCGGACACAGACAGCTTGGGGCCCCTGTGCAGGAAATGTGTCTGGGCCCCCCCTTCTTTAAAGGCGACAAAGATTATATAGATATATATATATATATATAATCTGTAGAATATGCCCATGTATAATAAACACCTGTACTATGCATATGTGACATAGTATACATTAATGTATAAGGGTATGGTTCCACGGTCAGGAATCGGCAGCGCTTTGGATGCAGCACATGTCCACTCGGTCCGGCTTTTGTACGAGTGATGCTTCCGCATGTGTTCATTGAACACATGCGGAATCACCGCATCCTATACATTGGACTGTGATATTTATCTTGTGGAGACTGAGCGTCTCCGCAAGATAAATAGACATGCTACGGTCTAGAAAGATGTGCCGCATGTCCGTCTCTGCAGGGAAGCTGCGGGTGCCGCTGCATACATAGTGGACATTGGATTCCTTGAAATCTCATGCACTATGCTGTAACATCAGGACGCTGCGGACTGGATGCTGCGGATGTACACAGCGTCCAATCCGCAGAGTTTACTGACAGTGGAAACATACCCTTATATGTGTCTATGTATTGTACCTGTGTGTTTAATGCAACAGATACAGTATATGTGAAAAAGTCTTCACTGGGGGATGGGCTCAGGGGTCAGTCCCAGCCTGGATCTGATACTGCAGTGATGACTGGAGTCCAGTCAGAGAATAGACCCAGTGATTTAGTGACTGTGTTCCCAAGTTCTGAGCTCTCTGGTCCCTGCTGTGTGTGGATGAAAATCCTGCACTGACCAGAGAACACAAAGCTCCGGGGGTCACAGTCAGTAAATCTCTGCTTCTAGTCTCTGACTGCAGCCCCTGCCTCCTCTCTTTACTCTCTAAACAATCCATCACATTCAGGCTGTTCTTTACCTCCTGTTCAGGGGGTGATTGAGGTCCTGCACAGCTGCAGCTTCCTTCCAGGCATGAGTGTGCAGACGCCGTGCAGGGAGAAGGTGCCAGACAGGAAGAGCCGGGAGGAGGAGCAGCCGTGAAGAAGACCTCTGCGCACGGATCCTATCCTGAAGCTGCACGCCGGCAGCTTCCTGTCTCGCACAGCCGCAGCGCGGAATGATGATGTCATTCAGCTGAGCCGCTGCTGTCTGTGTGAGAAAGGAAGCAGGAAGCATCCATTCCCTGCAGATCCGTTGCCATTTTCTATTGCAGGCAGCGGAGCTGCAGGGATTGCTCCATGCCTGCCGCACATGAGGGCAATCTGGCCAGGGGGCCCCCAGAGCCTCGGGGCCAGATAGACTGGCCAGATTGCCCTCTATATTAGCCGCCCTGAGGGGTGAACCTAGCCTCTCTGCTGCCTGAGGCGAACGGAAAAATGCGACCCCGCCCCCCCCCACAGTCCCTGCCTCACTGCCTGTGCACACACATCCCTCCACCGGACCCGGTAATCGCCGCTCGCAGTAGCATACCAGCAGAGGTGTATCTAGGGTTTCTGGCACCAGGGACAAGAATTCATTTTGGTGCCCCCCGTCCGCCAAGGACATATGCGATTTGCACACTCAGTCATGTGCCCATGAGCTCCTCTCCCTAATGCTCTCAATGTTCAGTGATAAACTGAGAGACGCAGAAGAGAAGCTCGTTGTCACAGGACCATAAGTATGAAAGTCGCATATGAGTGAAGTGTCCATGTGACGACTACTGGAACCTGCAGAGCTGAATCCTGAGATCGCAGCTTCTGAATTCTCACAACGCATGCACTGCACACTTTTAGGATTCTCCCTTGCTGGTGGACGGTCATGTCAGCACAAGCATGTGATTTGTTTACTTCTGACCACATTCCGACTAGACGTGCCCGGCCTCACTCAGTTCATTTTCAATGACGGAGGCTACACATGTCTAGTCAGCACATGACCACATGTATGTAAATCACCAGCACAAGAGAATCCTGCACACTGGGAGAAGTCAGAAGTCTGCAGTCACAAAGAATGACTGCAAACTCATTACAAACCTGGACAACCCCTTTAAATCTCCTAACATAAATAAAAACATGAGAATTAGTTAGTATCACAAATAACATTTACATCCAGGTACCTTATAGATGGCGTTGACTCTGGAGCCGTTCTTCTTTTCTTCATCTTGTCCAGACCCCATGATGAGTTTTCTCAGCCACAGCGTCTCTGCAGACTTCCATCTTTTCTGCTCTTTTGCAGAAAGTCTCCACATGACGCCCTTAAAGATACAAGTGTCATTATAATGCTCCGGAATAAAAAATTGCCCCTCACTATATTGTCTGCACAAAATATGACCCCCACACTGTCCCTCTTATGGTATATGCTCTTCACACTGACCTCTCCTTTCTATACCGGCCCCCTCTTCACACTGTCCTCACACTGTGTCCCCCCTATAGGGCCTAGTATTTATACTCCATATTTATACTCCATCCTCCCACCCTGTGTGCATGGCTCCCCCATCCTTCTCCCCTGCGTTCACGGCTCCCCCATCCTTCTCCCCTGCGTGCTGGGCTCCCCCATCCTTCTCCCCTGCGTGCTGGGCTCCCCCATCCTTCTCCCCTGCGTTCACAGCTCCCCCATCCTTCTCCCCTGCGTTCACAGCTCCCACATCCTTCTCCCCTGCGTTCACAGCTCCCCCATCCTTCTCCCCTGTGTTCACGGCTCCCCCATCCTTCTCCCCTGCGTTCACAGCTCCCCCATCCTTCTCCCCTGCGTGCTGGGCTCCCCCATCCTTCTCCCCTGCATTCACGGCTCCCCCATCCTTCTCCCCTGCGTGCTGGGCTCCCCCATCCTTCTCTCCTGCATTCACAGCTCCCCCATCCTTCTCCCCTGCGTTCACGGCTCCCCCATCCTTCTCCCCTGCGTTCATGGCTCCCCCATCCTTCTCCCCTGCGTTCACGGCTCCCCCATCCTTCTCCCCTGCGTGCATGCCTCCCCTATCCTCCCGCCCTGCGTGCATGGCTCCCCCATCCTTCTCCCCTGCGTGCTGGGCTCCCCCATCCTTCTCCCCTGCGTTCACGGCTCCCCCATCCTTCTTCCCTGCGTTCACGGCTCCCCATCTTTCTCCCTTGCGTTCACGGCTCCCCATCCTTCTCCCCTGTGTGCATGCCTCCCCTATCCTCCCACCCTGCGTGCATGGCTCCCCCATCCTTCTCCCCTGTGTGCATGGCTCCCCCATCCTTCTCCCCTGTGTGCATGGCTCCCCATCCTTTTTCCCTGTGTGCATGGCTCCCCATCCTTCTCCCCTGTGTGCATGCCTCCCCATCCTTTTTCCCTGTGTGCATGGCTTCCCCATCCTTCTCCCCTGTGTGTGCATGGCTCCCCATCCTTTTTTCCTGTCATACTTACCTCTCACCGCGCAGCACAGAACAGAACTTCCTTCCTGGCATCTCTTCTGCAGCGTCTTTCTTCCTGTCTTCAGCGGTCACATGATAGCGCTAATTAAGGTCATGAATATGCGCATATTCATGACCTTAAATGAGCGGTACCATGTGACCGCTGAAGACAGGACGCGCTGCCGGCGCTGAGACGCAGTTGCAGCCACCGCTGGAGGAAGGTGAGTATTACGTCTTCATAGAGGGGGGGCGGGAAGGAGGGAGGGAGGAGGGGGGGGGGCGGGAAGGAGGGAGGGAGGAGGGGGGGGGCGGGAAGGAGGGAGGGAGGAGGGGGGGCGGGCACTTGACCCCGGAGTTTTATGAAAAAAAAAAAAAAAATAGCAGCGCAAATCCAGTAGTCTGCCGCCCTCTCTCTTCTGCCGCCTGAGCCAAAGGGCTCAAGTAGTCAAATCGCCAAATTGTAGCAGCGTCCCTGGCCGCCCTGCAGGGGCCCCCCAGAGCCTCCGGGCAGCTGCACCGGTTGAACCGGCGGTATGTCCACCCATGCTCACATATAACAGAGGAATACACAGGGAGTGGAGGATTGGGTTAAACCAAAGTAGGAGAAGAAAGTGAATCATCATACTCACAAAACCAAGCAACAGTTACAGATAAATCCACCAAACACCTACTCATTTAACCACCAACTCCTATCCTCCCAGCCATGCAGCAAAAGCTACTTTGATGATGTGTGTCAGTCAGGACCCAGATTATATAGGGTGGCTAAATGTATTCAGCTGAGAGCCCAAGCTCCCAGAGCTCTCATCATGGCCGATTAACTCCTTTCCTGCCAAAAGAAATTGACACCTTTTAAAAAGAAGGTAAAGTTCTTCTTTTCAGCGCAGGAGTGGGAGCAATCAGACACTGCAGTCTTCAAGCTCTTCTTTGTCACGGTAACCCCGTGACATTATTAGGGAGATCTGTGTCTGGCCCATTGATCTTTACATAATAGAAAAACATTGATTTCTCTGGAATAAGACATGAGTTGGCAGGTATCAAGGTATCAGTTTATTCAGCTATCTATGACCCGCATGCCCATATAGATGGCTTAGTATGGTTGATTCTACTGACAAATTCCCTTTAAATTCCCACAAAAACTGCATCAAAATAGAGATGCACAAATAGGGCGCTTTACAGATGGATAGGAAGGCATAGAGTTGTAGCTATGCCATCTTTGTTCATACTTACCAGTCTCTGCAAATGAATGAAGCAGTATACTGCCTAGGAGCGTCTCTCTACTTTATTGGCAATACATAGCGAGACGTCTGCTTTTCTCCTTCCAGGTGCATTTCTGGCTTAGAGTTTGTGCTTAAATAGAATTAATTGGTGGAACTGTCTGCATTGTATTTGTGGCAGCTGAAACGTGACTGGTGAACTTCAGCTATTCAGAATGAATCATGCCATTAGCATATCAATAAGTTGATAGGCGGCAAAGAAGTTTTTTGTGAGTTGTGAATGTAACATTTTAGTCTAGAAGTTATAATATCATAATCACACTGTTCTGATGGGAGAACCCTCTGTATTCACACCGAGGTTTCTTTATAAACTGAATGTAACCTCTTCTTTTATTGCTGCTCTATTAGTCTGTGCATTCAAGGAAAAGCATCATGTGGCGAATTAATCATTTGGTATAGTAGGTAGAGGAATATAATGTTTGAAACCTACAATACATCAAACTTCTAAAAAAAAATCTTGCAAATGGAATGATAGTTTAAAAAAATTAAAGTGAGAGATACCCACTTAACCCCTGTGAATATAGTGCTCGCAACCCTAGTGGTTTGCAGTGGGAAATTAAATTATCTGACCATTGATACCCAGGTACGAACTGGGGCTGAAATTCAGTCCTGGCATTTGAAATCACACAGGCCCATGTTGTCCCCGTCCCCATGAACCAGATGGGATATATTACTAATATTACCCTGGATGGATGAAAGGAAGATTTTCTATTTCTAATGCTACCCGTGGCCTGCTGGGGTAAGTAACGGAGTCAGCGACTTTGTGCTCCATCACAACTTAATAGTATGGGGATCTTGAGAACATCGATAACAACGTAGCAGACAAGGCAGCCCATGACCAGACAGGCCCTTCCAGCATTTGCCAGAATTGGCAGTTGGCCAGTCCGGCCCTGATTGGCTGCAGTGGTCAAGTGACTTGAATAGAGTGTTGTTTGCAGCTCTGACAGGAACCTGCAGATGTGTCAGTTATAATTACACACAGTTCTGCAGTGAAATCAGGAGAGCAGATAGCAGCCATCACACATCACACTGGTAACTAACTCCCCCTTATACTTAAAATAATCTCTGGAGGCAGAGTTACCTCCAGGCACCATCTGCCCCATAGCCTGGGAGTTTATATAAAGTGATAAAGTGATAAAACATTATTTCTCAGCAACAACACAACTGATATAAGACACACAGGTAGGACTTTTTCAGCAGTTTATAGCCTGAATGCCCACGTTAATACTTTAGATAGGTCAAATGTCATGACAGACTTCCTTTAACTGAAGACTAAAGGAGTCCGTTACTGTACATTATGCCACCCCACAACATAATACCGGAAGTAGGACCTGTGTGACGTTCCCTTGTGAAGGCCTTTTCATGGCGTTGCTCTCGTGATCTCATTAGAATTGAAGGATGGTGTGTTGTGATCCATTCGGCAATCCAAGTGAAATTGAACACCACATAACAAGTCTATGGTATCACTCAGTGTCTACACAGCTAGCCATTCAGCTGCAGGCTTTCCATTTAGTTTATGCTACTTCTCAAATGCTATGAAGATGCAGAGAAAAATGTTAATGGAGACTGGAATGGAGCCTTATCATCTTCATCATTGTCCCGATATGTCTTGGACTTAAGGATCACAACACATTGGTCTGGAGGTCAAATGGGTAACTCCTTGAAGATGCCTTCACAAGGGAGTATGAAAGGATCTTTTTAACACTTTAATGCCAGGCTACAGGTTGATAGTGCTACTTTGAGCAACCTACTATGCTACTATATGAGCAGCAGAGATTTCTAGGTGATTCAGGATAGTGAAAGGATGCCACAGCTCACAGCTGTGCTATAAAGATATAGACAGAAAGCCATAAAACCTTAAAGAAACTGTACAGATACCGTGTAACAGAGCAACAGTGAAGAACAATTAACATCTCAATGTCAAATAGGTTGAGGTTACTTTGACACTGCTAAGGCTGTGTTTGAGTTAACTGGAACCTGACAGCTGATACATGCTGCCCGAATAACGAGCATCAGGCACTGACTGTATGATTTTAGCCAAGTATGTTTGACTCTGAAATTCTGTCACCCAAATGGAGGGGAGAGGTCATCGGGGAACCACCTGTCCAACTAGTCTCCTATGCAGCTCAGTAACCACTGGCTTTTTAAGTATATTTCTTTCTGGTACATTGCAGTGTTTCAGGGTCAAACACACATGGCTGAAATCATACAACAAGTGCCTGTACATGAAGACACAAAAGAGCATAGTAAAACCAAAAACACTCAGTTTCAAAAAATCACAGTAATCTGCAAGTGCTAGTAAAAAGATGTAAAAAACAGGGTATTTGGTTGATACGTTTTTTGCAAAAAATGTATACTAAGCTGCTCCACCAAACGTCAAGGTATACCCATATCAGAGCAGTCCTAACTGATGTATGCAATCCCTATCTGATGTATTTAAAAACCTGATCATTTGTATACTACATGTGTGGACAGGGTTCAGAGAGGAAAAGTCCATGTGGACATGCTGAGTGGAACAGCTTTTGTGCAGAAAGCCCAAGAGGAGTGCTGGATAACTCCCTAGTCTTGTAGACACAAGAGAACAATTATGGAAACAGGAACACATGGGCTACTTGCACAGTGATCAAGTCTGTAGGAACATGCTCACACACCACCAAGCAACTTGAAGACACAAAAGAGCATAGTAAAACCAAAAACACTCAGTTTCAAAAAAATCACAGTAATCCGCAAGTGCCAGTAAAAAGATGTAAAAAACAGTTTATTTTCCCAATGGGAAGACGGTATAACAGATGCAATCGCTTTCCAAATGCCCTACCAACTTCACAAATTATTTGCTATAATTTGTGTATATGGGGAACCAGCTAAACCATTGGCATTATGGCAAAAATATAAAACCGAATTTATGGAGGATTATACCAGGCGGTATGCTCCAGAAATTGCTGAGCAACTGGCTGTTCATGATATTAATGAAGTGCTCTTAAGCAATAAAATGTCCTGTGCTGACTACGGATTGCCAACTCCAGTAAATGTTCCAGATGAAATACTGGACCAACTGAATTATGCTGTAATAAAGCAGGAGGCTGAGCAATTGAAAGCTATGCTTAATGAAGCTCAGAAATCAGCTTTCGATGCAATTATGCAAGCAATCAATGCTGCATTACAGCCAGACGACACTAGCTCACACTGTTTTTTTCTGGACGGCCCAGGAGGCAGTGGGAAGACATTTTTATACAACTGCTTGCACAAGACACTACAAGCAGAAAAGAAGTCTATTTGCTCAGTAGCCTCCATTGGATTGGCAGCAACATTACTACAAAACGGTAGCACCTACCATTCCAAGTTTGGCCTTGGAATTACAACAAATGAGACCACAGTGTCAAAAATTAAGCCAACCTCACTTCAAGCAAAGGAGCTTAGGGAGTCATCTGTGGTTATTTGGGACAAAGTAACAATGACTCCCTGTTTTACTTTGAACACTGTGGATAATTTGTTCCAAGACATATGTGGAAAAAAAAGACCATTTGGTGGAAAAGTTTTCATAAACGGTGGCGACTTTCGTCAAACCCTACCAATAGTGGAAGGTGGAAAAAGAGCCCAAATTGTACAGTCCACCATTAAATACTCAAAATCCTGGAATCAGTTTTCACGGTTCCAGTTACAACAGAATATGAGATCGTCTCAGCATGAAGTTGAGTACAACTTAAGGTTAGTGAAACCTGGCAATGGAGAGTTGTCAAATGTATATGGTCTACCAGAAGACACAATTGAAATCAAATTATTTTATTGAAGAGGGTGATTTAATGAGTTATTTTTGGCGACTCAATTGAGATTACCGATGCAACGGTAGAAGCAATTGCCAGTAAAGCAATTTTTCGCCTTTGAATGATAACGTTCACGCTTTGCACGACAAAACTCTTAGTCAAGTTCAAGGTGAACACTGAACATATCCCTCAGTCCACACAATTGCTGAATAGGAGGGTGTGATTCTCACAGATTACCCTGTTCATTTTCATTGACTGAGACCTCACATGTCTAGTCAGAACATGACTGCATGAATGTAAATCGCCAGCACGACAGATTCCTGACAGTGTGCAGTGCGCACTGTGAGAAGTTTGCAGTCACAAAAAATGACTGCAGACTCATTACAAACCTGGACAACCCCTTTAATGCTCCTAGCATAAATACAAACATAAATACAAACATGAGTTAGTCAGTATCACAAATAACATTTACATCCAAGTACCTTATAGATGACGTCGTCTCTGGAGTCGTTCTCCTTCTTTTCTTCATCTTGTTCAGACCCCATGATGAGTTTTCTCATCGACAGCCGTCTCTGCAGACTTCCATCTTCTCCGCTCTTTTGCAGAAAATCTCCACAAGATACCCTTAAAGATATGTGTCATTATAATGCTCCTGAATAAAAAAATTGCCCCTCACTATATTGTCTGCACAAAATATGACCCCCACACTGTCCCTCTTATGGTACATGCTCTTCACACTGATCTCTCCTTTCCATACCGGCCACCTCTTCACACTGTCCTCTCATACTGTGTCCCCCTATAGGGCTCATTATTTATACTGTACTCTCATCACACTCCCCCTCCTTGGTATACTGTCCCCTCCTGGCTGTGCCCTTACACTGTCCCTCTATGCTACGCCCCCACTACTCAGTTTCTATTCTATGCCCAATTACTTTTCTCCCCCCATACTGTCTCCTCACACTATTTCCCTCCCTCCTCCTACTGTCTCCTCTCACATCCCCCTGTTCACCATACTGTTTCCTCATATATTTACCCCCTCACTTTCTACACTGCCTGCTCACCTGACTCCCCATACTGTGTCTGCACACATCCCATCACCCTCACTCCCCGTACTCTGTCCACATACATTTTTCACATCGCTACTCATACTGTGCCCACATACATTCCCCTGTTCGCTCATACTGTCTGCACCCATCCCCCATACTGTTTCCTCAGATATGCCCCCCATTCCCCCATACTGTTTCCTCAGATATGCCCCCCATTCCCCAGTACTGTTTCCTCATACATGCCCCCAATTCCCCCATACTGTTTCCTCACACATGCCCCCCATTGTCCTGTACTGTTTCCTCATATATGCCCATTATTTTCCTCCCACCCCATCATTGCTCTCTTCACCACCTCCATCTTTGCCTTGTCCACCACCACTATCATTGCTTTCTCCCCCACCACCCCATCATTGCCCATTCCCCACCTCCAACATTTCCTCCTTTGCCTTTTCCACCACATCCATCATTTTCTCTTCCCCCACCATGCCCATTATTGCCCTTTCCACCACCATCATCATTGTCCTTTCCGCCGCCATCACCACACTTTCCCATTCCACCTCCATCATTTTCACCCCCTCCAATATCATCAGTGTGCTTTCCACCACCACCATCCTTGTACATTCTATCACCTCCATCATTTCTTTCCTCCCTCATTATTGCCCTTTCCACCACCTCCATGATTTCCTCCTCCCCACCATCATTGCATTCTCCCCCCAACACCATCATTGCCCATTCCAATTTCCACCTCCATCATTGCCTCCCCCCACCCTGTTGTGAATTCTGTTGTCGAGCTCCCTCCTGTGGTCATGAATGGTACTTCGGTGAGTTCGGTCCGTGGGCTCCCTCTGGTGGCTGTGAGTGGAGCTGCTGCTTCTGAGGTTCCTTACACAGGTGACGTGGTTTATCCTTTGGTTGGCTTCTCTATTTAACTCCACTCAGATCGTTTCTCCATGCCAGCTGTCAATGTTTTAGCATTGGTTCAGTTCGCTCCTGGATCTGTCTGGTGTCCTGTCTTCTCCTGCAGAAGCTAAGTTCCTGATTGTTATTATTGTTCTTGTTTCTTTGTCCAGCTGGTTATCTTGATTTTGTCTTGCTAGCTGGAAGCTCTGGGATGCAGGGTGGCACCTCCGCACCGTGAGTCGGTGCGGAGGACCCTTTTGCACACTCTGCGTGGTCTTTTGTAGGTTTTTGTGCTGACCGCAAAGATTCCTTTCCTATCCTCTGTCTATTTAGTAAGTCGTGCCTCCCTTTGCTGAAACCTATCTCATTTCTGCGTTTGTGACTTTCATCTTTACTCACAGTCATTACATGTGGGGGGCTGCCTATTCCTTTGGGGAATTTCTCTGAGGCAAGGTAGGCTTTATTTTCTTCTCTAGGGCTAGCTAGCTCTTAGGCTGTGACGAGGCACCTAGGGAGCGTCAGGAGCACTCCACGGCTATTTCTAGTGTGTGCGCTAGGATTAGGGCTTGCGGTCAGCAGAGCTCCCACATCCCAGAGCTCGTCCTGTATGAGTTTAACTATCAGGTCGGGTGCTCCTAACCACCAGGTCATAACAGTACAGCTGGCCCAAAGTATTAATGCATCTCAATAGAGGGATAAGAGAAGTTCTGAGACCATTTTTTTTTCTTTGCACTGTGTTTTGTCTTTCTTTTCCCCTAGACCTTTGGGTGGTTCAGGACACAGGTGTAGAGATGGACATTCAAGGTCTGTCCTCTTGTGTGGATCATCTCACTGCAAGGGTACAAAACATTCAAGATTTTGTGGTTCAGAATCCGATGTTAGAGCCTAGAATTCCTACTCCTGATTTATTTTCTGGAAATAGATCTAAGTTTCTGAATTTCTAAAATAATTGTAAACTGTTTCTTGCTTTGAAACCCCGCTCCTCTGGTGACCCCGCTCAACAAGTAAAAATCATTATTTCTTTATTACGTGGTGACCCTCAAGACTGGACATTTTCCCTTGCGCCAGGAGATCCTGCATTGCGTGATGTTGATGCGTTTTTTCTGGCGCTAGGATTGCTTTATGATGAACCAAATTCCATGGATCAGGCAGAGAAAATCTTGCTGGCTTTGTGTCAGGGTCAGGATGAGGCGGAGTTGTACTGTCAGAAGTTTAGAAAGTGGTCTGTGCTTACTCAGTGGAATGAATGTGCCCTGGCGGCAATTTTCAGAAAGGGTCTTTCTGAAGCCCTTAAGGATGTCATGGTGGGATTTCCCACGCCTGCTGGTCTGAATGAGTCTATGTCATTGGCCATTCAGATCGATCGGCGCTTGCGTGAGCGCAAAGCTGTGCACCATTTGGCAGTGTTCTCTGAGAATAGGCCTGAGCCTATGCAGTGTGATAGAACTTTGACCAGAGCTGAACGGCAAGAACACAGACGTCGGAATGGACTGTGTTTTTACTGTGGTGAATCCACTCATGCTATCTCCGATTGTCCTAAGCGCACTAAGCGGTTCGCTAGGTCGGCCACCATTGGTACGGTACAGTCAAAATTTCTTTTGTCCGTTACTCTGATTTGCTCTCTGTCGTCATATTCTGTTATGGCATTTGTGGATTCAGGCGCTGCCCTGAATTTGATGGACTTGGAGTTTGCCAGTCGATGTGGGTTTTCCTTGGAGCCCTTGCAGCATCCTATTCCATTGAGAGGAATTGATGCTACGCCTTTGGCCAAGAATAAACCTCAATACTGGACGCAATTGACCATGTGCATGGCTCGAGCACATCAGGAGGATATTCGCTTTTTGGTGTTGCATAATCTGCATGATGTGGTCGTTTTGGGGTTGCCATGGCTACAGGTCCATAATCCAGTGTTGGATTGGAAATCTATGTCTGTGTCCAGCTGGGGTTGTCAAAGGGTACATGGTGATGTTCCATTGTTGTCAATTTCGCCTTCCACTCCTTCTGAAGTCCCTGAGTTTTTATCAGATTACCGGGATGTATTTGAGGAGCCCAAATCCGGTGCCCTACCTCCTCATAGGGACTGCGATTGTGCTATTAATTTGATTCCCAATAGTAAGTTTCCTAAGGGCCGCCTGTTTAATCTATCTGTGCCAGAGCACGCTGCTATGCCGAGTTATATAAAGGAATCCTTGGAGAAGGGTCATATTCGCCCGTCGTCGTCACCATTGGGAGCAGGGTTCTTTTTTGTGGCCAAGAAGGATGGCTCTTTAAGACCTTGTATTGATTACCGCCTTCTTAATAAGATCACAGTCAAATTTCAGTATCCTTTGCCGCTGATGTCTGATCTGTTTGCTCGAATTAAGGGGGCTAGTTGGTTCACCAAGATAGATCTTCGAGGGGCGTATAATCTGGTGCGAATTAAACAGGGCGATGAATGGAAAACAGCATTTAATACGCCCGAGGGCCATTTTGAGTACCTGGTTATGCCATTCGGGCTTTCTAATGCTCCATCAGTGTTTCAGTCCTTTATGCATGACATCTTCTGAGAGTACCTGGATAGATTCATGATTGTATATTTGGATGACATTTTGGTCTTTTCGGATGATTGGGAGTCTCATGTGAAGCAGGTCAGAATGGTGTTCCAGGTTCTTCGTGCTAATTCCTTGTTTGTGAAGGGGTCTAAGTGTCTCTTTGGAGTTCAGAAGGTTTCATTTTTGGGTTTCATTTTTTCCCCTTCTACTATCGAGATGGACCCTGTTAAGGTCCAGGCCATTTATGATTGGACTCAGCCAACATCTGTGAAGAGCCTACAGAAGTTCCTGGGCTTTGCTAATTTTTACCGTCGCTTCATCGCTAATTTTTCTAGTGTTGCTAAACCGTTGACTGATTTGACCAAGAAAGGTGCTGATGTGGTCAATTGGTCCTCTGCGGCTGTAGAGGCTTTTCAGGAGTTGAAGCGTCGTTTTTCTTCTGCCCCTGTGCTGTGCCAGCCAGATGTTTCGCTTCCGTTTCAGGTCGAGGTTGATGCTTTTGAGATTGGAGCAGGGGCTGTTTTGTCGCAAAGAAGTTCTGATGGCTCGGTGATGAAACCATGTGCCTTCTTTTCTAGAAAATTCTCTCCTGCTGAGCGCAATTATGATGTTGGCAATCGAGAGTTGTTGGCCATGAAATGGGCATTCGAGGAGTGGCGACATTGGCTTGAAGGAGCTAAACATCGCGTGGTGGTCTTGACGGATCACAAGAATTTAACTTATCTCGACTCTGCCAAACGGTTGGATCCTAGACAGGCGCGATGGTCGCTCTTTTTCTCCCGTTTTGATTTTGTGGTTTCATACCCTCCGGGATCTAAGAATGTGAAGGCTGATACCCTGTCAAGGAGTTTAGTGCCTGACTCTCCGGGTGTTCCGGAGCCGGCGGGTATTCTTAAAGAGGGGGTAATTTTGTCTGCCATCTCCCCTGATTTGCGGCGCGTGCTGCAGAAGTTTCAGGCTGATAGACCTGACCGTTGTCCTACGGAGAAACTGTTTGTCCTTGATAGATGGACTAGTAGAATTATCTCTGAGGTTCATTGTTCGGTGTTGGCTGGTCATCCTGGAATCTTTGGTACCAGAAATTTGGTGGCTAGATCCTTTTGGTGGCCTTCTCTGTCACGGGATGTGCGTTCTTTTGTGCAGTCCTGTGGGACTTGTGCTCGGGCTAAGCCCTGCTGTTCTTGTGCCAGTGGGTTGCTTTTGCCCTTGCCGGTCCCGAAGAGGCCCTGGACGCATATTTCCATGGATTTTATTTCTGATCTCCCTGTTTCTCAAAGGATGTCGGTCATTTAGGTGGTTTGTGATCGCTTCTCTAAGATGGTCCATTTGGTACCCTTGTCTAAATTGCCTTCCTCCTCTGATTTGGTGCCATTGTTTTTCCAGCATGTGGTTCGTTTGCATGGCATTCCGGAGAACATCGTCTCGGACAGGGGTTCCCAGTTTGTTTCAAGGTTTTGGCGGTCCTTTTGTGCTAAGATGGGCATTGATTTGTCTCTTTCTTCGGCTTTCCATCCTCAGACTAATGGCCAAACCGAACGAACTAATCAGACTTTGGAGACATATCTGAGATGCTTTGTTTCTGCTGATGAGGATGATTGGGTGTCCTTTTTGCCTTTGGCTGAGTTCGCCCTTAATAATCGGGCCAGCTCAGCTACTTTGGTTTCTCCTTTTTTCTGCAATTCTGGTTTCCATCCTCGTTTCTCTTCAGGGCAGGTTGAGCCTTCGGACTGTCCTGGTGTGGATACTGTGGTGGACAGGTTGCAGCAGATTTAGACTCATGTGGTGGACAATTTGACATTGTCCCAGGAGAAGGCTCAACGTTTCGCTAACCGCCGGCGCTGTGTTGGTCCCCGACTTCGGGTTGGGGATTTGGTTTGGTTGTCATCTCGTCATGTTCCTATGAAGGTTTTCTCTCCTAAGTTTAAGCCTCGTTTCATTGGGCCATATAAGAATTCTGAAATTCTTAATCCTGTGTCATTTCGTTTGGACCTTCCAGCTTCTTTTGCCATCCATAATGTGTTCCATAGGTCGTTGTTGCGGAGATACGTGGCGCCTATGGTTCCCTCCGTTGATCCTCCTGCCCCGGTGTTGGTCGAGGGGGAGTTGGAGTATGTGGTGGAAAAGATCTTGGATTCTCGTGTTTCGAGACGGAAACTCCAGTACCTGGTCAAGTGGAAGGGTTATGGTCAGGAGGATAATTCCTGGGTTTTTGCCTCTGATGTTCATGCTGCCGATCTAGTTCGTGCCTTTCATTTGGCTCATCCTGATTGGCCTGGGGGCTCTGGTGAGGGTTCGGTGACCCCTCCTCAAGGGGGGGGTACTGTTGTGAATTCTGTTGTCGAGCTCCCTCCTGTGGTCATGAATGGTACTTCGGTGAGTTCGGTCCGTGGGCTCCCTCTGGTGGCTGTGAGTGGAGCTGCTGCTCCTGAGGTTCCTTACACAGGTGACGTGGTTTATCCTTTGGTTGGCTTCTCTATTTAACTCCACTCAGATCGTTTCTCCATGCCAGCTGTCAATGTTTTAGCATTGGTTCAGTTCGCTCCTGGATCTGTCTGGTGTCCTGTCTTCTCCTGCAGAAGCTAAGTTCCTGATTGTTATTATTGTTCTTGTTTCTTTGTCCAGCTGGTTATCTTGATTTTGTCTTGCTAGCTGGAAGCTCTGGGATGCAGGGTGGCACCTCCGCACCGTGAGTCGGTGCGGAGGACCCTTTTGCACACTCTGCGTGGTCTTTTGTAGGTTTTTGTGCTGACTGCAAAGATTCCTTTCCTATCCTCTGTCTATTTAGTAAGTCGTGCCTCCCTTTGCTGAAACCTATCTCATTTCTGCGTTTGTGACTTTCATCTTTACTCACAGTCATTACATGTGGGGGGCTGCCTATTCCTTTGGGGAATTTCTCTGAGGCAAGGTAGGCTTTATTTTCTTCTCTAGGGCTAGCTAGCTCTTAGGCTGTGACGAGGTGCCTAGAGAGCGTCAGGAGCGCTCCACGGCTATTTCTAGTGTGTGCGCTAGGATTAGGGCTTGCGGTCAGCAGAGCTTCCACATCCCAGAGCTCGTCCTGTATGAGTTTAACTATCAGGTCGGGTGCTCCTAACCACCAGGTCATAACACCACCCCATCATTGCCCATTCCATCACCTCCATCATTTCCTCTCCCCCCACCAACATCATTGCCCATTCCACCTCCATCATTGCCACCTCCATCATTGCCCATTCCACCACATCCATCATTTCCTCCTGCCCCTCCATCCCAATTACTGCCATCTCCCCATCAGCCCCATCATTGCCCTCGCCTCTCTTCCCCGTACACACACACAAAACCATTTACATCTCTGCACATTCACCCGCAGCACTACGCATGCATGCATGCACACACACACAACACACAGCACCTCTCACTTATATACACACACACGCCCAATACACACACAGCACCTCTCACCTCTATACACACACACAGCACCTCTCACCTATACACACACACACAGCACCTCTCACCTATATGCACACACGCACAACACACACACAGCACCTCACCTCTACACACACAGCACCTCTCACCTATATACACACACGCACAACACACACAGCACCTCTCACCTACATACACACGCACAACACACACAGCACATCTCACCTATATACACACACGCACAACACACACACAGCACCTCTACACACACACAACACACACAGCACCTCTCACCTCTATAAATACACACAACACACATTCAGCACCTCTCACCTCTAGATATACACACACAGCATCTCTCACCTCTCTATACAGACACACACACACAACACCTCTATATATACGCACACACACAACCTCTCACCTCTCCACACGCTCTGCCGCAGCATCTCATCGCCTTCCTCTGACACAGCCGGCCACTGAATGATGACGTCATCCAGCGGCGCTGCCTGTGTGAGAGGAAGCGCGGGCATGAAGACAGATCGCTGCAGCTCCGCTGCTATTTTCTCTTGTAGGCAGCGGAGCTGCAGGGATTTCTCCCTGCACGTTGCAACCACCCTGCAGGGGCTCCCCTCCATCTCTGCCGGACCCCGGGGCAGCCGAACAGGCTACACATGTGGTATATCCGCACATGTTCAGCACGGTGGCACAGTGGTTAGCACAGCAGCCTTGCAGCGCTGGAGTCCTGGGTTCAAACCCCACCAAGGACAACATCTGAAAAGAGTTTGTATGTTCTCTCCGTGTTTGCGTGGGTTTCCTCCGGGCACTCCGGTTTCCTCCCACATTCCAAAGACATACTGATAGGGAATTTAGATTGTGAGCCCCAACGGGGACAGTGATGATGTGTGCAAACTGTAAAGCGCTGCGGAATATGTTAGCACTATATAAAAATAAAGATTATTATTATTATATTATTATTATTACATGTTTAAGTATAAGGGGGAGTTAGTTACCAGTGTGATGTGTGATGGCTGCTGTCTGCTCTCCTGATCTCACTGCAGAACTGTGTGTAATTATAACTGACACATCTGCAGGTTCCTGTCAGAGCTGCAAACAACACTCTATCCAAGTCACTTGACCACTGCAGCCAATCAGGGCCGGACTGGCCAACTGCCAATTCTGGCAAATGCTGGAAGGGCCTGTCTGGTCATGGGCTGCCTTGTCTGCTATGTTGTTATCGATGTTCTCAAGATCCCCATACTATTAAGTTGTGATGGAGCACAATGTCACTGACTCCGTTACTTACCCCAGCAGGCCACGGGTAGCATTAGAAATAGAAAATCTTCCTTTCGTCCATCCAGGGTAATATTAGTAATATATCCCAACAATCCGAGGGTCATGTTGCAGATAGTGCAGCAAGAAGGCACTCATGTGTCTTGCGCATCCAGGAGGACCAAGTCCTTGTTGTCTTGGTGGTGGCGAGTTGAGAATCATGCTTCCTTCGTCAGCCCTCTCCCCCCAACCTCGCACAACAGAAATTTGATCAAGGTCTCCCTCATCTGATGAGTCTTCCATGCCCAGGGCCAGTTCGTCCTCCACTTCTTCCTCGCCTACTGCACCTTCCTCAACAGTTTGGCTGCTACCATGCGCGCTCGGTAATCCCTCTCCCCCAGCCTCCAATGCCAGTCGCCTTGGTGCTGCCAACCTTCTTGACCTTGGAGATATGATCCCTTCCGCATATGACTCCTCCTGTTCCTCCTCTTCCACCAATTCCTCTTGTTCCACCACCTGACTCCGAACACTGTGTAAGGTGTGCTCCAGCATGTAAATCACCGGAATGGTCATGCTGATAATGGCATCGTCAGCACTAAACATCTTTATCGCTATTTCAAAACTGTGCAGAAGGGTGCATAGGTCCCTGATCTGAGACCACTCCTGCAGCGTGATTTGCCCCACCTCTTGATCTCGTTGGCCCAGGCTATACGTCCTAATGCATTGCACCAGGGCTTGTCGGTGCTGCCACAGTCGCTGCAACATGTGCAGAGTTGAATTCCACCATGTGGGCACATCGCATTTCAGCCGGTGAACTGGCAGGCCCAACGACTTCTGTAGAGATGCAAGTCGTCGAGCTGCGGGATGTGAACGGCGGAAGTGAGCACACAGCAACCGTGCCCTCTGCAGAAGCCCATCTAGTCCGGGATAGTGGGATAAAAATTGCTGGACAACCAGGTTCAAAACATGAGCCATACAAGGCACGTGTGTGACATTGCCCTGGCGAAGGGCCGCACCCAGGTTTGCAGCATTGTCGCACACAGCCTTCCCTGGCTGCAGGTTGAGTTGAGACAACCATTGATGGAACTCGGTCTCCAGAGCTGACCACAACTCCTCAGCTGTGTGACTCACATTTCTCAGACATTTCAAGGTAAACACTGCCTGATGCCGCTGAGCCCTTCTGCGCTGTTACAACGTGGGTGGCATTACCAGACAGGCTTTGGGTGCAGGAGGAGGGCCGATAGGAGGTTGAGGAGGCAGAAGCAGTGGAGGAACTTCTAGATACAGGGGATCGACGAGCAACTCGTGGCGACGGCAAGACTTGGACAGCAGCCCCTTCTCCTGATGTCGCCGTAGTTACTCAGTGCCCAGTCTCCGACATGTAATGCCCCTGTCCATGTCTACTCGTCCAAGTGTCTGTGGTGAAATGCACCCTGTCACACACATAGTTTCTCAAGGAAGTGGTGATGTTGTGTGCGACATGCTGGTGTAGCGCAGGCACAGCTTTCTTTGAGAAGTAGTGGCGACTGGGCATCTGGTACTGGGGCACTGCAACAGACATAAGGTCTCGAAAATCCTCTCTGTCCACCAGGCGGAAAGGCAGCATTTCTGTAGCCAACAGCTTGCAGATGGAGAAATTCAACATCTTAGCTTTGTCATGGCTAGGAGGAAATGGTCTTTTACTTGTCCACATCTGAGGGACTGAGGGCTGGCTGCTGTGCTTAGATGGAGTTGGAGAGCGCTCAACAACAGCAGGTGTTTCCACTTGCAAATGTCCTGATGACCTGCCAATCACACTGGCTGTTGAGGGTAAAGAGGTGGAAGATCTGCATCCAAAACCATGTGCGACTGCTGTCCCCACAGTCACAGAGGATGAAGAGGATGCGGATGCACTTGATGGGGCACACGGTGGTTGACCCGGCCCACTAGGCCGCATTGGAGCACAGTGAGCTTCCCACTGCAACTTATGCCTCATATCCATGTGACGGTTCATGCATGAAGTACTCAAGCTAGTGATTTTTTGGCCTCTACTGATTTTGTTGACAAATCTTAAAAACAACATGAGTTGGGTCATCCTTTGCGATGTCAAAAAATGCCCAGGCTATGCAAGGCTTAGAGCCCGTGTGACCTGAAGAGCCACCACGACTTCTGGTCTGAGGCACAGTTGGGGTTGAGGATACAGTTGTTGACTTGCTTCCAGTACTCCGTCTCTGTCCAGGAAGGCGCACCGTTACCTCGTCGTTAGACTCGTCTCTAGCATCCTCCTCCACCTCCTCTGCTGACCTCATGGACTGGTGGACTGGGGGTTGACAGTAAGTGAGGTCTACAACCTCATCACCATCATCCTGCGTGTTCTCACACCCGTCGTCCTCAGAGCCAACCTCTTCCTGCCCCGACCGAAAAGTCAAGTTTTCGTTCCAATCAGGTATCTCAGTCTCATCATCATCTTCCTCATTGTCTCCACCAACAGGAGTTACAGTTTGGGAACGAGGGTCTACATTATGCTCAGAACCTTCTTCATCTGGGCCTGGATCCGACTCACAAAGATTCTGGGCATCAGTGCAGATCATTTCCTCGTCTGGATTCACAGAAGCTCTGGAGCAGACCTCTGATTCCCAGGCTATAGTATGCGTAAACAGCTCTACGGACTCAACCATGTGTGTTACCCCAAGCTCAGATGGGTGGCTGGAGACTTGGGAGCTATGAGGAAGCAAGTGCGATTGGGGTGACAACTCTGAGGACTGGAGTAGTTGTGATGTTGAAGTTGACATGGAGGAGAGCCGACTTGAACGAGCACTTGATATCCGTTCAAGCACCTGCTGTTTTTGTGCCTCATCTGGAATTTTTAGCGATGCTTGTAGCGATGGTCGTAAGAAAGGGATCATATCAGATTGTCCATGAAAAGAAGTAAACATCTTACTTTGGCTGGAAGATAGTCTTTCTTCTGCAGATGTTACTGTTGCTTTACCACCTACCCCATGGACACAACCTTTTTTTCCCTTTCCAACACGCCTATTCCCCTTTCCACCAGCAGCAGGCCTTTTGCCACTCATTTTAGTGCTTAACTAATTGGCAACTCTGTATCTGTAGTTGTTGGCACAACAACCGATGGATGAAAACCGAGCAGAACTGAGTGGCCAACCTGTGGTACTAGGCCCAAAATTAATAACTGGATTAGATGCAGTGAAAATTGAGATACACAGGCGGTGTAGTTAGTTTCACAGGCGGGCTACTCTGCTGATGTGCAGACACTGCTCCTAGGCCCTAAACTATTATCTGTATTAGATGCAGTGAAAATAGAGATACACAGGTGGTGTAGTTAGTTTCACAGGCGGGCTACTCTGCTGACGTGCAGACACTGCTCCTAGGCCCTAAACTATTAACTGGATTAGATGCAGTGAAAATAGAGATACACAGGCGGTGTGGTTAGTTTCACAGGCGGGCTACTCTGCTGATGTGCAGACACTGCTCCTAGGCCCAAAACTAGAGTTGAGCGACTTTTACTTTTTTAGGATTGAGTCGGGTTTCGCGAAACTCGACTTTGTCAAAAGTCGGGTCGGGTGAAATCGGCCGATTATTGCAAAAAGTCGGGGGCCGACCGAAATACGAAACCCAATGCAAGTCAATGGGGAATCAAAGTCGGCAGTGAGTGGAGGACAGGAAAACACCTACAGTGTCCATTTTAATGCCAAAAACATTAATTCTTATTTCTTAAGCTTGTCAATTTTAATTTACTTTATTATAACAGTTAGGCATTGAAAACAGGGGGTCATTTGGCTAAAGTTGTTGGGGGGTAAGGCTGGCTCAAGATTTTCGTGGGCCCAGAAAACACGGAATACATCACAGCAGTGGAGCAGGGAGAGGTACGTATTTCAACTTTGCAAGTGCTGTGATACTGAGCAAACAGGGGGGGCCCACTCGTTGGCACTTGGCACTGGCACAGGGCCCCTCATAGTACGGCGGTGTGTTTGTCGGCGGGTGGTGCCTACCACCGCTAGAGACACTTTTGCATAATATGAGGGGCCCTGTGCCAGTGACGTCGCCAACGAGTATGAACCCCCACCTCATCAAGGAACCTGCACTTTCATCTGCATCTTCCTCTTTGTCCCCGTGTAAGGTGTTATAGTATGCGGGAAGGGGAACCTGACTTTCAGCAGAGTCAGATTCTGGCTGAGTAGCGTGCAAGGGGAATGTAGTGGTCTGGGTCAATATACCAGCAGACTCATCTAGCAGTGGCTGGGCAATGGGGAGGATGAGGAGGAAACACAGATATAGGCCCAAATAATAAAGTAGGCTAAATGCAGTTCAAAATTGGTAACAGGACTAAACAGGCGGCATTGCTTTGTTCAGTGGAGGACAACTGTAATGAGTGGCGCAGACACAGTTAGTAGGCCCAAAATAAAAAAGTAGGCTAAAAGCAGTTCAAAATTGGTAACAGGACTAAACAGGCAGCATAGCTTTGTTCAGTGGAGGACAACTGTAATGAGTGGCGCAGACACAGTTAGTAGGCCCAACTAAAAAAGTTGGCTAAATGCAGTTCAAAATTGCTAACAGGACTAAACAAGCGGCATAGCTTTGTTCAGTGGAGGACAAATGTAATGACTGGCGCAGACACAGTTAGTAGGCCCAAAATAGAAAAGTAGGATAAAAGCAGTTCAAAATTGGTAACAGGACTAAACAGGCTGCATAGCTTTATTCAGTGGAGGACAAATGTAATGAGTGGCGCAGACACAGTTTGTAGGCCCACAATAAAAAAGGCTAAATGCAGTTCAAAATTGGTAACAGGACTAAACAGGGGGCATAGCTTTGTTCAGTGGAGGACAACTGTTGTGAATTCTGCTTTTGGGCTCCCTACGGTGGTTATGAGTGGTAGTGCTGCGGCAGTTGGATCGCAGCATTTATCAGGTGTATCTATTTTTTGCAATTTGGGCTGGGCTATATAGCCTTGCTTGATCCTTTAGTCAGTGCCAGTTGTCCATTGTTTTTGGAGGATTCACATCTCTTCTGGTCTCTCCTGTTTGCTGTGCTTTTCTTCAAAGATAAGTCCTGGCTTTGTTTTTGCTGTCCACCTGCTGTGGACCTTATAGTTCTGTGCATTTTCATGTTTTTGTCTTGTCCAGCTTAGTCTGTGAAGTATTTTTTGCAGCCTAGCTATTTCTCTGGAGATGCAGATATACCCTCCATGTCTTTAGTCAGATGTGGTGTTTTATATTTTCTGTGGTGGATATTTTCTAGTGTTTTAATACTGACCGCATAGTACTCTGTCCTATTCTTTCTTTTTAGCTAGTATGGCCTCCTATGCTAAATCCTGATTTCATGTCTGCGTATGTTATTTCCCTCTCCTCTCACAGTCAATATTTGTGGGGGGCTGTCTTTCCTTTGGGAATTTTCTCTGAGGCAAGATAGGTTTCCTGTTTCTGTCTTTAGGGGTAGTTAGTTCTTAGGCTGTGTCGAGGGGTCTAGGGAGTGTTAGGTACCCCCCACGGCTACTTCTAGTTGCGCTGTTAAGTTTAGGGTTTGCGGTCAGTACAGGTTCCACCTTCTCCAGAGTACGTCTCATGCTGCTCCAAGGCCACCAGATCATAACAGTACAACTGGCCAACAATGAGTTAATTGCATCTCAGAAGAAGGGAGGAAAGATTTTGAGCCATTTTTTTTTCCTTAGCCTGTTTGGTCTGTTCCTCCCTCTTAATCTCTGGGTGGCTGCGGAACCTAGTAATAACATGAGTGTTCAGGAGTTAGTTTCTCGTGTGGATCAGCTTGCTGTTAGGGTACAGGGTATTTCAGATTATATTGTTCAGACTCCTGCCTTAGAACCTAGGATTCCCACTCCTGATTTATTCTTTGGTGACAGATCCAAATTTTCGAGTTTCAAAAATAACTGTAAACTGTTTTTTGCATTGAGACCCCGGTCCTCTGGTGATCCCATTCAGGAGGTTAAAATCATCATATCCCTGCTGCGTGGTGACCCACAGGATTGGGCATTTTCCCTGGAAACTGGCAATCCTGCTTTGCTTAATGTTGATTCTTTCTTTCAAGCATTGGGGTTATTGTATGATGAGCCTAATTCTGTGGATCAAGCTGAGAAGATCTTGTTGGCCCTGTGTCAGGGTCAAGAAGCGGCAGAATCGTATTGCCAGAAATTTAGAAAATGGTTTGTACTGACTAAATGGAATGAGGATGCCTTGGCGGCAATTTTCAGAAAGGGTCTTTCTGAATCCGTTAAAGATGTTATGGTGGGGTTCCCCACGCCTGCTGGTCTGAGTGATTCTATGTCTCTGGCCATTCAGATTGATTGGCGCTTGCGCGAGCGCAGAGTTGTGCACACTGTGGCGTTGTCCTCCGAGCGGAGCCCTGAGCCTATGCAGTGTGATTGGATTTTGTGTAGAGCTGAACGTCAAAGATTCAGGCGTCAGAATAGGTTGTGTTTTTACTGCGACGATTCTGCTCATGTTATTTCTGATTGCCCTAAGCGTACAAAGAGAATCGCTAGTTCTGTTACCATCAGTAATTTACAACCTAAATTTCTGTTATCTGTGACCTTGATCTGCTCATTATCATCATTTTCTGTCATGGCATTTGTGGATTCAGGCGCTGCTCTGAACTTAATGGACTTAGAATTTGCCAGACGTTGTGGTTTCCCCTTGCAGCCTTTGCAGAACCCTATTCCATTAAGGGGATGCTACACCGTTGGCTAAAAATAAACCTCAGTTTTGGACACAGCTGACCATGCGCATGGCGCCAGCCCATCAGGAAGATTGTCGTTTTCTGGTGTTGTATAATTTGCATGATGATATTGTGCTGGGTTTTCCATGGTTACAGCTACATAATCTGGTGTTAGATTGGAAATCTATGTCTGTGACTAGTTGGGGTTGTCAGGGGTTTCATGGTCACGTTCCTTTGATGTCAATTTCCTCTTCCCCCTCTTCTGAAATTCCTGAGTTTTTGTCAGATTTCCAGGATGTATTCGATGAGCCCAAATCCAGTTCCCTTCCACCGCATAGGGACTGTGATTGTGCTATTGACTTGATTCCAGGTTGTAAGTTCCCTAAGGGCCGACTTTTCAACCTGTCTGTGCCAGAACATGCCGCCATGCGGAGCTATATTAAGGAGTCTTTGGAGAAGGGGCATATTCGGCCATCTTCTTCACCATTGGGAGCAGGTTTTTTTTTGTTGCCAAGAAGGATGGCTCCTTGAGACCCTGTATTGATTATCGCCTCTTGAATAAGATCACGGTCAAATTTCAATACCCTTTGCCTTTGCTTACTGATTTGTTTGCTAGGATTAAGGGGGCTAGCTGGTTTACCAAGATTGACCTTCGAGGGGCATATAATCTTATTCGTATTAAGCAGGGTGACGAATGGAAAACTGCATTTAATACGCCCGAAGGCCATTTTGAATACCTTGTGATGCCATTCGGACTCTCTAATGCCCGATCTGTGTTCCAATCCTTCATGCATGATATCTTTCGGAGTTATCTTGATAAATTCATGGTTGTATATTTGGATGATATTGTGATTTTTTCCGAGGATTGGGAGTCTCATGTGAAACAGGTCAGGATGGTATTTCAGATCCTCCGTAATAATGCTTTATTTGTGAAGGGGTCGAAGTGCCTCTTTGGAGTGCAGAAGGTTTCTTTTTTGGGCTTCATTTTTTCTCCCTCATCTATAGAAATGGATCCGGTTAAGGTTCAGGCCATTCATGATTGGATTCAGCCCACATCTGTGAAGAGCCTTCAGAAATTCTTGGGCTTTGCTAATTTTTATCGTCGTTTCATTGCCAACTTCTCCAGTGTGGTTAAACCTCTGACCGATTTGACGAAGAAAGGCGCTGATGTGACGAATTGGTCCTCCGCGGCTGTTTCTGCCTTTCAGGAGCTTAAACGCCGATTTACTTCTGCCCCTGTGTTTTCCGTCAGCCGGATGTTTTTCTTCCATTTCAGGTTGAGGTTGACGCGTCTGAGATTGGGGCAGGGGCCGTTTTGTCTCAGAGGAATTCTGATGGTTCCTTGATGAAACCGTGTGCCTTCTTTTCTCGGAAGTTTTCGCCTGCGGAACGCAATTATGATGTCGGCAATCGGGAGTTGTTGGCTATGAAGTGGGCATTTGAGGAGTGGCGACATTGGCTTGAGGGGGCCAAGCACCGTATTGTGGTCCTGACCGATCATAAGAATCTGATTTACCTCGAGTCTGCCAAACGGCTGAATCCTAGACAGGCTCGATGGTCCCTGTTTTTCTCCCGTTTTGATTTTGTGGTCTGGTACATTCCTGGTACTAAGAATGTTAAGGTGGATGCCCTCTCTAGGAGTTTTTTTCCTGATTCCCCTGGGGTTCTTGAGCCAGTCGGCATTCTGAAGGAAGGGGTGATTCTTTCTGCCATCTCCCCTGATTTACGATGGGTTCTTCAGGAATTTCAGGCTAATAAACCTGACCGCTGTTCAGTGGGGAAACTGTTTGTTCCTGATAGATGGACTAGTAAAGTGATTACTGAGGTTCATTGTTCTGTGTTGGCTGGCCATCCTGCAATGCCCTTCTCTAAGATGGTGGGGACGGAGACCTATGTCATCACGCTGCCCACACTCTGCGTCCACCTTCATTGGCTGAGAAATGCGCTTTTCGCGTCATTGAAACGCGACTTTGGCGCGAAAGTCGCGTACCGCATGGCCTACCCCACACAAGGATCGGGTCAGGTTTCATGAAACCCGACTTTGCCAAAAGTCGGCGACTTATGAAAATGACCGACCCGTTTCGCTCAACCCTAATGGAAGGGGCTTTAATTTACAGGTTAGTGAGCAAATCTTTTGTGAATATAAACTAAGGGTATGTGCACACGTCCGGATTTTTTCCTGACAAAATCCGGAGAATTCTGCCAGAAATCCGCGTGCTTTTTTTCGCGCGGATTTCTCGCCTAATTTGCGCGTTTTTTGACGCGGGTTTTGCGCGGATTTTTTGCGGAATTTTTGCGGATTTTTCCGGAATGTCCATTTTGATAGGAAATCCGCAGAAAATCCACAAAAAGATAGAGCATGTCCGGATTTTTTGCGGTATGCGTTTTTTTTTGCGGAAAAAAACGCTAACATATGCACAAAAAATGCGGAATGCATTCTAAATGATAGGATGCATAATGTTAGCGTTTTTTTAGCGGATTTATAGCGTTTTTATGGCGAAATTCCGCAAAAAAAACGCTAAATATCCGGACGTGTGCACATACCCTAACAGGACTGCAGTATATCCACTTTGTGATAATTTGAGTCTCCCTTTTTTGGGGGGGAGACTAAACGAAACCTCAGGCCCTGTGCATAAAACAACACAATGTAAGTGGCAGAAAGTGGCTGGAAGATATATGAAAAAATACAAGACTGTAGTACAATTTCAATCTCCCTACAATGATCTCAGGACAAGTATGGCAGCAATAAAAAGGACTGCTGCATACAAAAGTGTGGACAAATAAACAAGATAACTGTGCAGAAAGGAGCAACAGGATTTTTGCTTTTAAAAAAGCAGCTGGTTTGCACAGCAGCGTGCAAACAGCAATGCAGCTATCATGGAGCCTTATAAGGCAGCCTAAGGCTAGGTTCATATTGCCTTAGTGCAATCCGTTTAGCACCTAGCACTAGCAGATTTGCGCTAACGCAATGTTGTTTTATGGGGTCGCGTTAAATGTCCCCGCTCTCGCAGATCTCTGATCTGCGAGAGCGGGGAACGGACCTCGGGCGCGGTGCGGACGCTGCAAGCAGCGTCCGCGGCGCGCCACAAAACACCAGCACATCGCTAGTGCGTGCCGAAAATGGCACACACTAGTGATGCGCGTCCCCATTGCTTTTAATGGGCGCGCTAACGGACGCGTTGCACGGTGTTAATTTCGCCGTGCAACGCTGTCCGTTAGCGCGGTCATATTAACGCAATATGAACCTAGCCTAATAAGCTACAGAGCTGATGCACAAAAATATAGCCTCCACTGTCCCTGCAAACAAATGGTGGTGTTGGACAGTGGAAATCGCTACAGCACAAGCAGTTTCGGGGCTTAATCTTCCCTCCCTAACTCTATCCCTTCTTCTGATGAAGCTGCGGCAACCTCTACCTATGCTACGATCGGCAGAAGTAAGATGGCTGTCGGTGTGCACGCCCCTTTATAGCCCCTGTGACGCCGCAGAAAGCAAGCCAATCACTGTCATGCCCTTCTCTAAGATGGTGGGGACCAAGACCTATGTCGTCATGCTGCCCACACTCTGCGTCCTCCTTCATTGGCTGAAAAATGGCGCTGAACGCATCATACGAAACGCGACTTTGGCGCGAAGATCGCCGACCTCATGGCCGATCCCACACTAGGATCAGGTCGGGTTTCATGAAACCTGACTTGGCCGATTTTTGAATTTGTCCGATCCGTTTCGCTCAACCCTAGTCATAAGTATTCAGACTCTTTGCTCAGTATTGAGCAGAAGCACCCTTTTGAGCTAGTACAGCCATGAGTCTTCTTGGGAATGATGCAACACGTTTTTTACACCTGGATTTGGGGATCCTCTGCCATTCTTAATTGCAGATCCTCTCCACTTCCATCAGGTTGGATGGCGAATGTTGGTGGACGACCATTTTAAGGTCTCTCGAGAGATGCTTAACCCCTTAACGACTGACGATACGCCTTTTGGGTTGGGGCTAAAGTTAGGGTTGGTGCTAAAGTTAGGGTTAGGGTTGGGGCTAAAGTTAGGGTTGGTGCTAAAATTAGGGTTAGGGTTAGGGCTAAAGTTAGGGTTGGGGTTGGGGCTAAAGTTAGGGTTGGTGCTAAAGTTAGGGTTAGGGCTAAGGTTAGGGTTGGGGCTAAAGTTAGGGTTTGGGTTGGGGCTAAAGTTAGGGTTTGGGCTAAAGTTAGGGTTTGGGTTGGGGCTAAAGTTAGGGTTGGTGCTAAAGTTAGGGTTAGGGCTAGGGTTGTGGCTAAAGTTAGGGTTTGGGTTGGGGCTAAAGTTAGGGTTAGGGTTGGTGCTAAAGTTAGGGTTAGGGTTGGGGCTAAAGTTAGGGTTAGGGTTGGGGCTAAAGTTATGGTTAGGGCTAGGTTTAGGGTTGGGGCTAAACTTAGGGTTAGGATTGGGGCTAACGTTAGGGTTAGGATTGGGGCTAAAGTTAGGGTTAGGGTTGGTGCTAAAAATAAGGTTAGGGTTGGTGCTAAAGTTAGGGTTAGGGCTAGGTTAGGGTTGGAGCTAAAGTTCGGGTTAGGGTTGGGGCTAAAGTTAGGGTTAGAATTGTGATCAGGGTTGGGGCTAAACTTAGGGTTAGGGTGGGGGCTAAAGTTAGGGTTAGGGTTGGTGCTAAAAATAGGGTTATGGTTGGAGCTAAAGTTAGGGTTAGGGTTGGGGCTAAAGTTAGGGCTAGGGTTGGGGCTAAAGTTAGGGTTAGAGTTGTGATTAGGGTTAGGGTTGGGTTTAGGGTTTGGATTAGGGTTGGTATTAGGGTTAGGTTTGGCATTAGGGTTAGGGTTGGCATTAGGATTACATTTAGTATTAGGGTTAGATTTGGGATTATGGTAAAGGTTAAGGAGGGGATTAGGGTTACGTTTGAGGTTAGTGTTGAGATTACGATTAGGGGTGTCTTGGGCTTAGGGATTTGATTAGGGTTAGGGTAGGGATTAGGGTTAGGGGTGTTTTGGCGTTAGGGTTGTGATTAGGGTTATGTTTAGGGTTGGGATTAGGGTTAGGGGTGTTTTGGGGTTAGGGTTTTGATTAGGTTATGGATTGGGTTGGGATTAGCGTTAGGGGTGTGTTGGGATTACGGTTGTAGTTAGAATTGTTTAGGTACATCAGGGAGTCTCCAGACACAATAGCCAATTTTGTGCTCAAAAAGTCAAATGGTGCTCCCTCCCTTCTAAGCTCTGCTGTGCACCCAAACAGTGATTTACCCCCACATATGGGGTATCAGCGTACTCAGGGCTAATTGGACATAAACTTTTGGGGTCCAGATTCTTCTGTTACACTTGCAAAAATAAAAAAAAATTGGAGGCTAAAAAAATCATTTTTGTGGGAAATAAAGATTTTTTATTTTCATGGCTCTGCGTCAAACTTTTGTGAAGCAATTGGGCGTTCAAAATGCTCACCACATATCTAGATAAGTTCCTTCGGGGGTTTAGTTTCCAAAATAGGGTCACTTGTGGGGTTTTCTACTGTTTAGGTACATCAGGGGCTCTGAAAATGCAACATGACATCCGCACACCATTCCATCAAAGTCTGCATTTTAAAGCATCACTACTTCCCTTCCGAGCCCTGATGTGTGCCCAAACAGTGGTCCCCCCACATATGGGGTATCAACATACTCAGAACAAATTGGACAACAACTTTTGGGGTCCAATTTCTCCTGTTACTCTTGGGAAAATAAAAAATTGGGGGCTAAAAAAATCATTTTTGTGGAAAAAAAATTAGTTTCATGACTCTGCATTATAAACTTATGTGAAGCATTTGGGCGTTCAAAGTGCTCGCCACACATCTAGATAAGTTCCTTAGGGGGTCTAGTTTCCAAAATGGGGTCACATGTGGGGGGTTTCTACTATTTAGGTACATCAGGGGGTCTCCAAACACGACAGCCAATTTTGTGCTCAAAAAGTCAAATGGTGCTCCCTCCCTTCTAAGCTCTGCTGTGCACCCAAACAGTGATTTACCCCCATATATGGGGTATCAGCGTACTCAGGACTAATTGGACAAAAACTTTTGGGGTCCAGATTCTCCTGTTACCCTTGAAAAAATAAAAAAAATTGGAGGCTAAAAAATCATTTTTGTGGGAAAAAAAGATTTTTTATTTTCATGGCTCTGCGTCAAACTTCTGTGAAGCACTTGGGCATTCAAAACGCTCACCACATATCTAGATAAGTTCCTTGGGGGGTTTAGTTTCTAAAATAGGGTCATTTGTGGGGTTTTCTACTGTTAAGATACATCAGGGGCTCTGAAAATGCAACATGACACCCGCAGGCCATTCCATCAAAGTTTGCATTTTAAAACATCACTACTTCCCTTCCGAGCCCTGATGTGTGCCCAAACAGTGGCCCCCCCCCACATATGGGGTATCAACATGCACAGAACAAATTGGAAAACAACTTTTGGGGTCCAACTTCTCCTGATACCCTTGGGAAAATAAAAAATTGGGGGCTAAAAAAAATCATTTTTGTGGAAAAACAAAAAATTAGTTTCACGACTCTGCATTATAAACTTCTGTGAAGCACTTGGGCGTTCAAAGTGCTCACCACACATCTAGATAAGTTCCTTAGGGGGTCTAGTTTTCAAAATGGGGTCACTTGTGGGGGGTTTCTACTGTTTAAGTACATCAGGGGCTCTGCAAACACAACATAACGCCTACTGACCATTCTATCAAAGTCTGCATTCCAAAACGACGCTCCTTCCCTTCCGAGCTCTGCCATGCGCCCACACAGTGGTCCCCTTCCCATATGTGGGGTATCGGCATACTCGGTATAAATTGCAAAATAAATTTTGGGGTCCAATTTCTCCTGTTACCCTTGTGAAAGTAAAAATCTGGGGGTGAAAAGATCACTTTTGTGAAAAAAAATATGATTTTTTATTTTTATGGCTCTACATTATAAACCTCTGTGAAGCAGTTGGGGGTTCATAGTGCTAACCACACATCTAGATAAGCTCTTTGGGGGGTCTATTTTCCAAAATGGGGTCACTTGTGGGGGGTTTCTACTGTTTAGGTACATCAGGATCTCTGCAATTCAACATGACGCCCGCAGACCATCCCATCAAAGTCTGCATTTTAAAACGTTACTACTTCCCTTCCGAGCCCCGATGTGCGCCCAAACACTGGTCCCCCCCCCACATATGGAGTATCAGCGTACTCAGGACAAACTGGACAACACATTATGGGGTCCAATTTCTCCTGGTACCCTTGAGAAAATAACAATTTGCAAGCTAAAAAATCATTTTTGAGAAATTTATTTTCACGGCTCTGCATTATAAACCTCTGTGAAGCAGTTGGGGTTCATAGTGCTAACCACACATCTAGATAAGCTCTTTGGGGGTCTATTTTCCAAAATGGGGTCACTTGTAGGGGGTTTCTACTGTTTAGGTACATCAGAAGCTCTGCAAATGCAACATGACGCCTGCAGACCATTCCATCAAAGTCTGCATTTTAAAACGTCACTACTTCCCTTCCGAGCCTCAATGTGTGCTCAAACGGTGGTCCCCCCACACATATGGGGTATCAGCATACTCAGGACAAACTGGACAACAAATTTTTTGGTCCAGTGTCTCCTGTAACCCTTGAGAAAATAAAAAATTGTGAGCTAAAAAATCATTTTTGAGGAAAAAAAAGGATTTTTTATTTTCACGGCTCTACGTTCTAAATTTCTGTGAAGCAGAAGCTCACCACACTTCTAGATAAGTTCCTTAATGGGTCTAGTTTCCAAAATGGGGTCACTTGTGGGGGGTTTCCACTGTTTAGTCACATCAGGGGCTCTCAAAATGCGACATGGCTTCCGATCTCAATTCCAGCCAATTCTGCTTTGAAAAAGTCATGCGGAACTCCTTCTCTTCCAAGCTCTGCCATGCGCTCAAACTGTGGTTTACCTCCACATATGGGGTATTGGCGTAGTCAGGAAAAATTGCACAACAAATTTATATTAATTAACTTCCTAACAAAAAAGATTTTGTTTCCAAAATTGTGCTGATGTAAAGTAGACATGTGGGAAATGTTATTTATTAAGTACTTTGTGTGACATTTCTCTCTGATTTAAGAGCATAAAAATTCAAGTTTTGAAAATTGCAAAATTTTACAATTTTTGCCATATTTCCATTTTTTTAAGTAATATTGAAGAAATGTTACCACTAACATGAAGTACAATATGTCACGAAAAAACATTCTCAGAATCAGCGGGATCCGTTAAAGTGTTCCAGAGTTATAACCTCATAAAATGACAGTGGTCAGAATTGTAAAAATTGGCCTGGTCATTAAGTATCAAATTGGCTCTGTCACTAAAGGGTTAATTGGGTTTAGGTCAGGGCTTTGGCTGGGCCAGTCAAGAATAATCACAGAGTTGTTCTGAAGCCACTCCTTTGTTATTTTAGCAGTGTGATTAGGGTCACTGTCTTGTTGGAAGGTGAACCTTCGGCCAAGTCTAAGGTCCAGAGCACTCTGGTATAGGTTTTCATCGAGGATATCTCTGTAGTTGGCCACATTCATGCTTCCTTCAATGGCAACCAGCCGTTCTGTCCCTGCAGCTGAAAAACACCCCCATAGCATGATGCTGCCACCACCATGTTTCACTGTTGGGATTGTATTGGGCAGGTGATGAGCAGTGCCTGGTTTTCTCCACACATATCACTTAGAATTATCACCAATAAGGTCTATCTTCATCTCATCAGACCAAAGAATCTTATTTCTCATAGTCTATTCAGGCTTTCATATGTCTTGCACTGAGGAGAGGCTTCCGTCAGGCCACTCTGCCATAAAGGCCCGATTGGTGGAGGGCTGCAGTGATAGTTGACTTTGTGGAATTTCTCCCATCTCCCTACTTCTCTGGAGCTCAGCCACAGTGATCTTGTGGTTCTTCTTAACCTCCCTCACCAAGGCTCTTCTCCCACGATTGCTCAGTTTAGCTGGACAGCCTGGTGGTCCGAAACCTCTTCCATTTAAGGATTATGGAGGCTACTGTGCTCTCATGAACCTTGAGTACTGCAGAAATTCTGTTGTAACTGTGGCCAGATGTGTGCCTTGCCACAATTCTGTCTCTGAGCTCCTTGGCCAGTTTCTTTGACCTCATGATTCTCATTTGGTCTGGCATGCACTGTGAGCTGCGAGGTCTTATATGGACAGGTGTGTGCCTTTCCAAATCAAGTCCTATCAGTTTAATTAAACACAGCTGGACTCCATTGAAGGAGTAGAACCATCTGGGTTGGGTGGGTAATATCAACCTGAGTACTTTATTTCTCCATTTCCATCTGGTCCACATGCAAAGCTTCATCTTTAATTGTGAGTAGCGAAAGTAGACACAAAAGTGGGATAGTTACGCTGGTTATGTAATCATCACTGTTCAGCATCTTGGTTGATTTCTCAAAGTTTTGTAGAACCTCTCAGATGTCAGACATCCATGCCCACTGGTTGGTTGTTATATGCTGAGGCTTACTGGAATACCGACGGGCATGTTGTAGCTGGCATTTAACTACTGTCCTCTGCTGCTCACAAAGCTTAATCAATATGTGTCATGTGGAGTGCTAAGACATGGTCATGCTGAACACCAGTCGGTGAGCTGGCACTTGCTAGCGCTAATGCAGCTGTGACTCAGTTGCAGAAATGGGCGCACATGCGCCATACCTTCACCAGTTTTCCGAAACCACTGAACCATTAAATTGAGAACTTGGCCAGGCATGGTATGTGTCAGCCTAAATGGCAACAGTACCATGGCAAGGAGCCTGGAAATGTGCCCATTTAGCATTTTGACCTGCTGGTGGCTGTGTGGGAACTTTGTTTTTTGTTCCAAGGCCTGGGGTAGGGACAGCTGAATGCTGTGCTGGGACAAGTTTTTGGAAGTATCTGATGATGGTGCTGTTACGTCCTCCTGGGAGATCTGGAGTTAGGCGATCTTTACGCACTGTGAATCGCAATTCTTCCATTTAGCAGGTGTGTTTTCTTCCGTTTATTAAATGGACTTTGTTTCCTTTGGCGCTGAAGAGGTTAACGACTCTTTGTATGCTGGTTAGAGACATTCAGCTAAATCTCACAGATGCTACTGACTTGCTAGTTTTCTCTTACTATAAAATGTGGCCAGACCTTCTCATCGCTGCCTGTGAAAGTAACCCTTCCTGGCTTGCTGGAGTTGGTGTGCTGAAGTTGAAGTTCGTAATTGCTGCTGGAGATTGTTGTCTGCTGTTTTTAGGTGTATTCTTCCTCCATTTTCCTATTCTCATTTGGTTTACACCTCCATATCCTTCTGTTTATTCATCTCTACCCTTGGTGAGTGTATTTGTATGTAAGTTGCTTTTTGATATCCCTGTTTGCCTTACGTGTATATGCACGTCCCAGGCCTCCTGGGAGAGGAGAGGAGACAGCTTAGGACATTAGCAGGAGTACAGTAAGGTAGGAGACTTGGTCCTCTCTACCTTTAAGAGTACCCCTGAGAAAGGGATAGTTAGGGTCCCAGTTCCTGGGACATTTTGAGATCCCCTCTTCCTTACAGTCACAGCGTAACAGGTGCCTCAGAATGAGCAAAGACAGGTGCAGGGAAGGAGGCATATGTGCCAATGTCATGGTCAGGGGATTGGGCAGCACCTTGCACAGGGGAAAAGTTAAGGGTGTCACCCGCTGGCACCAATCGTGGACCCAGGCATTCGGCCCACTGAGTCGAGAGCTTAGATGACATTTGCCAGATCATGATGGTGGTGGTTAGGCTCTTAATGGTCAGGCCCTTGCTGATCTTGGCATGTCACAGGTTGCAATTGACCATTTTTTGTCTCAGAACTATCTTAAAAACTCCCAGTCTGGGGAATACCTAACTCTTTGAAAGAGAAATTCACGAGTGTCAGTGCTCTGCACAACAATTGCCTGCCTTCTCCCTCTGGTCACCCTACTGCCTCTTCCTTCCTGTTTCGGTGCTGCTGATCCCTCCCTTTTAGCACTGCTGGCCACGCTCTGTATGCCAGCTTCCCAGGTTGGGTCAGTGACTTTGACATCCACCACCTTGTCTTCCACCACCGCACCCTGGTCCTCCTGACTTGGTGACTTAACAACAACCTGACTTATCGGCAATTGTGTTTCATAATCATCTACCTCCTTAGATAAAATTTTCCATTTCCCACTGTTATCTTCTTGTGACAGTCACTGGTCTAAGTTTTGTGAATTCCTAAACAGCATCTCCTCCTATTCCTCTTGTAGCATGCAGGATGAGAGACCACAATCGTGAAATTATTAAGTAAAGAGCTCCTTGGAGTGTCCTAGTGTGGGATCACTAGTCTCCTGGTACTCAACATGGTGGAATCAGGATGTATCAGGGTGATGATTTAAGGTACCTTCACACATAACGATATTGTTAACGATATTGTTGCTATTTGTGACGTAGCAACGATATCGTTAATGAAATCGTTATGTGTGACAGCGACCAACGATCAGGCCCCTGCTGGGAGATCGTTGGTCGCTGAATAAAGTCCAGAACTTTATTTCGTCGCTGGACTCCTGCTGACATCGCTGGATCGGCGTGTGTGACACCGATCCAGCGATGTCTTCACTGGTAACCAGGGTAAACATCGGGTAACTAAGCGCAGGGCCGCGCTTAGTAACCCGATGTTTACCCTGGATACCATGCTAAAAGTAAAAAAAAACAAACACTAGATACTTACCTAACGCTGTCTGTCCTCCAGCGCTGTGCTCTGCTCTCCTCCTGTACTGGCTGTGAGCCGGAAAGCAGAGCGGTGACGTCACCGCTCTGCTTTCCGGCTCACAGCCAGTACAGGAGGAGAGCAGAGAAGCAGAGCGCAGCGCTGGAGGACAGACAGCGGTAGGTAAGTATCTAGTGTTTGTTTTTTTTTTACTTTTAGCATGGTATCCAGGGTAAACATCGGGTTACTAAGTGCGGCCCTGCGCTTAGTTACCCGATATTTACCCTGGTTACCGGCATCGTTGGTCGCTGGAGAGCGGTCTGTGTGACAGCTCTCCAGCGACCAAACAGCGACGCTGCAGCGATCCGGATCGTTGTCGGTATCGCTGCAGCGTCGCTTAATGTGAAGGGGCCTTAAGTGATCCAGATTCATGGGTGATGAGACTGCACCGTGAGGAAGACTGGATGGTGCTGGCAAGCATGCTGGAAGGATTGTCCCCTTTCCAACTGACCACCTGTTTGCACTAATGTGGCTTCAGAAGTAGTGTTCTGTGCCTCCCTGCAGAGTGGGAAAAAATGTATGTGTCATGGATAGGCGTATTTCTTTTGCTCCAGCAACAGGCGTAGTTGCACTTTCCCTACGTCCTCGCTGTCTGCATGCACCATCATCAGCACTTCCACTTCCCTGTCTCTTACCACACTTGTTACACATTTTGTAATTAGAAGGTCTCTGGCAACAAAGTTTATTTTTAATTTAAAAAAAACATGGTCACCTGCAGTAGGCAAATCTTTTTTTTTTTTTAAGTTTTATATACCACCGTAATGCAAAACTAACAATGGTAAACTCTATGGATGGCTAATTCAATCCAGAAACACTTTTGAATTTTTTTTTTGAGTTTTTATGTACCACCATAATGGAATGCTAACCACTATAAAATCTCTGTCTAATTCAATCCAGAAACATTTTTGGATTTTTTTTTCGAGTGACGAGAGAGTGGTCAGACGAGCAAAGTCAGAAACTGTTAGGAGCAGAAGTACCAGAGGTTACAGCAATGAATGAAGTCAGAGACAAGCCAGAAGTCAGAGCCAACCGGGAGTGCGGTATCCAAAACGAGAGACGTATGATGGAGTCAGGGTGCAAGCCAGAAGTCAAAGTCATCGGGGAACGAGGTATCAGAGACAGAAAGCAAGAGGTGGGGTACAGAGATGAGGCCGAGTCATACACTGTTAAGAAAACCACCAGACGAACAGTAAGTCATGGATAGGGAACGGGTCTAACACAAATATGGGAAGTCAGAGGCAGAAGGATCACCAGGGTATACGGGTCAATTGCTCTAGCCTGGAAGCATGAACTATCACTGACACAGGCAACCAGAAATAGCACCAATAAATAGCTACCCAAGAGCCAAAGAGAGGCAGGAAAGGTCAACCACTCCATGACCAGGCCGGGGACAGAGAAGCAAGATGCAAACTTCGACCTGGATCATGACATAACCATGGTAAACTCTATGGTTGACTAACTCAATCCAGAAAAATGTTTTGAACAGTTTTTATGAGTTTTATATACCACTGTAAAGTAACATTAACCACGTTAAACTCTATCGATGCCAATATGGTAAATTTTTTTCACCACAAAAAAACAATGTATGCAGCTACAGGTGCTTCTCACAAAATTAGAATATCATCAAAAAGTTAATTTATTTCAGTTCTTCAGTTTCTTCAGTACAAAAAGTGAAACTCATTATATAGAGTTATTACAATCAGAGTGATCTATTTCAAGTGTTTATTTCTGTTAATGTTGATGATTATGGCTTACAGCCAACGAAAACCCAAAAGTCATTATCTCAGTAAATTAGAATACTTTATAACACCGGCTTGAAAAATTATTTTAAAATCCAAAATGTTGGCCTTCTGAACTGTTTGTTCAGTTAGCGCACTCAATACTTGGTCGGGGCTCCTTTGCATCAATTACTGTATTAATGCAGGGCATGGAGGAGATCAGCCTGTTGCATTGCTGAGGTGTTATGGAAGTTGAGGTTGCTTTGATAGTAGTCTTCAGTTCTTCTGCATTGTTGGGATTGGTGTCACTCATCTTCCTCTTGACAATACCCCAAAGATTTTCTATGGGGTTAAGTTCAAGCAAGTTTGTTGGCCAATCAAGCAAAGTGATACTGTTGTTTTTAAACCAGGTATTGGTACTTTTGGCAGTGTGGAGAGGTGCCAAGTCCTGCTGGAGGATGAAAATTCCATTTCCAAAATGTTTTTTGGCAGAGGGAAGCATGAGGTGTTCTAAAATTTCCTGGTAGACGGCTGCGCTGACTTTGGTCTTGATAAAATACAGTGGACTTATACCAGCAGATGACATGGCTCCCCAAACCCTCACTGATTGTGGAAACTTCACACTGGACTTCAAGCAGCTTGGATTGTGTGCCTCTCCACTCTTCCTCCGGACTGTAGGACCTTGATTTCCAAATGAAATTCAAAATTTACTGTCATATGAAAGCAATACCTTGGACCCCTGAGCAACAGTCCAGTTCTTTTTCTCCTTGGCCCAGGTAAGACGCTTTTGGCGTTGTCTATTGGCGATGAGTGGCTTGACACAAGGAATGCAACACTTGTAACCCATGTCCTGGATACTTCTATGTGTGATGGCTCTTGAAGCAATTACTCCAGCAGCAGTCCTCTCCTTGTGAATCTCCCCCATCTTTTTAATGGCATTATCATAACAATCCTTTCAAGGCTGCGGTTATCCCAGATGTTAGTGCACCTTTTTCTACCACACTTTTTCCCTCCACTCAACTTTCCATTAATATGCTTGGAAACAGCACTCTGTGAACATCCAGCTTCTTTAGCAATAACCTTTTGTGGCTTACCCTCCTTGTGGAGTGTGCAATGACTGACTTCTGGATACTTGTCAAGTCAGCAGTCTTCCCCATGATTGTGGAGCCTAGTGAAACAAACTAAGGGACCTTTTTAAATGCTTAGGAAGCCTTTGCATTTGTTTTTGTTAATTATGCTAACTTACTGAGATAATGACTTTTGTGTTTTCATTGGCTGTAAGCCATAATCATCAGCATTAACAGAAATAAACACTTGAAACAGATCACTCTGTTTGTAATGACTATATAATACACAAGTTTCACTTTTTGCATTGAAGAACTGAAATCAATTTACTTTTTGATATTCTAATTTTGTGAGAAGCACCTGTATATCATGAGCACACACTAACAAGGCATTCTTTATGATGACAGATTTCAGCTCTTTTCTAAGTCCATCATGTCTCTGAATCACATATGGTGCTTACAGCCAATTTGGATGATTTTTTAGATGCGATTCTACGGTAAAATCCTTGAAGGATCCAACACTGAATATTCAACATCTTGAGCTAGTATGCTGATTAAGACATCAACAGGAAGAATATTTTTTTATGTACATAGCGCCTTGTGTATTATTCACACAGCCTCCACTGTTGCAGGGAGGAAATATCTGAGAAGGTTCCTCAGTCATGAAGGCCCTCTGTGTATTCGTTTTCAAAGTCAACTTGTTTTCACATAGAAGAGAGAACGAGCCTGGAGATCACACTTTAAACCTTGCACCTGGTCCAGTTCTGACCCTTTCCTCACAGCTTCTATTAAATCAGAGACCTCTACAGATTCATAAATTACGTTCCAGTTTTGAGCAAATGCTTAGATTGACACACTAAATAAGTCATTTATCTACCAGTCTTTCGTGCACACAGGCAACTTGTAAGGCTCTTTGTTCACACTGGGGGAAGTCGTATTCTCAAAAGGATGGAGATGACTAGAATCAATTAAACTGGTTCTCATAAGAAAAGAATATATTAGCATATGTGATGCTAATGAGAAAAAAATGTTTATTCAGACTTGGAACAGTATATGTATCATTTATTCTGCTTCATAGGAAGGGATAACAACCCTAATGAGGTGACACTTAGCATGTGGTCTACTGGCAGTGAAGATGTGTGTAAAGGTTAACTTACAAAAAGGAAGAAAAATTAGGATACACCAGGGAGAGATGGACAGGTTACTTTTTTATGCTTGGCATTTTTGGAAATCTGAAGCTAATTAAAAATATCAAAAGACTGAGCATGTGAAAGATAAAGTTGTTTTTGAATCAAAATAATTATGAAGAGTCTTTCAAGTGTGTTTGAGCACTTTTTTCAGGATTTATTTTTAGAGTTCACACTCTCTACTGTAAATGGCTCCTCAATCATCAGTTTTCTTTTTGAATGTATGATTTCCATTATTTTTATAGCTAAATCAAGGACTCATTACAATCCATGTGCATTTCGTTTTTTACAGACCGATTGCGGGTAAAAGTTATCTCACAAAAATTACAAAAAACTAAGATAGACCTTGGGAAGCACAGCACCACACAGATGCCTTAGGAGGAGGAAAAAGAGTTCATAGGGCAACAGAGGCATTTCCTCCCTTGAAAAGCACAAAGCATAATGGTCATTATACAGGTTGTTTTCACAAAATTAGAATATCATCAAAAAGTAAATTTTTTTCAATTCTTCAATACAAAAAGTGAAACTCATATATTATATAGAGTGAATACAAACAGAGTGATCTATTTCTAGTGTTTCTTTCTGTTATTGTTTATGATTATGGCTTACAGCCAATGAAAACACAAAAGTCATTATCTCAGTAAATTAAACTAATTATCAAAAAACACCTGCAAAGGCTTCCTAAGCATTTAAAAAGGTCCCTTAGTTTGTTTCAGTAGCCTCCACAATCATGGGAAAGACTGCTGACTTGACAAATGTCCAGAAGGCAGTCATTGACACAGTCCACAAGAAGGGTAAGCCACAAAAGGTCATTGCTAAGGAAGCTAGCTGACCTTAACCCCATAGAGAATTTCTGGGGTATTGTCAAGAGGAAGATGAGAGACACCAGACCCAACAATACAAACGAGCTGAAGGCTGCAGTCAAAGCAACCTGGGCTTCCATAACACCTCAGCAGTGCCACAGGCTGATCGCCTCCATACCACGCCGCATTTATGCAGTAATTGATGCAAACGGAGCCCCAACCAAGTATTGAGTACATTTACTGAATATACTTCTCAGTAGGCCAAAATTTCAGATACTAAGATAATTTTTCCAGCTGGTGTTATAAAGTATTCTAATTTAATGAGATAATGACTTTTGGGTTTTCATTGGCTGTAAGCCATAATCATCAACATTAACAGAAATAAACACTTGAAATAGATCACTCTGTTTGTAATGATTCTATATAATATATGAGTTTCACTTTTTGTACTGAAGAACTGAAATAAATTAACTTTTTGATGATATTCTAATTTTGTGAGAAGCACCTGTATATCATGAGTACACACACTAAGGCCGGGGACACACACAACGTATAAAAAAACGGTCCGTTTTTGACGGATGAGAATCTCACAAATGTTACCAAAACAGTGATCCGTGTGCAGTGCGAGGATGCGATTTTCTCGCATCAAATGATCCGTTTGACATCCGTGTGACATCCGTATGGCATCCGTATGGCGAGATTTTCTCGCAGGCTTGCAAAATGGACATATAATGGTTTTTCCACCTGAAAAAATTTAAATCATCAACAAGAACATTATTTAATGGCCCTAAAACAGGTGCCACCCACCAATTTATGCAGTGGAGTCCCTGCTTGTGTTGGTGCACTTCGGATTGATGAGCAACATGTCTGATCTACTGACTTTTAACACCACAGAGCGTGTGCTTTACAACTGGGTACTTTCCCAACGTTTTGGGGAGCCATACCCAGTTATTGTAGATCCGAGGAGGCGGAGACGGATGTGGGTACATCCACTTCTAAAGCAACGGATCAATAAAGGCCATTTCAGCCGTCTGTATGCTGCTCTGAGGACAAATCCTGACACGTTCTTCAACTATTGTCGGCTGAGGATTCAAACCTTTGATATTTTGTTGGAGATTTTGCGACCAGGGATCACGAAGAAGGACACCAGGATGCACAAATCTATTTCAGCAGAGGAGCGCCTTATCCTTACCTTACGGTATGTATAAATACTCTTTGTCCAAAATAATTTAACACTTTAATGTTGTTACCCCTTTTTCCAATTAGCTAATTAAATGGTTATGTAACTTCCACATCATTTGGCCTTCTTTTATAATATTTAATTTTGGCAAAGATCAAAGCCATCGCATGTCTTTAATGTTTGAATAATCATGCCATCTTAGTTATATATATTTTTTTTGGCCCATATAACACTGTATTGTGTTCATTTTATATTTTTAAATAATAGTCTGTTTTCTTTTAGCTTCCTTGCCACTGGCCTATCATATGCGGCACTGCATTTAGAGTTTTTACTGGGCAAATCTACAATTTCTGGAATTGTGCGGGATACATGCACGGAAATCTGAAGAAGACTCCATCAAGAGGTGATGCCTGAACCCAAAATGGCAGACTAGTTACGTATTGCACAAGGATTTCAGGACACCTGCCAGTTTCCGCACTGTATTGGGGCACTTGACGGAAAGCACATCCGTGTGCGTAAGCCGCCAGGTTCAGGGACCATATTCTATAATTAACAAACAGTTTTTCTCTGTAGTGCTGTTGGCCCTAGTCGACAGCAACTACAGGTTTATAATTGTAGATATTGGGGCCTATGGGAGACCTGGAGACTCTAGAGTCTTCAGTTCTTCCATTATGGGTCAGCGGCTGCGCAACAATGAAGTGGATCTCCCACCCCCAAGTCACATACCAGGGGCTAATTTGGATGCGGTGCCTTACATGATGGTAGCAGTTGAGGCGTTTCAATTATCAAGGAACGTCATGAGGCCCTATCCACGGAGAGGCCTGGACTACCGGCGCAGAATTTTTAATTTGCGTCTTTCCCGTGCCCACCGTCTGGTAGAGTGTTCATTCGGCATTCTCAGTGGAAAATGGCGGGTACTTCAGTCTGCAATCCAACTGAGTGAAGGCAATGTCAATGGCGTGATAAAAGCATGTGTTGTTCTTCACAACTTTACAAGATACCATGATTGCCCATCATCTGCTGCACATGAAATTGATTCTGCAAATACTGTCTTGTCAACTACACGTGTTCTTCCTTCACGTCGTCAGCCCTCAGGCCTAAAAGTTCGTGATGTTTTAACCAATTTTTTTGTGTCACCAGAGGGATCTACGGTTTGGCAAGACAATGCTGTTTTGCTGTAAAGTTTAGTTATATCGTAAGTTAATAAATACCATAATTTTCCTGTTTGAATTGTGTAGTATGTTTCTCCTTCTGAAATTAGCTAAGTGTGTAAAGTTGTCACATCATGTATGTAGTTGGACCAATACCTAACACTCAGATTTGTTAACCAATTTTTACTGCTCAAAGCATATATATATTTTCAAAAAACATATTCTCAGCATATGTAATTTGAGCCATATAAACCAGAGGAAACCAGACATATGAACATGCCAAGGTCACAAATAACTTAGCCCATACAAAAGCCTAAATGACAGGCCAAAAAAAAGTCCAAACAAATTACAGGTTCTAGTAGGTTGGGGGTGGTGATGGTGATGGCGGGTGTCCAGCATGTGCGGAACTTTGCCTAGGTGGTTGACCAACCAGACTGTCAACCTGTGGTATTGCAGATATATATGGAGGGTCTTGTGGCAAGTTTCTATCCTGTGTATGAGGTAATACTTGATGTTGAGGGTAGAAGGGCATCAAGTCCTGGGTACTGGATTGTCCCATTTGGTCAGACCCCCCCAATATGGCCATGTCGAGCAGACACATGTTGGGACCAGCCTCCAAACATGTGTCTGTTCAAGTGGTCATATTGGGCAGTTGCAGGATAATCATAAATTGGCCTGTTTTGGGGTTGTTGGGTGCTTTGGGCAGGCTGTTGTTGTGGAGCTATACGTGGCGAGGGTGGTGCTGCGACTGTTTGGGTTTGGTCCTGTGGAAGGTCTTGCACCGCCAGAAGGTTGGTAGCTGACATTTGCCACCGTTCGAGGTAATTAAAAACATGAGTCGGGTTGTTTGGGGGTGTAGCCGCATCTAGAACAATTTGGATACAACCTCTGGTCCGCAGCCTGAGCGAGCGTGGAATGGGCCGTAAATAGCGGGCAAGACTGCAGAAGTACGCTTCCTCCCCATTGTCATGGGCAGCCCCGGACAAATAGTCCAACACCCCTGTATCCACTTGCCTCCTGGTGCCAATGTTAGAAGCCACCCTTCTGCGCCGACCACGGTTTGGTCTTGTAGTAGGCTGTGGTGATGTATCCAGAGCCAAGGTTGGACTGCTGCTCTGGGCTCCTTCCTCCACCTCTGGATTTGCCTTCTGTGTGGCAGAAGACGCTGCTGCTGGTTGTGGTGGTGGTGGTGGTTGGTTGCTGCCTGTTGCTTGGCCAGATGGTCCAGCCATTTCGGCACCTTCACCAATGGGATCAATCACCAACTCAGAGTCAGATGCAGTCTCCCTTTCTGTCAGATTGGACTCTGTTCTGTATTTCAACAATGAATTTTTTAAAAAAAAATTAGATACATATTTACGTAATAAGATGTGTTAAATATTTTGAGACATGCACGCACTTACGGTCTGAGCTCCATCACCAGTGCCAGAAAGTTTTGCCGATCAAAATAAAGATATTTTCTTTTTTTGTTGCTGCATCACCACTCCGCCCAGAAACTTGACGTTCACGCCGGTATTGGTCCCGGCAACTCCGCCAGCGTCTAGTGACATCATTGACTGCAAAGATCACACATTTTTTTATTAAATATCAAGCACGTAACTCAAACCGTTACAGGGTTTGCAATCACACGGGCCCTGGAGCCTAGGGGGACCTAAAATTCCTTTTGGATTATATTAAAGGACTATAGCTACTACCGTATATACTCGAGTATAAGCCGACCCGAGTATAAGCCGACCCCCCTAATTTTGCCACAAAAAACTGGGAAAACCTATTGATTCGAGTATAAGCCTAGGGTGGAAATGCAGCATTTACCGGTGAATTTCAAAAACAAAAATAGATCATTATTTCCCCATAGCTGTGCCATATAGTGCTCTGCACTGTTCATATTCCCCCTTGGCTGTGCCCCATACAGTGCTCTGCCCTGTTCATATTCCCCCTTTGGCTGTGTCCCATACAGTGCTCTGCACTGTTCATATTCCCCCTTGGCTGTGCCCCATACAGTGCTCTGCACTGTTCATATTCCCCCTTGGCTGTGTCCCATACAGTGCTCTGCACTGTTCATATTCCCCCTTGGCTGTGCCCCATACAGTGCTCTGCACTGTTCATATTCCCCCTTTGGCTGTGTCCCATACAGTGCTCTGCACTGTTCATATTCCCCCTTGGCTGTGCCCCATACAGTGCTCTGCACTGTTCATATTCCCCCTTGGCTGTGCCCCATACAGTGCTCTGCACTGTTCATATTCCCCCTTGGCTGTGCCCCATACAGTGCTCTGCACTGTTCATATTCCCCCTTGGCTGTGCCCCATACAGTGCTCTGCACTGTCCATATTCCCCCTTGGCTGTGCCCCATATAGTGCTCTGCACTGTCCATATTCCCCCTTGGCTGTGCCCCATATAGTGCTCTGCAGCGTTCATATTCCCCATAGATGCTCCACATAAATCTGTGGCATGGCCGCTGCTGCTGCAGTAAAAAAAAAAAAAAAAAAGCCAAAAGCCACACGCCCACATCCTCCCTCTCAGCTGTGAGCCCTTAGGTATGCTGCTGTCCATCTACTCTGCCTTTCCTGCAATGTGTGTTTATGTGAACTGCATATAATTCCCACCTGGTATGCTGCTGTCCATCTACTCTGCCTTTCCTGCAATGTGTGTTTATGTGAACTGCATATAATTCCCACCTGGTATGCTGCTGTCCATCTACTCTGCCTTTCCTGCAATGTGTGTTTATGTGAACTGCATATAATTCCCACCTGGTATGCTGCTGTCCATCTACTCTGCCTTTCCTGCAATGTGTGTTTATGTGAACTGCATATAATTCCCACCTGGTATGCTGCTGTCCATCTACTCTGCCTTTCCTGCAATGTGTGTTTATGTGAACTGCATATAATTCCCACCTGGTATGCTGCTGTCCATCTACTCTGCCTTTCCTGCAATGTGTGTTTATGTGAACTGCATATAATTCCCACCTGGTATGCTGCTGTCCATCTACTCTGCCTTTCCTGCAATGTGTGTTTATGTGAACTGCATATAATTCCCACCTGGTATGCTGCTGTCCATCTACTCTGCCTTTCCTGCAATGTGTGTTTATGTGAACTGCATATAATTCCCACCTGGTATGCTGCTGTCCATCTACTCTGCCTTTCCTGCAATGTGTGTTTATGTGAACTGCATATAATTCCCACCTGGTATGCTGCTGTCCATCTACTCTGCCTTTCCTGCAATGTGTGTTTATGTGAACTGCATATAATTCCCACCTGGTATGCTTTGCTTACCCATTGTTTTCTATCCATTCGTATTTCACTTCCCTTGCTTCTTGCTTGCATACCTGAGTGGCCATCTACCCCACCCCCTCTTTATGACCTGGCTTAACTGTGAACATGTGCTCTAGACACACACGCCCACATCCTCCCTCTCAGCTGTGAGCCCTTAGGTGCCCATAAATTCATAGCCATGAGTCTGACCAGACGTGTCTGACCATCTTAGAAATTGCATTTTTAAATTGCAGTTTTTTAATTGCTATGAATTAGACTAGAATTGGACTGGAATTGACTGGAAGGTAAAGAAATAGAAAACCACTATAATGTTTCGGTTTCTTTTCACATTCACCCCCATACTACTCTATTTCTTCCTATCTCCTGTAGTCCCTCCACCCAGTAAAGAACTAGTCATTTCTCCCTCCATCCTCCCCAGTCATCTCACCTCCTCCACAGAACTATTCCTCCACATACAATCCTTTCTCGCCAGGCACACACGGCCACATCACGACCTATCCAGCTCACACCTTCTAACGCTCTGTCTGCTGCTCCTCATTGCTGGCGACATATCCCCAAATCCTGGCCCTCCTCATCACATCCCCACATTCATTTCTAATCCCCTGCCACGATCCTCTACACGTCCTCGCAACCACAGTAACCTCATACCCATTCATCCTGCCCCCACTCCCCCAATTTCCCTATCTGGAGCACTATGGAACGCACGCTCTGTCTGCAATAAACTTCCATTTATCCATGACCTCTTTATCAATAACAAACTCTCCTTCCTCGGCATCACTGAAACCTGGCTCACCCCTTCTGACACAGCCTCCCCTGCGGCACTCTCTTACGGTGGCTTCCACCTTTCTCACACACCCCGCCCCAGCAGCAAGCATGGCGGAGGAGTTGGTTTTCTCCTGTCAGATAACTGCTCCTTCACCCCAATCCCACTGCCACCCTCTGTTACCCTCCCTTCCTTTGAGGTGCACTCTGTGCGCATCTACTCCCCCTCCAACCTCCAACTGGCTGTCATCTACCGTCCCCCAGGGCCAGCCACCACCTTCTTCGACCACTTCACCACCTGGCTACTCCACTTCCTCGCCGCTGACATCCCCACTATCATCATGGGCGACTTCAACATCCCCATTGACACTTCCCTCTCAGCTGCCACTAAACTTCTATCTCTCACTTCCTCCTTTGGCCTCACTCAATGGTCTTCTACAGCCACCCACAAAGATGGTCACACACTGGACCTCATTCTCACCCGCCTCTGCTCCCTATCTAACCTCTCAAACTCACCTCTTCCTCTTTCTGACCACAACCTACTTACATTCTCTTCCCTTTCCACTCCTTGTCTACAACCCCCACCCCACAAACTCTCACACCCTCGCAGAAATCTTAAATACCTTGATCTTCACTCACTCTCTGAATCCCTCCTCCCTCTCACAGACATAAGCTCCCTACACAATGCGGATGATGCTGCCGCTCTATATAACACCACAATAGCTGCAGCTTTGGAATCTCTTGCCCCTCTCACACATACCAAAGCTCGCAAAATCAACAGACAACCCTGGCACACCAGCATGACAAAAGAACTGAGGCGAGCTTCCAGAGCTGCTGAGCGCAGATGGAAAAGATCCCACTCCATCGAGCACTTCATCGCATTCAAACAGTCCCTCACTGCTTTCAAAACCATGCTCGCCACAGCAAAACAAACCTACTTCTCATCTCTCATATCCTCCCTGTCTCACAACCCCAAACAGTTATTCAACACCTTCAACTCTCTCCTCCGTCCCCCAGCACCTCCTCCCTCCCCACTCATCTCAGCTGAAGACTTCGCCTCATTTTTCAAGCAGAAAATTGAGAACATCAGAGACAATTTTAGTAAACAACCCCCAGAACCCTTCCTCCCAACTACCCAGCCCTCCACCTCCAAAACCAACTTCTCCACCATTACAGAAGACGGACTCTCCACTCTACTCTCAAGATCGCATCTCACCACCTGTGCACTTGACCCACTCCCATCCCACTTCATCCCAAACCTCACCACAGTCTTCATCCCAACCCTAACCCATCTCTTTAACCTATCACTAACAACTGGCATTTTCCCCTCAAGCTTTAAACATGCCACAATCACACCTATCCTCAAAAAGCCCTCTCTTGACCCATCCTCTGTATCTAGCTATCGCCCTATATCACTTCTCTCCTTTGCCTCAAAACTACTGGAACAACATGTCCATATTGAACTGTCCTCCCATCTATCTTCCTGCTCCTTCTTCGACCGCTTTCAATCAGGCTTCCGGTCACACCACTCCACTGAAACTGCCCTAACTAAGGTCACCAATGACCTATTAACCGCCAAGAGCAAGCGACACTACTCTGTCCTCCTCCTCCTGGACCTGTCCTCTGCCTTTGACACAGTGGACCATTCCCTGCTGCTGCAGACCCTCTCATCCCTTGGCATCACAGAATTGGCCCTATCCTGGATCTCATCATACCTAACTGACCGTACATTCAGCGTCTCCCACTCACACACCACCTCCTCACCTCGCCCCCTATCTGTCGGAGTCCCGCAAGGTTCAGTTCTAGGACCCCTGCTCTTCTCCATCTACACCTTTGGCCTGGGACAGCTCATAGAATCTCACGGCTTTCAGTATCATCTCTATGCTGACGACACACAGATCTACATCTCTGGACCAGATATCACCTCCCTACTAACCAGAATCCCTCAATGTCTGTCTGCTATTTCATCCTTCTTCTCCACTAGATTTCTAAAACTTAACATGGACAAAACAGAATTCATCATCTTTCCCCCATCTCACGCGATCTCCCCAACGAACCTATCCATTACAGTAAACGGCTGCCCACTCTCCCCAGTCCCACAAGCCCGCTGTCTTGGGGTAATCCTTGACACTGATCTCTCCTTTAAACCACATATCCAAACCCTTTCCACTTCCTGCCGCCTCCAACTCAAAAATATTTCACGGATCCGCACATTCCTAAACCAAGAATCTGCAAAAACCCTAGTCCATGCCCTCATCATCTCCCGCCTTGACTACTGTAACCTCCTGCTCTGTGGCCTCCCCTCTAACACTCTTGCACCCCTCCAATCTATTCTAAACTCTGCTGCCCGACTAATCCACCTGTCCCCCCGCTATTCCCCGGCCTCTCCCCTCTGTCAATCCCTGCACTGGCTCCCCATCACCCAGAGACTCCAGTACAAAAGCCTAACCATGACATATAAAGCCATCCACAACCTGTCTCCTCCATACATCTGTGACCTCGTCTCCCGGTACTTTCCTGCACGCAACCTCCGATCCTCACAAGATCTCCTTCTCTACTCCCCTATTATCTCCTCTTCCCACAATCGCATACAAGATTTCTCTCGTGCATCCCCCCTACTCTGGAATGCTCTACCACAACATATCAGACTCTCGCCTACCATCGAAACCTTCAAAAAGAACCTGAAGACCCACCTCTTCCGACAAGCCTACAACCTGCAGTAACCACCGATTGACCAAACCGCTGCACGGCCAGCTCTACCCTCACCTACTGTATCCTCACCCATCCCTTGTAGATTGTGAGCCCTCGCGGACAGGGTCCTCTCTCCTCCTGTACCAGTTGTGACTTGTATTTTTCAAGATTATTGTACTTGTTTTATTATGTATACCCCTCCTCACATGTAAAGCGCCATGGAATAAATGGCGCTATAATAATAAATAATAATAATAATAATACTCACCTTTCTTGATTGCAGCTCCCAGCGTCCGGTCCCGGCATCTCCCCGCTCTGACTGATCAGGCAGAGGGCGCCGCGCACACTATATGCGTCATCGCGCCCTCTGACCTGAACATTCAGAGCGCAGCGACGCAGGGAAGATGGAGCGGTGCCCGGCGGCTGGAACGCGGACAGGTGAATATTACATACTTACCTGCTCCCGACGTCCGGCTCCCCCTGCCTGTCACAGCTGTCTTCAGTGCCGCAGATTCTTTCTCTATCAGTGGTCACCGGCACCGCTGATTAGAGAAATGAATAGGCGGCTCCACCCCTATGGGAGGTGGAGCCACCTATTCATTTTTCTAATGAGCGGTCCCACGTGACCGCTGAAGAGGGGAAGAAGCTGCAGCACAGAAGACCGTGGGACGGCAGGGGGAGCGCCAGGATCGCTGGGACTAGGTAAGTATACCTCAGCGCCCTCTCCCCCTCACCCGCCGACCCCACCGCTACCGTGACTCGAGTATAAGCCGAGAGGGGCACTTTCAGCCCAAAAATTTGGGCTGAAAATCTCGGCTTATACTCGAGTATATACGGTACATTTCATCCATATTTGCGTGTCTTGGTAATATTTTTGCATCCTCAACCAAGAGCTTGGATCATTTACTTCACTCATAAACACACCACATATGATGTGTTCATGCTTATTTTTATCAGGAACCCAATATAAAACCCCATTTTTTGTTAAAGGATGGTACTTACAAAATCGGGGAACATGTGGCAACAGATTGACCTCAATGCTGCGTCTTTACGTGCACGGTCTGCATAATGTGCGTCGCGTTGGTCCCATAATTCGGGTCTATCATGGACCAGAGCAATGAGCATCTCCACATTTATATGCCTGGCCATGCTGCTACACAGTACACTCCGTGGAGGCGTGCTTCCTGCTTTTCAATCCAGCGTGGGCCAGAAATTAGCATGCCAAAGCTTCCTGATAATGGATGATTCAATTTCCTGTCACCTGGAGAAGTCTTCCGTATTTCTCGCAATGCACACGCATGGTCCGTATGTAATCTGATTTTTTATCGCACCCATAGACTTGCATTGGCGATTCTCGGCCGAGATACGCTGACAATCGCAGCATGCTGAGATTTCACTCGGATCCGGAATACGGCCGAGAAAAAAAAAAAAAAAAAATCGGATGATGCGAGTTGCACCATAGATTAACATTGGGACGAGCGCAATGCGATTTTTTAGCGCATTGCACTCGTCCGTATTATGGTCTAGTGTGACCCCGGCCTAACAAGGCATTCCTCATAACAGATTTCAGCTCTTTTCTAAGCCTATCATGTGTCTGGATCACTTGCAAGTGTCAATGGCCTATTTTTCTTAATATACAGTACTATGCAAAAGTTTTAGGCAGGTGTGAAAACATGCTGCAAAGTAAGAATGCTTTAAAAAATAGAAGTGTTAGTAGTTTATTTTTATCAGCTAGCAAAATACAAAGTGAATAAAGAAAAAAATCTAATAAATCTAAATTAAATCAGCTCAATTCTAAATGCAGGTTTTAAGGAGTTTGACAGGGAGTTGTTTAACTCCTTCATGACCGGAGGTATTTTCGTTTTTGCATTTTCGTTTTTTGCTCCCCTTTTTCCCAGAGCCATAACTTTTTTATTTTTCTGTCAATATGGCCATGTGATGGTTTGTTTTTTGAGGAATGAGTTGTTCTTTGGAACGACATCATTGGTTTAACATATCGTGTACTCGAAAGCAGGAAAAAAAAAAAATTCGACTGTGGTGAAATTACAAAAAAAGTGCAATCCCACAGTTGTTTTTTGTTTTGCTTTTTTACCATGTTCACTAAGTGCTAAAATTGATCTGTCATTATAATTCACCAGGTCATTACGAGTTCATAGACACCAAACATGTCTAGGTTTTTTTTTATCTAAGTGGTGTAAAAAAATTCAAAACTTTGTAAAAAAAAAAAAAAAAAATCGTGCCATTTTCCTATTCCCGTAGCGTCTCTATTTTTCATGATCTCGGGTTGGGTGAGGGCTTATCTTTTGCGCACCGAGCTGACGTTTTTAATGATACCATTTTGGTGCAGATACAATCTTTTGATCACCCATTATTGCATTTTAATTCAATGTCAAGGAGACCAAAAAAAAACGTAATTCTGTAGTTTTTACTTTTTTTCTCACTATGGCGTTTAGCGATCAGGTAATCCTTTTGTTATTTATAGATCGGGCGAATCTGAATGCAGCGATTCCAAATATGTGTATGTTTCTTTTTTATTGTTTTATTTTGAATGGGGCGAAAGTGGGGTGACTTGAACTTTTATATTTTTTTTTATATATATATTTTTAAAGACTTTTTTTTACTATTTGCATGCTTCAATAGTCTCCATGGGAGACTAGAAGCTGCACAAACCCAATTGGCTCTGCTACATACAGGTGATAATCAGATCGCCTGTGTGTAGCAGAATTACTCACTTGCTATGAGTACCGACCACCGGCCACTCACGTGACGGAGGTCACTGATGGGCAGATTTCCGGTGTGCTTGCCGGAAGCGCGTGTTAAATGCCGTTTGACAGCGGCATTTAATGGGTTAACAGTAGCGGAAGGATCGTTTTCAAAACAGCAACACATCAAAGGGAGGGTGTCAGACATCAGCGTACTATTTACTATTATGTCCGATGTTGGAAAGGGGTTAAAAAATCTTGGAGAACTAACCACAGATCTGCAGATGTAGGCTTGTGAAAATCTATCTCTTCATTTAATCCCAGACAGACTTGATAATATTGAGATCAGGGCTCTGTGGGGGTCATATCATCACACAGGGGCATAGCTAGGGTTTTGGTTCAGGGGGGCAAAACTTCTGAGTGGGCCCCTAACCAGCTAACCTTGATTACAACTCAGTGATGCACCCTAATATTGGAGGAGAACCTCAGCAGATGACCGCGCTGTTACTGAAGATAATCTCTATATAACGACCAACATGGATATTACCGCCATATGGTCAGTGGTAGATACCAGTCCTACAGAACATATAAGAGATCACAGCACAGATACAGATAGTGACTGACTTCTGACGTTCTTTCTGATGGAATCATTCATTTTTCCCGTCTATTCCATCTGGCCCAGACCAACATGACAACTTCTTCCAGCCAGGACTCGACTGCACAGAATACAACAAAGACACATTTCACTTCTCATATTACAGCCCCATCATCATCTATTCCCAACCTGCACAAACTCCTTATCCTGCCGATACCCCAATACTGAGCTGCTCGTGCCGTATGTGTCCCTATTACTGCACCTACTGTGTGGTTCACTGTGCCTACTAAATTCTAAAGCACCCCTTTATAATATAATAATGCAGAAACGGTTCCCATATTTTGCCCCTAAAAAGTAATATTGCCCTGTGTGCCCCTTTGATAGTCACAGTAACCTGAGTTTCCCTATAACAATAAGTACCCACTTTACATTTAATAATGTCCTGAGTCTCCCCCGTAAAGCTTCCCTATACACAGTATAATGCCCCCTCACTGTATAGTACCACCCACACAGTATACTGACCCCTTAGTAGCACCCAAACTGTTGGATGGCTCCAATACTGATGACCTCCTCACTGTAATCTCCACACTGTATGATGCCCCCAATAGATAACCTCCATTTAGTACAATGCACCAGATAGTCCTAAATATAGTATAATGCACTCCCCATAGGCCTACTCTATATTGTATAATACAGCCCCCATAGGCAGACTCTATAGCACAAGGCCGTACCAATAGGCAGACTCTGTAGCACAAGGCAGCACCCATAGGCAGACTCTATAGCTCAAGGCAGCACCCATAGTCAGACTCTATAGCACAAGGAAGCACCCATAAGCAGACTCTATAGCAGAAGGCAGCACCCATAGGCAGACTCTATAGCACAAGGCAGCACCCATAAGCAGACTCTATAGCACAAGGCAGCATCCATAGGCAGACTCTGTAGCACAAGTCAGCACCCATAGGCAGACCCTGTAGTATAAGGCAGCACCCCATAGGCAGACCCTGCAGTATAAGGCAGCACCCCCATAGGCAGACTCTGTAGTACAAGGCAGCACACCCATAGGCAGACCCTGTAATATAAGCCAGGACCCCCATAGGCAGACCCTGTAGTATAAGCCAGCACCCCATAGGCAGACCCTGTAGTATAAGACAGCCCCCATAGGCAGATCCTGTAGTAAAAAGCAGCACCCCCATATGCAGACCCTATAGTATAAGGCAGCACCCCATAGTCAGACCCTGTTGTATAAGACAACACCCCCATAGGCAGACCCTGTAGTATAAGACAGCACCCCATAGGCAGACCCTGTAGTATAAGGCAGCCCCCCATAGGCAGACCCTGTAGTATAAAGCAGCACCCCCATAGGCAGACCCTGTAGTATAAGGCAGCACCCCCATAGGCCCACCCTGTAGTATAAGACAGCACCCCATAGGCACACTCTGTAGTATAAGCCAGCACCCCATAGGTAGACCCTGTAGTATAAAACAGCACCCCATAGGCAGACCCTGTAGTATAAGACAGCACCCCATAGGCAGAGCCTGTAGTATAAGACAGCACCCCATAGGAAGACTCTGTAGTATAAGACAACACCCCATAGGCAGGCCATGTAGTATAAGGCAGCACCCCCATAGGCAGACCCTCTAGTATAAGCCAGCACCCCCATAGGTAGATCCTGTAGTATAAGGCAGCACCCCATAGGCCGACCCTGTAGTATAAGACAGCACCCCATAGGCCGACCCTGTAGTATAAGACAGCACCCCATAGGCAGACCCTGTAGTATAAGACAGCACCCCATAGACAGACCCTGTAGTATAAGGCAGCACCCCATAAGCAGACCCTGTAGTATAAGGCAGCACCCCCATAGGCAGACTCTGTAGTATAAGGTAGCACCCCCATAGGCAGACCCTATAGTATAAGCCAACACCCCCATAGGCAGACCCTGTAGTGTGAGCCAGCACCCCTATAGGCAGACTCTGTAGTGTAAGGCAGCACTCCTTGTTCTTCTTTACACTGAAGATAGTTCTTAATGACATTAGCTGTGTTTTGGATAATTTTCTTGCTGCATAATACATTTGAACATAATCCCTGATGGTATTGCAGTTTATTGCAAAATTATATTAATAATCCGATTTTTGAAAGCACTTTTACTTTGCAGCATGTTTTTCCACAAATGCCTGAAACTTTTGCACAGTAATGTATTTGTGCGTATTTGTTGGCTGCATTTTACTCCAAAATGTTGTCCTGTCTATTTATGACATTTTCACTAAGTAGTTGCCCTACAAATCAAGTTGTATCTCTATTCCTTGCAGACCCTGATGCAGAAAAAGTAATATTAGATATTCTGAAAGCTAGTAACAGTGATGTATCTCATGGCAGATTGATAAAATTGGGCACATACGGGGTGGTGATGCCAGAAAGCATGGCACATGACCAGTCCAATGAGAGTGGCAGCCTGTAAACAACCACAGGTGAACTGAGGGGGATTGAAGAGGTCAGTACTTTTTTTTGTTTTTGTTGTTTTGTACTATTGAATAACCTCTTTAAGCTATGATTACAGTATATATACTGTACCATATATATATACAGTGACTTGCGAAAGTATTCGGCCCCCTGGAACTTTTCAACCTTTTCCCACATATCATGCTTCAAACATAAAGATACCAAATGTCATTTTTTGGTGAAAAATCAACAAATAATATTGCATGCCCCACTTTTCAGTTTTTGAATTTCCACAAAAATTTTAAATAACCAATACATTTCGTTCAACTTCACAATTGTGTTCCACTTGTTGTTGATTCTTCACCTGAATAGGATTTGAAATCCGCAATGTCAATTGACAGACACTTATATGGGTGAGTCTAGCAGTCCTTAAAGGGACACTTCCCTATACTCTGGGACACTTTTCTATACTCTGCAGTGAGCTTTTTAGGTTAGAATGAAGGTTGAAGATATATCTTATATTTGTTCTATATATGGTTGATCATTTATAACCCTTTTTGCACTATGCACTTTATTGGATTTTTGGTACTATAACAGTTTCTATGGACTTTGTCCTTTGTGGTTTGCTAGCCTGCTCTTTCTGCTACTACAGTAGCTGTGTCCTTCCACACATGAGTTTTCGTCTGTGCTTTGCTTGTGTATCCATTTATGTATGGTTGTTATTGTATATATATTAAGAAAATATACTGGTTCTTTTTATTCTTGTTTGGACTTGTACTCCATTTTTTCTGTGTAGGATAACAGACAGCTGTGGGCTGGTATTCTCAGACTGGTAAGGGGCCATGGATATTGACCCCCCTCAGCCAAAAAATAGAAGCCTGCAGCCACCCAGAAAAGTCACATCTATTCTGGCACTTTGGTCGGCTCTTCTCACTTGCCCTGTAGCGGTGGCAAGTGGGGTTAATATTTATGGGGTTGATGTCACCTTGGTATTGTCAGGTGACAACAAGACCACGGCTTAGTAATGGAGAGGTGTCTATAAGACACCTCTCCATTACTAATCCTATAGTTATATGTTAAATAAAGACACAGCCAGAATAAAATCCTTTAATTGAAAGAAAGACACAGACTCCTTTAATAATCTCAATAAATCCATACTCACGACCTCGCCTAATTCCACCGAAGCCCTTAATCTCCTGTAATAAAAGTAAAATAAAAAAACAACAATATACCATACCTGACCGTCGTTCTGTCCTATGTTGTAATCCATCCCTGGGGGCTAAATAGTTTTCAACCTGGATTGTGTCAAGATGCGACCGTCCAAGCTGAAAACCACTGGTGAATGAGCTGCTACAAGCGCAGCATCATTGACCAGTGGTGACATCATCGAGGCTGGGCTGAACTGTGGTGACCTCAGGACCATGGGAAAATGCCAGTGATGATGTCACCACTGGTCAATGATGCTGCGCTCACAGTTCTTTCACCAGTAGTTTTCAGCCTGGACAGTCGCATCTTGGAAAACTATTTAGCCCCAGACATAGATTACTGCGTGGGACAAAAAAAAAAAGACAGGTATGGTATATTGTTGTTTTTTTTTTGTTTGTTTTTTTATTACAGGAGATCAAGGGCTTTGGTGGAATTAGACGAGGTCGTAAGTATGGTTTAATTGAGATTATTAAAGTAGTCTGTTTCTTTCCTGTGTCTTTAACAAATAACAATAGGATTAGTAATGGAGAGGTGTCCTATAGACACCTCTCCATTACTAAGCTGTGGGCTCGTTGTCAATGGCCTCTTACCAGCATGAGAATACCAGCCCCCAGCTGTGAGCTTTAACAAGGCTGATTGTCAAAAATGAGGGGGGACCATGTTTTTAAATTATTTATTTAACCCCTTAATCCCATATGACGTACTATCCCGTCGAGGTGACCAGGGACTTAATTTCCAGTGACGGGATAGTACGTCATATGCAATCGGCCACGCTCACGGAGGGAGAGCGGCCGAGTGTCAGCTGACTATCGCAGCTGACATCCGGCACTATGTGCCAGAGTGGTCACGGACCATTAACCCCCAGAACACTGCGATCAAACATGATTGCAGCATTTCGGGGGCATAGAGAAGCATCGCGCAGTGAGGGGGCTCCCTGAGGGCTTCCGTGAGACCCTCGGTACAAGGCGATGTACTTACCTTCCCCGATGCCGATGCGTGTCACACGGATGACATTAATTTGTGTTCTCCGTGTGCACATGTGTGTGACGTTTTTCCGCCCGTGCCAACTGTAAAAAATGGACATGTCGACGTGTGGTTCACTCGGACACACGGTCCGTGAAAAAACACAGATATGTGCACAGACCCATTCATTTGAATGGGTCTACCTGTGTCAGTGATTCCAGTACGTGTGAAAACTGTCACCACATGTCCTGGACACACTGACATGTGAAAGAGGCCTTAAAGGGTCGATCTTGACTTTTAGGATTGCTACATCCAATATGTGGTGCCTGGGCACAGTCATTGTTCTCTGCAGCACAGGCCCTGTTTACATAGGATGATGCGCTGCCGAGAATGATGATCTTCTGGGCAAAAGATAAATCTTTAACCAGATAAATCGACTTGCTTAGTCTGTATGATTACCATGAAATGAGCGTTCCTGGAAACACACATTAACGATCATTGTGTATCTTTTCAAATAGGGTAAACAAGTGTATTTCTGATTAATTATACATGCCAACATTTTAGTGTTTCTTTAAACATACTATAATATGATACAGAGCAAACAAACACTTAAGTATTCATCCTCAAAAAGCCAATTATGGATTCCCTACATCCTATTTATATCCTTCTTTTAGAGGATCACAATGCTAGAAGAAGTTTTCAATTTTCTAATCATCCCAAAGAAGTTTTCTGTAATTATTGATATAGAAGGTTATTTTCAGAAATTTTAGCGCCATCAATTACCAAGAAATACAGAAACACATATTTAATATAAAAGACTGAGTGACAAGTTATATGCAGAATAACCGTGGGATTTGGACCATTAAATCTGAGACCCAGTGTGACAACTAAAAGTCTCACTGCAGCCCCAAGAGGTATGTTGACACCTGTAAAAACACTTATAGATGACAACTTTTCAACTCTCACTCAGCATATAATTTCCATCTACAGTTACCCAGCTTTCTGAGAAATGTAATTAAAATATAAACTGTAACAAGACGAATATCAGTGCGGCCTTCAAATTGACATTCCTTAAACATGACTGTGATCCTTATGGAAAATAGCATTAAAATTCTAACCAGATGGCACACAACTCATGTAGTGCTCCTAAAACGCATCCATCTGTGTGCAATTTACATATCGGAAATGCCATAAAAAGCACAAAAATACGTCATATAGTGGGAGTGTTACATGAGTCAAAAACTGTTGGCTTAAAACACTGTATTTGGGATAAATGGAAATGAATATTTTTAGAGGTGTTGCTGTATCTTATAATTGTAACTTCAGTATTGTAGCGCTCTTCTGCTGTAATTATTATGTATATAAATGTTCATTGCTTCCTGATACTAATTTTTGAACATGGCAGAGACTCCCCAGAAAACAACATTTGGAAGAAAAGTCACCTATACTATAGATGTAGAGTAGCTACAACATGGATTGTAATGGGAAATCTTCTATCACCACCAATGTCTTAAGAAGGCATTAATCATTAAATCTATTATACTAAATAAGTGAACTGTAGAAAGTAGACTCGATTCACACCTCCACTTTTTTTGACCTGTTTTTTCTTTTCCAAAAATAAAATCCAAGTGTCTCATACTCTTCATTCAAACATGCCATCATAACCCCTCTATTTAAAAGAAATCCCTTAACGATCTCTAAACTCCTGGAACGCTTGGTCCACTCTGATCCAATCCACTATTCCTCAGATCACTCAATTCTTGACCCTTTGCAATCTGGTTTCTGCTCTTTACACCTTACTGAAACTGCGCTTACTAAAGTCTCTAATAACCTATTCACAATAAAATACAATGGCCACTACTCCCTGCCATTTTCAATGGATCGTTATGCAGCATTTAACACTTGATCACCAGCTCCTCCTCACTATGCTACACTCTATTGGTCAAAAGAACATTGTTCTCTCCTGGTCCTCCTCCTACCTCTCTGTCTGCTCCTTCACTGTATCTTTTGCCAGCTCTTACTCCTCTCCTCTTCCCAGTACTAGCTGGGTTCCTCAAGAAACAATTCTATGCCCTCTCTCTCCTCTAATCTCTGTGTACTGCCCCTATTTGACAAACCTTCAGTAGATTCGGTTTCCAGTATCATCTATATGCTGATGACACCCAACTATACACCTCGTCTCCTGACATCACCTCCACCTTAATACAAAATAGCAGGGATTGTCTGTCTGCTGTCCTTAACACCATATCCTCCCTCTATCTGAAACAGAATCTCTCCAAAACTTAACTTTCTCCCTCTACTAACCTTCCTTTACCCAATATTGCAATTACCTTAGGTGGTTGAACCATAACACCCAAGCAGCCTGCTCACTGTCTTGGGGTCATATTGACATGGAACTTTCTTTTATTCCCTATATCAAATCACTCACTCGCTGATGTTACTTGCATCTTAAAAACATCTCCAGATTCTGACATTTTCTGCAAAAAAAGCTTAGTGCTTTTATTTATTCTCGTCTGGACTACTGCAACTCTGTTCTGATTGGTCTCCCACTAGCCAAACTATCTCCTCTCCAATCCATCCTCAATGTAGCAGTCAGTGTCATATTTTTGTCCAGCCACTTCATATTTTTTGCCGGCGCTATATAAATAAAGTTATTATTCTTATTATTTATTATCAATTAAGGACAAAAATGGACAACACTCAGATGCACATCACTTGTCTTCATGTAATACCTGTTTTTATTAGATTTTTTTTTACCCACTATTGACTTGAATAAGTGATTTCCCTTGCCAGACAGTTGGAAGTAAATCAAACATGTCTCAATTTTTTTTTCTACAATTGGTCTGCAAAATTAGTACATGTTCTAAGAATGAAAAACAAGGATAGAACAAGAACAAGGAAATTAGATGTGTACAAAACACTTAAATAGGTCGTCTGGTACCTACTGCACTTGCTGTTACGTTTCATTTGAGAGGAGTCTCAAACAGGACATCACAGGAGGCTGGGGCTGCATTCACTTTCCTGCAGCATCATCCCTCCTGGAACAAGACGTCAATCGGGGGCATTACTGTAGGTGCTTACTACAGTTTTTGGTATTGCCACCGTCAAAAAATGTCCTCATTACATGGTCAAGGTGATAGAATCTGTGGGAGATGTTAGTGCAGAGCCGGAACTCTGCTTCTTTTCCATCGCTGCATCTTCTAACTGTGAAATAAGATTTTGTCAGAAGAGATAGAAACAGTAAGGCTGCTTTCACACATCAGGTTTTTTGTTTCACGCTAAATCCAGCTCTCGGGAGAAAAACCGGAAAAAATAAAAACCGGATCCGGTTTTTCCCCCATTGACTTGTATTAGCGCCGGATTGCGCCATATGGCCCAGCGTTCCTTCCGGTTTGATGCCGGATCCGGCGTACACTCGATTCTGGCTTCTGGAAAAAACGTCTACTGTAACTTTTTTTGTCTCCGGCGAAAAAGCCTGAAGCGCCGTATCCAGCGCTTCCGGCTGTTTGCTAGGATGGAAGCCTATGGGAGCCAGAAGGTGCCGGATGCAGAAAATGGCGGATTCGGCTTTTTAAACTGAGCATGCTCCAAATTTTTTTTTATCCAATAATCTAGATAGGCTAGCCGGATCCGTCAAAAAAACGGATCCGTCACATCAGTTTTTCACAATCTGCGCCGGATCCAGTTTTTCCAACATTTGCCGGATTTAGCCTGAAATAAAAAACCTGATGTGTGAAAGTAGCCTAAGTGACCGCAGTGCAGCCCCACAGCTTTTACCACCTCCCTCTAACAAATCATCATCAGGGGATGATGAAGACATCCTGGATCCATGGTCATGGCAATAGAACCGTGAGAGCAGTTCCAGCTCTCTGCTTCTGTCTCTGCCCCCTGAAACAAGACGTTGTAAGGGGGCAGAGATAGAATCAGTGAGTGACACCAGTGCTGACCCCTGATGATAATTCACTTGAAGGAGATGGTATAAGCTGTGGGCTGCAATGGTGTCACTTAATGCTTCCATCTCTAGAAGCAGGGTGCCAGAGCTGCACTCACCTCTCCCATGGATTCTATCACCGTGACCATGGAACCAGGACATGTTCAGAAGATAGTGATACAAGACACTGTAGTAAGTAACTGCAGTGCTGCCCCCTGTGATGTCCTGTTCCAGTATAGGTGATATACACTGCTGGGAACTGAATGCAGCCTCCTCTGAAATGAAACATCACAAGAAGTGAAGAAAAAAACATATTTAGGGGTTAGATAGATAAGGAGAAGTGTAGGGTATTGTGTAGTAAAGCTGATTACAAATGTAGTTAGGGTATAAATATACTGTAATTGGGTAAAAAGGACATTTAGGCACTGGACTGCCACTTTAATACAAAGATAGTAATGTTACAAAGGTACATTGCAAAAGGGGAGCCTGTTACAGACTTTGCACCAGGAACCCCCCAAATTTTTCAAGGTGTTTTTTGCTTGTAAGAAAGAAAGAATCAATTAAGCATCTGCGCTACTTCATGTTCTTATCATACCTATTTCCTGTTTGATATTTACTTGGCTCTATTTAACAAGATTTATAATAGGAGAAATTAATGATGTTACCGCTTCAGCAATTTATACTGAACCTTAATGGCTGCAATATATGACAAATAGAAGAAGAGAAGGAAGTGGTACAAGACTTTAAAGGAAGACAGATTTATCTCCAGTTTACATGTACAATAAATATTTATAATAGGTGGTAAAAGGCGATGCTTCCCGTGCACACAATTATTTCACCAGACTGCTGAAGGCTTTTCTTGCTGAGTAAATACTGCGGCGGTTCTCTAAACTATTCTTCTCTTATTAGTATTAACTAAATATTTACACGATTATTAGAGCCCTAGAGGTAGTGTGGGAAGATATCCAATATTAGTCTGACATCCAGGTGATGCAGCCTTTATAGATGATGTCTATACTCAGCCTGTATCGTGTCCCCAACCATTGCCCCCGCGGGTCCGGCTGTATGTGACTCTGCAGCCTTGGCAGCTGTACAAACCAATGTGCTCCAGGGATGTCATAGCATTATGTATTATATGGCACAAAGATAAAAACATGTTTGTTGGGATCAACTTTAATGTGTATTATTGATAATGATTTCGATAAGGACCTTTATTCACCAAAAGTATTTGTCTGTTGGATTGGTGAAGTCTTTAGCTTGGCTGTTTTTACTGGACTTTTACCCTTATTATTTGTGATGAGAGAGCGTGCTTGGATAAGGTGTTACCTGAACATACACGAGTGCTAACAGTGTCTTCGCAATGCTCGAAAACAATGTTCGAGTCGCCATGGCTGCATGTCTCCTGGCTGTTTCGATGGCCACAACACATGCAGGGATGGTCTGTTTGTTTGGCAATCACTGCATCTATTACAGCTGTTGAACACACGGAAGATACTCTATTAGCACTCCTGTGTGCTCGGATAACACCGCATCCAAACATGCAAGCTCATCACTACTTATCAAAACGGTTAAGAAACCATTTAGAGTTCAGCCTGTTAAGCAAAGTTGTTATGTTAAACATATTCCTTTAACTTTTCTTATCATTTTTTTTATTATTTTTCTATTTTCTATTCTTATCTATATTAAAAATAGTCCTTATATACAACCAGTTTTTACCCTAGTAATTGAGTCTCACTATGGACTAAGGCTGGGTTCACACTGCGTTACAGCAGCCCGTTCAACACATACGTTAAACGGGCTGCTGGAACGCAAGTGCCGACTTTGGCACATCGCTAGCGCGGATAGAGCATCTGCTAGCTCTATCTGCGCTAGCAGTGACAGACCCGGAAACGCTGCAGCCTGCGTCTCAGGGTCCGTCACTCAATGATGGCAGATGGCTAGTGCACGCCCATTGTGGGCGTGCACTAGTGATGCGTCCGACATTGGAGTCTATGGCGGCATTAGAGGACTACGTTACGCCGCGTTATTCCGCGGTGTAACGTAGTCCATCTAACGGACTGCCATAGCGCAGTGTGAACCCAGCCTAATACTGTTTTGTAGAAATCACTTTTCAGGAGTTACCTCATTATCATCATCAGCTGCTTTTCAACTCTACAATACCAGACCGCATGTTGCTGGTGCTACTGTGAGCAGCCTGTAAAGCCTAAATGTGCTACCATTGTCTGCCTCCGGACCCTGTCTCCCATCGAGCACATTTGGGATGTCATTGGTCGACAATCGCAAATGGTGCTACAAGCAGCAGATCTTGGGGATTTGCTATATAAGCAGGGTATGTGCACAGGCTGCGGAATGGTGTGCGGATTTTTCCGCACTGATTTTGGTAAATCTGCAGGTAAACCGCACTGTGGATTTACCGCGGATTTTCCGCGGTTTTTGTGCGGATTCCACCTGCAGCTTTACACCTGCGGATTCCTATTGAGGAGCAGGTGTAAACCGCTGCGGAATCCACACAAAGAATTGACATGCTGTGGAATAAACAATGCAGCGTTTCCGCGGATTTTTTCCGCAGCATGGTACTGTACACCTCATGGAAAACAGCTGCAGATCCGCACGAAGAATTGACATGCTGTGGAATAAACAGCGTGTGCACACAGCCATAGATTCAGCTCAGTAGAACGTTTCTCAGACAGCCATTAATAACCTTATTAATAACATGCAAAACTTTGTAAGTATGAGGGTTTCAGACCTGATGCTTATACTCGATGCTGAATAAATCAAGAGTTTTTTATTTTGTGACTATTTTCCTCATGTACACATCATTAACATATCAATGCATCCTATGAGTTCAATAAACGCATTATTTTTCCTTCTTGGTGAAGAGAGTATACCGCTGTTAACATTATGGTAACAGCCATCACAAGAACGTATTTTGGATAGTTTGTTACAGCGTCTCGGTCTGTAGATCATGAGGTGTAAGTCATTAAGACTAGATACAATTGTATCATCTTCCCAGCTGTGATAAGGACAAGCGGTGTAACATTACCAGCTTCTGCATGAAAACAATTGTTTTCATTCATTCACATAAAAATATAGATATATGTTATATTAGTCCAAAAATGGGAAAACTCATGAAGTGTGAGTTGATATTATAGATAAGCAAAAAATTTGAGTGGAATTGAATTCCTACTTCAATTTTACAAAAATACACTTTTGCCAAAATGCGGATATTTTGTAATTTGCTTCTGCATCGATCTAGCCAAATTATTCTGAGCTACAATGGGCCATAAGAAGGATAAAACAAATTGTTTTACCCACCTCATTGCTGACATCTCTGGCCCCTCAGCTACATACCGTCACCCATCCGATCTCCGCCACATCTTCTGATACCAAGCTCATATTGGAATCTGCGGCCTGTAGCACTGTGTCGGGCTTCCAAATATCATGGCGCGATTAACCTCCCGCGTGCCTGCACAGAACTAGTATCAGAAGATGCTATGAGGACTAGACGGGTGGTGTTGAATATCACAGAGGCTGGAGAGGTGAGCAATGCATAATGATTCTATTCATCTTTTACATCCTATGTTTATCATGTTCTGGAGTGTAGAAAGACGCCAAAGCATAATACAGAACATTAAATTCATGGAGATTAACTTCTTGGCAAATAAAGTTATCTGTGAAAAAATGAGGCCCATACAACAGAACAACATGGAGGTGGGGTCCAGGTCAAAATTTTGCACTGGGGCATATCGGACTCTAGTTACGCCATTGCAAACACGTATCCCTTTTTCTTACACCAGCAGCTATTCGTAATTTACAAGCCTTTTAACAGTTTCCTATGTTATAGAATTACAATATATTAATAATAAATGGATGTTATACTGTGGCTTCGTATGGCATGTCATTTTTTTAATGAACCCATAGACTTGAATGGGCAAGTCTCAGTCTCAGAAACTAAAGTTGTCCATATACATTTGGACAGAGACAACATTTTTCTAATTACCACAATGAATTTTAAACAAAACAATCCAGATGCAGTTGTAGTTCAGATTTGCAGCTTTCATTTGAGGGTATCCACATTAAAATTGGATGAAGGGTTTAGGAGTTTCAGCTAATTAACATGTGCCACCCTGTTTCTAAAGGGACCAAAAGTAATTGGACAGATTAGTAACTGCTATTCACAGGCACAGGGTAGTGATGTCATTGCTCATCATCACTGGCAGGTTTCACTAAGCGCAGTGAGACTTGGAGTCTCTGATGAGCATCATAGTCACTACCTGCCACCTGTTAGTAGTTGTCACTAGGGTTGAGCGAAACGGATCGGTCATTTTCATAAGTCGCCGACTTTTGGCGAAGTCGGGTTTCATGAAACCTGATCCGATCCCTGTGTGGGGTCGGCCACGCGGTCGGCGACCTTCGCGCCAAAGTCCCGTTTCATATGACACGTTCAGCGCCATTTTTCAGCCAATGAAGGTGGACGCAGAGTGTGGGCTGCATGATGACATAGGTCCTGGTCCCCACCATCTTAGAGAAGGGCATTGCAGTGATTGGCTTGCTTTCTGCGGCGTCACAGGGGCTATAAAGGGGCGTGCACGCTGACCGCCATCTTACTGCTGCTCTGAGTATAGGGAGAGGTTGCTGCCGCTTCGTTAGAAGCAGGGATAGCGTTAGGCAGGGTACATTCACCACCAAACCGCTTGTGCTGTAGCGATTTCCACTGTCCAACACCACCTTTTCTTTGCAGGGACAGTGGAGGCTAGATTTTTCTTCATCAGTTCTGTAGCTTATTGGGCTGCCCTAGAAGGCTCTCTGATAGCTGCATTGCTGTTTGTGCGCTGCAGTGCAAACCAACTGCTTTTTTCAAAGCACAAATCCTGTTGCTCCTTCCTTTCTGCACAGCTATCTTGTTTGTTTGTCTACACTTTTGTGTGCAGTAGTCCTTTTTATTGCTGCTTGCCATACTTTTCTGAGATTATTGTAGGGAGATAGTAATTGTAGTACAGCCCCCTTTTTTTCTATATATATCTTCAAGCCACTTTCTGCCCCTGAAACTGTGTAGTGTAAAACAGTGGGCCTGTATTTTTCTGCACTGTCCCACACCTAAAAAGGAGATTTATATTGCCAATCAGTGCATCTGCGCCAGTCCTGTCTGAGGTATCTCTGTCAGTAATTTTCTGTCACAGAAACTATACTGTAATACAGTGGGCCTGATTTATTCACTGGTCTCCCATATAAAAAAAAGAGGGGGAGATTAAAATTGGCAAATCTGCATCTGTGCCAGTCCTGTCTGTGGTATCTGTCACTCATTTTCTGCCACAGAAAATATACTGTTATACAGTGGGCCAGATTTATTCACTAGTCTCCCAGAAAAAAAAAAAGGAGATTAATATTGGCAAATCTGCATCTATGCCAGTCCTGTCTGTGGCATTTGTCTGTCATTTTCTGCCACAGAAAATATACTGTTCAACAGTGGGCCAGATTTATTCACTAGTCTCCCAGAAAAAATAAAAAAGGGGGAGATTAATATTGGCACATCTGCATCTGTGCCAGTCCTGTCTGTGGCATCTGTCTGTCTTTTTCTGCCACAGAAAATATACTGTTCAACAGTGGGCCAGATTTATTCACTAGTCTCCCAGAAAAAATAAAAAAAGGGGGAGATTAATATTGGCACATGTGCATCTGTGCCAGTCCTGTCTGTGGCATCTGTCTGTCATTTTCTGCCACAGAAAATATACTGTAATACAGTGGGCCAGATTTATTCACTAGTCTCCCAGAAAAAATAGAAAAGGGGGAGATTAATATTGGCAAATCTGCATCAGTGCCAGTCCTGTCTGTGGCATCTGTCTGTCATTTTCTGCCACAGAAAATACACTGTTCAACAGTGGGCCTGATTTATTCACTAGTCTCCCATATAAAAAAAGGGGGATATTCTTATTGCCAGTGTGTGCATCTGTGTCAGTCCTGTTAGTGGCTTATCTGTCAGCCACTGTCTGCCACTGACGCTGTGTACTGTTATACAGTGGGCCTGATTTTACCTCCAGTCTCACACACCTATAAAGGGAGATTTAAATTCACCACAAGTTTGCGTACACCTTCTAACTGGTTTTACAGTACCAAATACCATTCGTTTGGTGACATTTTTCAAAGAATGAGGAAGTCTGGTGGAAGAGGTCGTGGCCGTGGGCAGTCATTGCCAGCTGGTAATGATGGTAGTGGTGGTGGAGCATCAGTTGGTCATGGGAAAAGCAATATAGCACCTAAGTCTAGAGTTGTTGAGCCAGCGTCATCGTCTGGCTACACAAGGCCTCGAACGCTCCCTTTTCTGGGAGTAGGAAAACCGCTTTTAAAGCCGGAGCAGCAGGAACAAGTTTTGGCTTTCCTTGCTGACTCTGCCTTTATCTCTTTTGCCCCCTCTTCGGAAAGTGCAAAATGTAAAAGCAGCGCGTCATCAGTGGATGTTCCCGGTCAGGGACAAGTCGCTTCCTTGTGTTTTTCACCCAGAACAACAGAGAAGGATGCGTCAGGCGACACAACAGGTTACTCCATGAAGCTCTTTACACATACCGTGCCTGGGTTAGAAAGGGAAATTGTTAACAGGCCATGCCCATTACAAGATGAATCGGACATGGAGTGCACAGATGCACAGCCAGATTATTATACTGTTCCTTTGAATCAGATCACAACATTGCCCTCGCCGTGTACTGAGCCAGAATCTGACCCTGATGAGACTATGGAGCCCCGTCACGAACGCTATAGCACCGGCTTACACGGTGAAACAGAGGAAGGGGCACAGGACATAGAAGAGGAGGTCATAGATGACCCAGTTGTTGACCCCGATTGGCAGCCATTGGGGGAACAGGGTGCAGCCTGCAGTAGCTCTGAAGCGGAGGATGAGGAGCTGCAGCAGGCATCAACATCGCAACAGGTTCCATTTGGCAGGCCCGTATCTAGCCAAAAACATGTGGCAAAACCAAAAACAGTTGTAGGACAGCGTAGCCATCCGGTTAAAGTAGCTCAGTGTGCAATGCCTGAAAAGGTATCTGATAGTAGGAAGAGTGCAATCTGGCATTTTTTTAACCAAGATCCAAATAATCAGTGCAAAGTCATCTGTAAGAAATGCTCAAGGACCTTCAGCAGAGGTCAGAATATTAAAAATCTAAATACAAGTTGCATGCGTAGACATTTAACCACCATGCACTTGCAAGCCTGGACTAACTACCAAACGTCCCTTAACATTGTTGCACCCTCTCACAATGAAGCTAGTCAGCAACGCTACATCCCTTCCCTCACTGTAAGCCCACCGTTTACCACACCACCTGCAGTAAATGTGGAGGTTTCGTCGCAAGGCCAAAGCAGTCAGGGAATCACCAGGTTCGTGGTAGGAAACACTGTATGTAGGGCAACAGCAAGAATAATATCACCAACCCTCTCTCAGTCTGCCATGTCCACCGGCACCCCTGCTAGTTCCACCATATGCAGCTCTCCAGTCCAGCTCACCCTACAAGAGACTCTCATTAGGAAAAGGAAGTACTCATCCTTGCATCTGCGTACACAGGGATTGAACACCCATATTGCTAGACTAATCTCGTTAGAGATGATGCCCTACCGGTTAGTTGAAAACGAAGCTTTCAAAGCCCTGATGGACTATGCTGTACCACGCTACGAGCTACCCAGTCGACACTTCTTTGTGAGAAAAGCCATCCCAGCCCTCCACCAGCATGTAAAAGACCGCATTGTCCATGCACTCAGGCAATCTGTGAGTAGAAAGGTGCACCTGACAACAGATGCATGGACCAGTAGGCATGGCCAGGGGCGTTACGTCTCCATCACGGCACACTGGGCTAATGTGGTGGATGCAGGGTCCACAGGGGACAGCAATATTGGGTCAGTTCTGCCTAGCCCACGGTCTAGGAAACAGTTGGCTGTAGGTGTTCGCCCCCCCTCCTCCTCTTCCTCATCCTCCAGCAGAAGCGAGAGCTCGTCCACAGACCGCAGTCGCACGACCACTCCATCCGCAGCTGCCACTGTTGCACATGAGGTGTCCCATTATGGAACAGCTAGTGGCAAGCGTCAGCAGGCTGTATTGGCAATGAAGTATTTGGGTGACAACAGACACACCGCGGAAGTTCTGTCCGAGTTCTTGCAGCAAGAAACTCAGTCATGGCTGGGCACTGTACATCTTGAAGCAGGCAAGGTAGTGAGTGATAACGGAAGGAATTTTATGGCTGCCATAGCCCTTTCACAACTGAAACACATTCCTTGTTTGGCTCACACCTTAAACCTGGTGGTGCAGTGCTTCCTGAAAAGTTATCCGGGGTTACCCGACCTGCTCCTCAAGGTGCGCAGACTTTGCTCACACATCCGCCGTTCGCCCGTACACTCCAGCCGTATGCAGAACCATCAGCGATCTTTGAACCTTCCCCAGCATCGCCTAATCATCGAAGTTACAACAAGGTGGAACTCCACACTGTACATGCTTCAGAGACTGTGCAAACAGAGGCGTGCTGTTATGCATTTATGGGAGGATACACATTATGGCAGGCATGGAGTTGTCAGGTGTACAGTGGTCGAAGCTACAACACCTGTGTCAAGTGTTGTGAGTTCTGTTTTTGGGCTCCCTCTGGTGGTTACTGATGGTACTGGGTGACTTGTCTTTCCTGGGTTTCTGGGTTCCACCTGTTCCATCAGCATATGGGAGTTTCCTATTTAACCTGGCTTTGCTGGCATTTCCTCGCCGGTTATCAATGTATCCAGTGTGTCTTGTTACCTCTGCTCCCTGCTCCTAGAACCTTCTGGTCAAGCTAAGTTTGGATTTTCCTGTTTTGGTGTTTTGCTTTATTTGGTTTTTAGTCCAGCCTGCAGATATGTGATTCTTGCTGCTGGTTGCTCTAGTGGGCTGAAATTGCTCCTCATGTACCATGAGTTGGCACATGAGTTCAAGTAATTTCAGGATGGTTTTTTGAAGGGTTTTTCGCTGACCGCGCAGTTCACTTTTGTATCCTCTGCTATCTAGCTTTAGCGGGCCTCATTTTGCTGAAACAGTTTTCATACTGCGTTTGTGCTTTCCTCTCATTTCAACGTCATTATACAGTGGGGCAAAAAAGTATTTAGTCAGTCAGCAATAGTGCAAGTTCCACCACTTAAAAAGATGAGAGGCGTCTGTAATTTACATCATAGGTAGACCTCAACTATGGGAGACAAACTGAGAAAAAAAAATCCAGAAAATCACATTGTCTGTTTTTTAACATTTTATTTGCATATTATGGTGGAAAATAAGTATTTGGTCAGAAACAAAATTTCATCTCAATACTTTGTAATATATCCTTTGTTGGCAATGACAGAGGTCAAACGTTTTCGGTAAGTCTTCACAAGGTTGCCACACACTGTTGTTGGTATGTTGGCCCATTCCTCCATGCAGATCTCCTCTAGAGCAGTGATGTTTTTGGCTTTTCGCTTGGCAACACGGACTTTCAACTCCCTCCAAAGGTTTTCTATAGGGTTGAGATCTGGAGACTGGCTAGGCCACTCCAGGACCTTGAAATGCTTCTTACGAAGCCACTTCTTCGTTGCCCTGGTGGTGTGCTTTGGATCATTGTCATGTTGAAAGACCCAGCCACGTTTCATCTTCAATGCCCTTGCTGATGGAAGGTTTGCACTCAAAATCTCACGATACATGGCCCCATTCATTCTTTCATGTACCCGGATCAGTGGTCCTGGCCCCTTTGCAGAGAAACAGCCCCAAAGCATGATGTTTCCACCACCATGCTTTACAGTAGGTATGGTGTTTGATGGATGCAACTCAGTATTCTTTTTCCTCCAAACACGACAAGTTGTGTTTCTACCAAACAGTTCCAGTTTGGTTTCATCAGACCATAGGACATTCTCCCAAAACTCCTCTGGATCATCCAAATGCTCTCTAGCAAACTTCAGACGGGCCCGGACATGTACTGGCTTAAGCAGTGGGACACGTCTGGCACTGCAGGATCTGAGTCCATGGTGGCGTAGTGTGTTACTTATGGTAGGCCTTGTTACATTGGTCCCAGCTCTCTGCAGTTCATTCACTAGGTCCCCCCGCATGGTTCTGGGATTTTTGCTCACCGTTCTTGTGATCATTCTGACCCCACGGGGTGGGATTTTGCGTGGAGCCCCAGATCGAGGGAGATTATCAGTGGTCTTGTATGTCTTCCATTTTCTAATTATTGCTCCCACTGTTGATTTCTTCACTCCAAGCTGGTTGGCTATTGCAGATTCAGTCTTCCCAGCCTGGTGCAGGGCTACAATTTTGTTTCTGGTGTCCTTTGACAGCTCTTTGGTCTTCACCATAGTGGAGTTTGGAGTCAGACTGTTTGAGGGTGTGCACAGGTGTCTTTTTATACTGATAACAAGTTTAAACAGGTGCCATTACTACAAGTAATGAGTGGAGGAAAGAGGAGACTCTTAAAGAAGAAGTTACAGGTCTGTGAGAGCCAGAAATCTTGATTGTTTGTTTCTGACCAAATACTTATTTTCCACCATAATATGCAAAAAAAAAATGATAAAAAAACAGACAATGGGATTTTCTGGATTTTTTTTTCTCAGTTTGTCTCCCATAGTTGAGGTCTACCTATGATGTAAATTACAGATGCCTCTCATCTTTTTAAGTAGTGGAACTTGCACTATAGCTGACTGACTAAATACTTTTTTGCCCCACTGTATGTGGGGGGCTGCTATTTCTGTGGGGGATTTCTCTGGAGGCAAGAGAGGTCTGTGTTTCTTCTAATAGGGGAAGTTAGATCTTCGGCTGGAGCGAGACGTCTAGGATCATCGTAGGCACGTTCCCCGGCTACTTTTATTTGTGTGTTAGGTTCAGGGTCGCGGTCAGCTCAGGTTCCATCGCCCTAGAGCTTGTTTGTATCTGTGCTTGTACTTTAGTGATCCCCTGCCATTGGGATCATGACAGTATAACCGGCCCACAAAGTGTTAATTGTATTGGCTGAAGTAGGAGGATAAGTAGTCTGAGGAAGTTTTTTTTTTTTTTTTTTTTTCTTTCTCTTTCCCTCAGAGTTTGCTGCCTAGCCTTATTGCAGCCTGGCTACTTCCTCCTCCTCTTAATCTTTGAATGGCTCTGATCCCAGCTGTTTATCATGGACGTCCAGAGTTTGGCTTCCAGCCTGAATAATCTTGCCACTAAGGTTCAAAATATACAGGATTTTGTTGTACATGCTCCTATGTCTGAACCTAGAATTCCTGTCCCAGAGTTTTTTTCTGGAGATAGATCTCGTTTTCTGAATTTTAGGAACAATTGCAAGTTGTTTCTTTCTTTGAAATCTCGCTCCTCTGGAGACCCTGCTCAGCAAGTCAAGATAATTATATCTTTCCTGCGGGGTGACCCTCAGGATTGGGCATTTGCATTGGCACCAGGGGACCCTGCGTTGCTTAATGCGGATGCGTTTTTTCTGGCATTGGGTTTGCTCTATGAGGAACCTAACCAAGAGATTCAGGCTGAAAAAGCTTTGTTGGCCCTCTCTCAGGGGCAAGATGAAGCAGAAATTTATTGTCAAAAATTTCGGAAGTGGTCGGTGCTTACTCAGTGGAATGAGTGCGCTCTGGCTGCAAAGTTTAGAGATGGCCTTTCTGAGGCCATTAAAGATGTTATGGTGGGGTTCCCTGCGCCTGCTGGTCTGAATGAGTCTATGACTATGGCTGTTCAGATTGATCGGCGTTTGCGGGAGCGCAAACCTGTGCATCATTTGGCAGTGTCGTCTGAACCGTCACCTGAGATAATGCAATGTGATAGAATTCAGTCCAGAAGTGAACGGCAAAAGTATAGGCGGAAAAAAGGGTTGTGCTTTTATTGTGGTGATTCAGCTCATGTTATATCAGCATGCTCTAAACGCACAAAAAAGGTTGATAAGTCTGTTGCCATTAGTACTTTACAGTCTAAGTTCATTCTGTCTGTGACTCTGATTTGTTCATTATCATCCATTTCCGTCGATGCCTATGTGGATTCAGGCGCTGCCCTGAGTCTTATGGATTGGTCATTTGCCAATCGCTGTGGGTTTAGTCTGGAGCCTCTGGAAGTCCCTATTCCTTTGAAGGGAATTGACTCTACACCTTTGGCTATGAATAAACCTCAGTACTGGACACAAGTGACCATGCGTATGACTCCCGTTCATCAGGAGGTGATTCGCTTCCTGGTACTGTATAATTTGCATGATGTTCTAGTACTTGGTCTGCCATGGTTACAAACTCATAATCCAGTCCTTGACTGGAAATCAATGTCTGTGTTAAGCTGGGGTTGTCAGGGGGTTCATGATGATGCACCTCCGATTTCTATCGCTTCATCTACTCCTTCTGAGATTCCTGTGTTTTTGTCTGACTATCGGGATGTTTTTGAGGAGCCTAAGCTCAGTTCGCTTCCTCCTCACAGGGATTGCGATTGTGCTATAAATTTAATTCCAGGCAGTAAATTTCCTAAAGGTCATTTGTTCAATCTGTCAGTGCCAGAGCATACTGCTATGCGGGATTATGTTAAGGAGTCCTTGGAAAAGGGACATATCCGTCCATCTTTGTCCCCTTTGGGAGCAGGTTTTTTTTTCGTGGCCAAAAAAGATGGTTCCTTGAGGCCTTGTATAGATTATCGTCTTTTGAATAAGATTACCGTAAAATATCAGTATCCTTTGCCATTGTTGACTGATTTGTTTGCTCGCATTGAGGGGGCTAAGTGGTTCACTAAGATTGATCTTCGGGGTGCGTATAATCTTATACGAATAAAGCAAGGTGATGAGTGGAAAACCGCATTTAATACGCCTGAGGGCCATTTTGAGTATTTGGTAATGCCTTTTGGACTTTCTAATGCTCCTTCAGTCTTCCAGTCCTTTATGCACGATATTTTCCGTGAATATCTGGATAAATTTATGATTGTGTATTTGGATGATATTTTGGTTTTTTCTGATGACTGGGAGTCTCATGTTCAGCAGGTCAGGAAGGTGTTTCAGGTCCTGCGGGCCAATTCCTTGTTTGTAAAAGGCTCAAAGTGTCTCTTTGGAGTCCAGAAGATTTCTTTCTTGGGGTATATTTTTTCCCCTTCTACTATTGAGATGGATCCCGTCAAGGTTCAGGCTATTTGTGACTGGACGCAGCCTACATCTCTTAAGAGTCTACAGAAGTTCTTGGGCTTTGCTAATTTCTATCGTCGTTTTATAACTAATTTTTCTAGTGTTGTTAAGCCTTTGACGGATTTGACTAAGAAGGGTGCTGATGTTGCTAATTGGTCTCCTGCGGCTGTGGAGGCCTTTCAGGAACTTAAGCGCCGGTTTTCTTCTGCTCCTGTGTTGCGTCAGCCAGATGTTTCGCTCCCTTTTCAGGTTGAGGTTGATGCTTCCGAGATTGGAGCGGGGGCGGTTTTGTCACAGAGAAGCTCCGATGGCTCAGTGATGAAGCCATGCGCGTTTTTTTCTAGAAAGTTTTCGCCGGCTGAGCGGAATTATGATGTTGGTAATCGGGAACTTTTGGCCATGAAGTGGGCATTTGAGGAGTGGCGTCATTGGCTAGAGGGTGCTAGACATCGTGTGGTGGTCTTGACTGATCACAAAAATTTGATTTACTTTGAGTCTGCCAGGCGTCTGAATCCTAGACAGGCTCGTTGGTCACTGTTTTTCTCTCGTTTCAATTTTGTGGTTTCATACCTGCCAGGTTCAAAGAATGTGAAGGCGGATGCTCTTTCTAGGAGTTTTGTGCCTGACTCCCTTGGAAATTCTGAGCCCTCTGGTATCCTTAGGGATGGGGTGATTTTGTCTGCTGTCTCCCCAGACTTGCGACGTGCTTTGCAGAAGTTTCAGGCGGGTAAACCTGATCGTTGTCCGCCTGAGAGACTGTTTGTTCCGGATAATTGGACCAGTAGAGTCATCTCCGAGGTCCATTCTTCTGCGTTGGCAGGTCATCCTGGAATATTTGGTACTAGAGACTTGGTGGCCAGGTCTTTTTGGTGGCCTTCCTTGTCGAGGGATGTGCGTTCTTTTGTGCAGTCTTGTGAGGTTTGTGCTCGGGCTAAGCCTTGCTGTTCTCGGGCCAGTGGATTGTTGTCACCTTTGCCTATCCCGAAGAGGCCTTGGACGCACATTTCCATGGACTTTATTTCGGATCTCCCTGTCTCTCAAAAAATGTCCGTCATCTGGGTTGTGTGTGATCGCTTTTCTAAAATGGTTCATCTGGTACCCTTGCCTAAGTTGCCTTCCTCCTCTGAGTTGGTCCCTCTGTTTTTTCAGAATGTGGTTCGTTTGCATGGGATTCCTGAGAACATCGTTTCTGACAGGGGATCCCAGTTTGTGTCTAGATTTTGGCGGACGTTCTGTGCTAAGATGGGCATTGATTTGTCCTTTTCGTCTGCATTCCATCCTCAGACGAATGGCCAGACTGAACGAACTAATCAGACCTTGGAAACTTATTTAAGGTGTTTTGTTTCTGCTGATCAGGATGACTGGGTTACCTTTTTGCCGCTGGCCGAGTTTGCCCTTAATAATCGGGCTAGTTCTGCTACCTTGGTTTCTCCTTTCTTTTGTAATTCGGGGTTTCATCCTCGTTTTTCCTCTGGTCAGGTGGAACCTTCTGATTGTCCTGGAGTGGACATGGTGGTGGATAGGTTGCATCGGATTTGGAGTCATGTGGTGGACAATTTGAAGTTGTCCCAGGAGAAGGCTCAGCAGTTTGCTAATCGCCGTCGCCGCGTGGGTCCTCGACTTCTTGTTGGTGACTTGGTGTGGTTGTCTTCTCGTTTTGTTTCTATGAAGGTCTCTTCTCCTAAGTTCAAGCCTCGGTTCATCGGTCCCTATAGGATCTTGGAAATTCTTAACCCTGTGTCGTTTCGTTTGGATCTCCCGGCATCGTTTGCTATTCATAATGTGTTCCATCGGTCGTTGTTGCGGAAGTATGAGGTACCTGTTGTTCCTTCGCTTGAGCCTCCTGCTCCAGTGCTGGTGGAGGGAGAATTGGAGTATGTTGTGGAGAAGATCTTGGATTCTCGTGTTTCCAGACGGAAACTCCAGTATTTGGTCAAGTGGAAGGGTTATGGTCAGGAGGATAATTCTTGGGTGGTTGCCTCGGATGTTCATGCTGATGATTTGGTTCGCGCTTTTCATAGGGCTCATCCTGGTCGCCCTGGTGGTTCTCGTGAGGGTTCGGTGACCCCTCCTCAAGGGGGGGGTACTGTTGTGAGTTCTGTTTTTGGGCTCCCTCTGGTGGTTACTGATGGTACTGGGTGACTTGTCTTTCCTGGGTTTCTGGGTTCCACCTGTTCCATCAGCATATGGGAGTTTCCTATTTAACCTGGCTTTGCTGGCATTTCCTCGCCGGTTATCAATGTATCCAGTGTGTCTTGTTACCTCTGCTCCCTGCTCCTAGAACCTTCTGGTCAAGCTAAGTTTGGATTTTCCTGTTTTGGTGTTTTGCTTTATTTGGTTTTTAGTCCAGCCTGCAGATATGTGATTCTTGCTGCTGGTTGCTCTAGTGGGCTGAAATTGCTCCTCATGTACCATGAGTTGGCACATGAGTTCAAGTAATTTCAGGATGGTTTTTGAAGGGTTTTTCGCTGACCGCGCAGTTCACTTTTGTATCCTCTGCTATCTAGCTTTAGCGGGCCTCATTTTGCTGAAACTGTTTTCATACTGCGTTTGTGCTTTCCTCTCATTTCACCGTCATTATATGTGGGGGGCTGCTATTTCTGTGGGGGATTTCTCTGGAGGCAAGAGAGGTCTGTGTTTCTTCTAATAGGGGAAGTTAGATCTTCGGCTGGAGCGAGACGTCTAGGATCATCGTAGGCACGTTCCCCGGCTACTTTTATTTGTGTGTTAGGTTCAGGGTCGCGGTCAGCTCAGGTTCCATCGCCCTAGAGCTTGTTTGTATCTGTGCTTGTCCTTTAGTGATCCCCTGCCATTGGGATCATGACAGTCAAGTCCTTCAGTGTTTTGAGGAATGCACACGGCTGGTTAGTGCAGACAACGCCATAATAAGCATGAGCATTCCCCTAATGCGTCTGCTGATGCAAAGTTTGACGCACATAAAGGAGCAGGCGTCAGCAGCCAAAAACGAGGGAAGCCTTGATGACAGTCAGCCATTGTCTGGTCAGGGAAGTCTACTGAACGAGGTGGCGGGCGAGGAGGAGGAGGACGAGGATGATGGGGATGAGTATTTTTTGGATGAGGAAGCTTCTCAGGGGGTAATAGAATCTGCTGGCGTTGCAAGGCCAGGTTCAGGGTTTTTGAGGGAGACAAGTGACGTTGATTTGCCCGAAAGTGCTCCTCAACCCAGCACAAGCAGTGATTTGACAACTGGAACTTTGGCCCACATGGCGGATTATGCCTTGCGTATCCTCAAAAGGGACCCACGCATTATAAAAATAATGACCAATGAAAATTACTGGTTGGCCTGCCTCCTGGATCCACACTATAAAGGGAAATTGCAAAACATCATGCCACATGAGAAGCTTGAACAAATCTTGGCAACCAAACAAGCAACTCTTGTAGACCGTTTGATTCAGGCATTCCCAGCACACAGCGCCGGTGATGGTTCTCACACGAGCTGCAGGGGGCAACAGGGCAGAGGTGTTAGAGGTGCACAAATCAGAAGTGGCGTTGGACAGAGGGGTTTTCTGACCAGGTTGTGGAGTGATTTCGTAATGACCGCAGACAGGACAGGTACTGCAGCATCAATTCAAAGTGACAAGAGACAACATTTGTCCAGTATGGTTACTAACTATTTTTCCTCCCTTATCGATGTTCTCCCTCAACCGTCATTCCCATTTGATTACTGGGCATCCAAAATAGACACCTGGCCTGAATTGGCAGAATATGCATTACAGGAGCTTGCTTGCCCAGCTGCTAGTGTGCTATCAGAAAGAGTCTTCAGTGCTGCTGGTTCAATACTGACCGATAAAAGGACACGTCTGGCTACCCGAAATGTAGATGATCTAACCTTCATTAAAATGAAACACTCATGGATTTCTGTTATGATCTGGTGGTTTAGGAGCAACATGGGACGAGCTCTGAAGGAAGTGGTAACTGTACTGACCGCAGTCCCTAAGCTCAACACAACACTAGAAGTAGCCGTGGGATGCTCCTGACACTCCCTAGGCACCTCGTCACAGCCTAAGATCTAACTACCCCTAAAGATAGAAACAGGAAAACTATCTTGCCTCATTGAAAATCCCCAAAGGATAGATAGCCCCCCACAAGTAATGACTGTGAGTGGAGAGGGAAAAGACATACACAGAATGAAACCAGGATGAGCACAGGAGGCCAGTCTAGCTAGATAGATAGGACAGGATGGAATACTGTGCGGTCAGTATAAAACACTACAAAATATCCACACAGAGTTTACAAAAATCTCCACACCTGACTAAAGGTGTGGAGGGTAAATCTGCTTCCCAGAGCTTCCAGCTTAACTGAATTAATTCATACTGATAAGCTGGACAAACATAGAAAGCACAGAACGGATAAGTCCACAACCTGTGGACAGAAAAGAGCAAGCAAGGACTTAACTTTGCTGAACTGGTCAGGATAACAGGGAAATCCAAAGAGATGTGAATCCAACCAGGAACCATAGACAAGTGGCACAAGCTGAAGGAAAGAGCCAGGCTAAATAGCCGAGCAGAATAGACAATCAGTGGAAGCAGTTGCTGACTGCTAAATCCAAGGAGCAGCCATTCCACTTAAAACCACCGGAGGGAGCCCAAGAGCAGAACTCCCAAAAGTGCCACGTACAACCACCGGAGGGAGCCCAAGAGCTGAATTCACAACAGATTTCTAATTATTTTGCCCCACCTTTCCCGGCTGACACCTAGCTTTCCTGTAAAAAGGCCTTGCTTTCGGACAGGTCTTACTCACTGTTCCAATCTCATATTTTGCAGCTGCTGTATGTCCAGCATACGACATGTTTACACCTCCCTAAATGGGCTGACTCACCCCACGGGGCCGTGGTCACCACTTGGCGCAAGCACCCGTGAGAGTGCCGTTTGTCTGAAGAGGTGGGTGTGCCCACTTTTGGGTGACGGCACTGGCACTGGGTCCCTCATAGTACACTGAAGTGTCTCTGGCGGTGGTGGCGCGCACCCAACGTCAGACACACCGTTGTAACATGAGGGGCCCTGGGTCAGTACTGCCGGCCACGAGAGAGTGTCCCCCCCAGCTCAAACAGTGCTCTACCACTTGCAAAATTATCTCTCACTGCTCCACCACTGTTTAGTCTATGCGGTGAAATCCTTCAATGCCTGGCACGGACAATACCAAATTGTTGACATGTATGATGCTAGTTGAAATATTCAGGGGCCCTTTCTTACATTTACACCAGTAAATACTTTGCACCAAATAACAGTCAGCAGAGGAGGAGCCCACCCCTGTACCTCAGTATGCCACCTGTTTTATTTTTTTTTTTGAGAGACATTAACATCTATTTATTATTTTGGAGTACTAACTGTGTCAGACACTACTTCCAATTGTCCTCCGCTGACCAGACCAATGCTGCCTGTGCACCCCTGCAACATAATTGAACATGCATTGAGCCTATTATTTTATTTTAGGCCTACTAAGTCTGTCTGCGACCCATCCTTCAAATTGTCCTCCGCTGACCACACCAATGCTGCCTGTGTACCCCTGCAACATAATCGAACCTGCATTGAGCATATTTTTTTATTTTAGGCCTACTAATTCTGTCTGCGGTCTATCCTTCAAATTGTCCTCCGCTGACCACACCAATGCTGCCTGTGCACCCCTGCAACATAATTGAACCTGCATTGAGCCTATTTTTGTTATTTTAGGCCTACTAAGTCTGTCTGCGGCCCATCCTTCAAATTGTCCTCCGCTGACCACACCAATGCTGCCTGAGCACCCCTGCAACATTATTGAACCTGCATTGAGCCTATTTTTTTATTTTAGGCCTACTAATTCTGTCTGCGGTCTATCCTTCAAATTGTCCTCCGCTGACCACACCAATGCTGCCTGAGCACCCCTGCAACATTATTGAACCTGCATTGAGCCTATTTTTGTTATTTTAGGCCTACTAAGTCTGTCTGCGGCCCATCCTTCAAATTGTCCTCCGCTGACCACACCAATGCTGCCTGTGCACCCCTGCAACATTATTGAACCTGCATTGAGCCTATTTTTTTTATTTTAGGCCTACTAAGTCTGTCTGCGGTCCATCCTTCAAATTGTCCTCCGCTGACCACAACAATGCTGCCCGTGTACCCATGTAACCTTTTTTAAACCTGCAGGGAGCAAACTTTGTGGTGTAAGGTCTACTAGCAGTGTCTGTCTGCGCCACTCAATACAGCTGTCCTCCTCTTAAAAAAAGTGAGTTGCAATTGTCAGGTTTTCAGCCTGTCGGAATTTTAAAAGTGCATTGGGGCCACAAGTTTGGTTGGGGTCTACAAACTGTGTCTGCAGCTCCAAGGTGTTCTCCAGGTTGCCTTTCCTTTGCTTCAATCTTGAGGTTCTCGTTAAGTAGTTGTTAATATAACACTGCATTAGGCCTACAAGTTGGGTTGGGTTCTAGAAACGGTGTCTGCCGCTCCAAGGTGTTCTCCAGGTTGCCTTTCCTTAGCTTCAATCTTGAGGCTCTCGTTAAGTAGTTGTTAATATAACACTGCATTAGGCCTACAAGTTGGGTTGGGTTCTAGAAACGTTGTCTGCCGCTCCAAGGTGTTCTCCAGGTTTCCTTCCCTTAGCTTCAATTTTGAGGCTCTCGTTAAGTAGTTGGTAATATAACACTGCATTAGGCCTACAAATTGGGTTGGGTTCTATCAACAGTGTCTGCCGCTCCAAGGTGTTCTCCAGGTTGCCTTTCCTTAGCTTCAATCTTGAGGCTCTCGTTAAGTAGTTGTTAATATAACACTGCATTAGGCCTACAAGTTGGTTTGGGTTCTAGAAACGGTGTCTGCCGCTCCAAGGTGTTCTCCAGGTTGCCTTTCCTTAGCTTCAATTTTGAGGCTCTCGTTAAGTAGTTGGTAATATAACACTGCATTAGGCCTACAAGTTGGGTTGGGTTCTAGAAACAGTGTCTGCCGCTCCAAGGTGATCTCCAGGTTGCCTTTCCTTAGCTTCAATTTTGAGGCTCTCGTTAAGTAGTTGTTAATATAACACTGCATTAGGCCTACAAGTTGGGTTTGGGTTCTAGAAACGTTGTCTGCCGCTCCAAGGTGTTCTCCAGGTTGCCTTTCCTTAGCTTCAATTTTGAGGCTCTCGTTAAGTAGTTGGTAATATAACACTGCATTAGGCCTACAAGTTGGGTTTGGGTTCTAGAAATGGTGTCTGCCGCTCCAAGGTGTTCTCCAGGTTGCCTTTCCTTAGCTTCAATTTTGAGGCTCTCGTTAAGTAGTTGTTAATATAACACTGCATTAGGCCTACAAGTTGGGTTTGGGTTCTAGAAACGTTGTCTGCCGCTCCAAGGTGTTCTCCAGGTTGCCTTTCCTTAGCTTCAATTTTGAGGCTCTCGTTAAGTAGTTGGTAATATAACACTGCATTAGGCCTACAAGTTGGGTTTGGGTTCTAGAAATGGTGTCTGCCGCTACAAGGTGTTCTCCAGGTTGCCTTTCCTTAGCTTCAATTTTGAGGCTCTCGTTAAGTAGTTGGTAATATAACACTGCATTAGGCCTACAAGTTGGGTTTGGGTTCTAGAAATGGTGTCTGCCGCTACAAGGTGGTCTCCAGGATGCCTTTCCTTAGCTTCAATTTTGAGACTCTCGTTAAGTAGTTGGTAATATAACACTGCATTAGGCCTACAAGTTGGGTTTGGGTTCTAGAAACGGTGTCTGCCACTCCAAGGTGTTCTCCAGGTTGCCTTTCCTAAGCTTCAATTTTGAGGCTCTCGTTAAGTAGTTGGTAATATAACACTGTATTAGGCCTACAAGTTGGGTTGGGTTCTAGAAACGGTGTCTGCCGCTCCAAGGTGTTCTCCAGGTTGCCTTTCCTTAGCTTCAATTTTGAGGCTCTCGTTAAGTAGTTGTTAATATAACACTGCATTAGGCCTACAAGTTGGGTTGGGTTCTAGAAACGGTGTCTGCCGCTCCAAGGTGTTCTCCTGTTTGCCTTTCCTGAGCTTCTATCTTGAGGCTCTCGTTAAGTAGTTGTTAATTTAACACTGCATTAGGCCTACAAGTTGGGTTTGAGTTCTAGAAACGGTGTCTGCCGCTCCAAGGTGTTCTCCAGGTTGCCTCTCCCTAGCTTCTATCTTTGAAGCTCTCGTTAAGTAGTTGTTGAAACAACACTGCATTAGGCCTACAAGTTGGGTCTGGGTTCTACAAACGGTGTCTTCCGCTCCAAGGTGTTCTCCAGGTTGCCTTTCCCTAGCTTCTATCTTCAGGCTCTCGTTAAATTGTTTTTAATATAACACTGCATTTGGCCTACTTGTTTTGTTGGCCCTACTAACGGTGTCTGCCGCTCCTTGCTGTTCTCCTCCACTGAACAAACTAGTGCCGCCTGTTTACTTTTGTTTCCAATTTTGATCTGCATTTAGCCTACTTACTGATTTGGGCCTACTCACTGTGTCAGCCTCTCATTACAGTTGTCCTCCACTGAACAAAGCAATGCCGCCTGATTAGTCCTGTTACCAATTTTGAACTGCATTTAGCCCACTTTATTATTTGGGCCTATATCTGTGTTTCCTCCCCATCCTGCCCATTGCCCAGCCAGTGATAGATGAGTCTGCTGGTACATTGACCCAGAACGCTACATCCCCGTGCACGCTACACAGCCAGAATGTGACCCTGCTGAAAGTCAGGTTCCCCTTCCCGCATACCATACCACCTTACACGAGGACAAAGAGGAAGGTGCAGATGAAAGTGCAGGTTCCTTCATCAGGTGGGGGGGAATAATCGTTGGCGACATCACTGGCACAGGGCCCCTCATAGTATGCAAAAGTGTTGCTGCTGGTGGGAGGCGTCCCCCGCCGTGCAAACACACTGCCGTACTTTTGGGGGCCCTGTGCCAGTGGCAATGCCAACGAGTGGGCCCCCCCTGCTTGCTCAGGATCACAGCACTTGCAAAGTTTAAATACTTACCTCTCCCTGCTCCACTGCCGTAACGTGGTCCACATTTCCTGGGCCCACTAAATACTTGAACCAGCCGTACTCCCCACAACTTTAGCCAAATGACCCCCAATTTCCAATGCCTAACTATTATTATAAGGTAAATTAAGATTGACAAGCTTCAGTAACAAGAATGGATGTTTTTGCCATTAAAATGGGCACTGTAGGTGTTTTCCTGGCCCCCACTCACTGCCGACTATGCTTCCCCATTGACTTGCATTGGGTTTCGTGTTTCGGTCGATCCCCGACTTTTCGAGATAATCGGCCGATTGTACTCGACTCGACTTTGGAGATAGTCGGGTTTCACGAAACCCGACTCGACCCTAAAAAAGTAAAAGTCGCTCAACCCTAGTTGTCACTTTACTGCTATTGTGTAGCAACATTTTGGGTAATAAATTGGTGAATGAGGGTGTGCCTATTGTCTTTATTTCTCTCTTTTTATGTCTTTCAGCTATCCTTTTCTGGACTACTTCAGATTTGTTGAATTACTTCACACCAGCTGTCATCATCCCCAACTACAATTAAGCTAATTGCCACCGCACCAGGGCAATCGGGAACAGCTGGGCAAATTGTCAGAATTGGTAAATCTCATGTGATAAGCCAATTCTGTGGGTGGCTGCTGGCTTGTATTTTTAGGCTGGGAAGGGCCCATTAATCATGTTTTAGAACAGCACCGGCACCTCTGCACGAGCCCTTTCCTACTCCTGGCAGGCACCCTGGCATGTTCACTTACCCTCCCATACTGCTTCAGTCCCTGCGCAAGGCACATAGGTCTCCTGGCAGTGTGCTTAGGGCATGCCCCCTATGCCTCTTAAAAGTTAGCGCGTGCGCTCCTAAAAATGGCCCCAGACAATAGCTAGGAGATGTCTGATATTTAATGCACCCTCCCTTATTGGAAAGTGCCTTAGCAACATTAGCGATCAGTGTGTATCCCTGCTACCCAGTTGTAAGGTCCCTGTAGCTGTGCTCTCTGAATCTGATTCTGTTCGTCCTGTCTGCACCTATTCCTGCCCGTCCTGTCTGCATTACATCATGTTAATCTTGCTCTAAACTGTTCCTGAGCCCATCCTGTCTCCACATTGTCTGCACTTGTATTGCTACCTTCACCTGTCCAGTCCGAACCAGCAACAGCGATCGTGTACTCATGTCTACCCTGTGTTCCTGAACCTACCCTGTCTCTTCCTGATCAAGAACCTGTTCTGTCTACCAGCCGTGCAACACTATCCTGAACCTGTTCTGTCCAACCAGCCACATGTCATTCAGTTAACCAGTTCTTGGCTGGTCTGTTGTGAATTCTGCTCTTGGGCTCCCTCCGGTGGTTATGAGTGGTAGTGCTGCGGTAGTTGGATCGCAGCATTTATCAGGTGTATCTATTTTTTGCAATTTGGGCTGGGCTATATAGCCTTGCTTGATCCTTTAGTCAGTGCCAGTTGTCCATTGTTTTTGGAGGATTCACATCCATACCTGGTCTCTTCTGTTCTGCTGTTCATTTCAACAAAGATAAGTTCTGGCTTTGTTTTTGCTGTCCACCTGCTGTGGACCTTATAGTTCTGTGCATTTTCATGTTTTGTCTTGTCCAGCTTTGTCTGTGAAGGAGTTTTTGCAGCCTAGCTGTGTTTCTGGAGATGCAGATATACCCTCCATGTCTTTAGTCAGATGTGGTGATTTGTATTTTCTGTGGTAGATATTTTCTAGTGTTTTAATACTGACCGCATAGTACTCTGTTCTATTCTTTCTTTTTAGCTAGTATGGCCTCCTATGCTAAATCCTGATTTCATGTCTGCGTATGTTATTTCCCTCTCCTCTCAAAGTCAATATTTGTGGGGGGCTGTCTTTCCTTTGGGGATTTTCTCTGAGGCAAGTTAGATTTCCTGTTTCTGTCTTTAGGGGAAGTTAGTTCTTAGGCTGTGTCGAGGGGTCTAGGGAGTGTTAGGTACCCCCCAGGGCTACTTCTAGTTGCGCTGTTAAGTTCAGGGTTTGCGGTCAGTACAGGTACCACCTTCTCCAGAGTACGTCTCATGCTGCTCCTAGGCCACCAGATCATAACAGTACAACTGGCCGACAATGAGTTAATTGCATCTTAGAAGAAGGGAGGAAAGATTTTGAGCCATTTTTTTTTTACCTTAGCCTGTTTGGTCTGTTCCTCCCTCTTAATCTCTGGGTGGCTACGGAACCTAGTAATGACATGGATGTTCAGGAGTTGGTTTCTCAGGTGGATCAGCTTGCTGCTAGGGTACAGGGTATTTCAGATTATATTATTCAGACTCCTGCCTTAGAACCTAAGATTTCCACTCCTGATTTATTTTTTGGTGACAGATCCAAATTTTTGAGTTTCAAAAATAACTGTAAACTGTTTTTTGCTTTGAGACCCCGGTCTTCTGGTGATCCCATTCAGCAGGTTAAAATCATCATATCTCTGCTGCGTGGTGACCCACAGGATTGGGCATTTTGCCTGGAATCTGGCAATCCTGCTTTGCTTAATGTTGATTCTTTCTTTCAAGCATTAGGGTTATTGTATGATGAGCCTAATTCTGTGGATCAAGCTGAGAAGATCTTGTTGGCCCTGTGTCAGGGTCAAGAAGCGGCAGAATCGTATTGCCAGAAATTTAGAAAATGGTCTGTACTGACTAAATGGAATGAGGATGCCTTGGCAGCAATTTTCAGAAAGGGTCTTTCTGAATCTGTTAAAGATGTTATGGTGGGGTTCCCCACGCCTGCTGGTCTGAGTGATTCTATGTCTCTGGCCATTCAGATTGATCGGCGCTTGCGCGAGCTCAGAGTTGTGCACACTGTGGCGTTGTCCTCCGAGCGGAGCCCTGAGCTTATGCAGTGTGATAGGATTTTTTCTAGAGCTGAATGACAAGGATTTTGGCGTCAGAATGGGTTGTGTTTTTACTGCGGCGATTCTGCTCATGTTATTTCTGATTGCCCTAAGCGTACAAAGAGAATCGCTAGTTCTGTTACCATCAGTACTGTACAACCTAAATTTCTATTATCTGTGACCTTGATCTGCTCATTATCATCATTTTCTGTCATGGCATTTGTGGATTCAGGCGCCGCTCTGAACTTAATGGACTTAGAATTTGCCAGACGTTGTGGTTTTCCCTTGCAGCCTTTGCACAACCCTATTCCTTTAAGGGGCATTGATGCTACACCGTTGGCTAAAAATAAACCTCAGTTTTGGACACAGCTGACCATGCGCATGGCGCCAGCCCATCAAGAAGATTGTCGTTTTCTGGTGTTGCATAATTTGCATGATGATATTGTGCTGGGTTTTCCATGGTTACAGCTACATAATCCGGTGTTAGATTGGAAATCTATGTCTGTGACTAGTTGGGGTTGTCAGGGGATTCATGGTCACGTTCCTTTGATGTCAATTTCCTCTTCCCCCTCTTCTGAAATTCCTGAGTTTTTGTCAGATTTCCAGGATGTATTCGATGAGCCCAAATCCAGTTCCCTTCCACCACATAGGGACTATGATTGTGCTATTGACTTGATTCCAGGTTGTAAGTTCCCTAAGGGTCGACTTTTCAACCTGTCTGTGCCAGAACATGCCGCCATGCAGAGCTATATTAAGGAGTCTTTGGAGAAGGGGCATATTCGGCCATCTTCTTCACCATTGGGAGCAGGTTTTTTTTGTTGCCAAGAAGGATGGCTCCTTGAGACCGTGTATTGATTATCGCCTCTTGAATAAGATCACGGTCAAATTTCAATACCCTTTGCCTTTGCTTACTGATTTGTTTGCTAGGATTAAGGGGGCTAGCTGGTTTACTAAGATTGACCTTCGAGGGGCATATAATCTTATTCGTATTAAACAGGGTGACGAATGGAAAACTGCATTTAATACGCCCGAAGGCCATTTTGAATACTTTGTGATGCCGTTCGGACTCTCTAATGCCCCATCTGTGTTCCAGTCCTTCATGCATGATATCTTTCGGAGTTATCTTGACAAATTCATGGTTGTATATTTGGATGATATTTTGATTTTTTCCGAGGATTGGGAGTCTCATGTGAAACAGGTCAGGATGGTATTTCAGATCCTCCGTAATAATGCTTTGTTTGTGAAGGGGTCTAAGTGCCTCTTTGGAATGCAGAAGGTTTCTTTTTTGGGTTTCATTTTTTCTCCCTCATCTATAGAAATGGATCCGGTTAAGGTTCAGGCCATTCATGATTGGATTCAGCCCACATCTGTGAAGAGCCTTCAGAAATTCTTGGGCTTTGCTAATTTTTATCGTCGTTTCATTGCCAACTTCTCCAGTGTGGTTAAACCTCTGACCGATTTGGCGAAGAAAGGCACTGATGTGACGAATTTGTCCTCTGCAGCTGTTTCTGCCTTTCAGGAGCTTAAACGCCGATTTACTTCTGCCCCTGTGTTGCGTCAGCCGGATGTTTCTCTTCCATTTCAGGTTGAGGTTGACGCGTCTGAGATTGGGGCAGGGGCCGTTTTGTCTCAGAGGAATTCTGATGGTTCCATGATGAAATCGTGTGCCTTCTTTTCTCGGAAGTTTTCGCCTGCGGAACGCAATTATGATGTCGGCAATCAGGAGTTGTTGGCTATGAAGTGGGCATTTGAGGAGTGGTGTCATTGGCTTGAGGGGGCCGAGCACCGTATTGTGGTCCTGACCGATCATAAGAATCTGATTTACCTCGAGTCTGCCAAACGATTGAATCCTAGACAGGCTCGATGGTCCCTGTTTTTCTCCCGTTTTGATTTTGTGGTCTCGTACCTTCCTGGTACTAAGAATGTTAAGGCGGATGCCCTCTCTAGGAGTTTTTTTCCTGATTTCCCTGGGGTTCTTGAGCCGGTCGGCATTCTGAAGGAAGGGGTGGTTCTTTCTGCCATCTCCCCTGATTTACGACGGGTTCTTCAGGAATTTCAGGCTAATAAACCTGACCGCTGTCCAGTGGGGAAACTGTTTGTTCCTGATAGATGGACTAGTAAAGTGATTTCTGAGGTTCATTGTTCTGTGTTGGCTGGCCATCCTGGGATTTTTGGTACCAGAGATTTGGTTGGTAGGTCCTTTTGCTGGCCTTCTTTGTCGCGGGATGTGCGTTCTTTTGTGCAGTCCTGTGGGATTTGCGCGCGGGCTAAGCCTTGCTGTTCCCGCGCTAGTGGGTTGCTTCTGCCTTTGCCGGTCACTGAGAGACCTTGGACGCATATTTCTATGGATTTTATTTCAGATCTTCCGGTTTCCCAGAGGATGTCGGTTATCTGGATGGTTTGTGACCGGTTTTCTAAGATGGTTCATTTGGTACCTTTGCCTAAATTGCCTTCCTCTTCTGATTTGGTTCCGTTGTTTTTTCAGCATGTGGTTCGTTTTCATGGCATTCCGGAGAATATTGTGTCCGATAGAGGTTCCCAGTTTGTTTCTAGGTTTTGGCGGGCCTTTTGTGCTAGGCTGGGCATTGATTTGTCTTTTTCTTCCGCATTTCATCCTCAGACAAATGGCCAGACCGAGCGAACTAATCAGACTTTGGAAACTTATTTGAGATGCTTTGTGTCTGCTGATCAGGATGATTGGGTGGCTTTCTTGCCATTGGCCGAGTTTGCCCTTAATAATCGGGCTAGTTCTGCTACCTTGGTTTCGCCTTTTTTTTGTAATTTTGGTTTTCATCCTCGTTTTTCTTCAGGGCAGGTTGAGCCTTCTGATTGTCCTGGTGTGGATTCTGTGGTTGACAGGCTGCAGCAGATTTGGGCTCATGTGGTGGACAATTTGGTGTTGTCTCAGGAGGAGGCTCAACGTTTTGCTAACCGTCGTCGGTGTGTTGGTTCCCGGCTTCGGGTTGGGGATTTGGTCTGGTTGTCTTCCCGTCATGTTCCTATGAAGGTTTCTTCCCCTAAGTTCAAGCCTCGGTTTATTGGTCCTTATAGGATTTCTGAGATTATCAATCCAGTGTCTTTTCGTTTGGCCCTTCCAGCCTCTTTTTCCATCCATAATGTGTTCCATAGATCTTTGTTGCGGAAGTATGTGGTGCCCGTTGTTCCCTCTGTTGATCCTCCGGCCCCGGTGTTGATTGATGGGGAGTTGGAGTATGTGGTTGAGAAAATTTTGGATTCTCGTTTTTCGAGGCAGAAGCTTCAGTATCTGGTCAAATGGAAGGGTTATGGCCAGGAGGATAATTCTTGGGTTGTTGCCTCCGATATTCATGCTGACGATTTGGTTTGTGCCTTTCATTTGGCTCGTCCTGATCGGCCTGGGGGCTCTGGTGAGGGTTCGGTGACCCCTCCTAAAAGGGGGGGGGGTACTGTTGTGAATTCTGCTCTTGGGCTCCCTCTGGTGGTTATGAGTGGTAGTGCTGCGGTAGTTGGATCGCAGCATTTATCAGGTGTATCTATTTTTTGCAATTTGGGCTGGGCTATATAGCCTTACTTGATCCTTTAGTCAGTGCCAGTTGTCCATTGTTTTTGGAGGATTCACATCCATACCTGGTCTCTTCTGTTCTGCTGTTCATTTCAACAAAGATAAGTTCTGGCTTTGTTTTTGCTGTCCACCTGCTGTGGACCTTATAGTTCTGTGCATTTTCATGTTTTGTCTTGTCCAGCTTTGTCTGTGAAGGATTTTTTGCAGCCTAGCTGTGTCTCTGGAGATGCTGATATACCCTCCATGTCTTTAGTCAGATGTGGTGATTTGTATTTTCTGTGGTGGATATTTTCTAGTGTTTTAATATTGACCGCATAGTACTCTGTTCTATTCTTTCTTTTTAGCTAGTATGGCCTCCTATGCTAAATCCTGATTTCATGTCTGCGTATGTTATTTCCCTCTCCTCTCACAGTCAATATTTGTGGGGGGCTGTCTTTCCTTTGGGGATTTTCTCTGAGGCAAGTTAGATTTCCTGTTTCTGTCTTTAGGGGAAGTTAGTTCTTAGGCTGTGTCGAGGGGTCTAGGGAGTGTTAGGTACCCCCCAGGGCTACTTCTAGTTGCGCTGTTAAGTTCAGGGTTTGCGGTCAGTACAGGTACCACCTTCTCCAGAGTACGTCTCATGCTGCTCCTAGGCCACCAGATCATAACACTGGTCCTGTTTGACTGCCCGTTTGGGGATCAGCTGCTGTGTCTCCGGAGTCTGTCCTGGAGTGGCACCTGGCATCCTCCTTGGTTCAAACCTAACCATACTATCAGGGGCTCTAGTGAAGTACCAGGTGGTCACTTAGTTATTCCCCTCCAGGCTTTTCCTGAACCATGGCACAATAGTTCCACAACCACTTGCGTAGCACTTTGCTAAGGCCATGGAACTTGCTGACTCTCATACCCCTCCAATCTCGGACCTGTTCCAAGCGATGACCCATCAGAGAGTGGATTTAGATAAGATCTTGTCATATCTGTAGACTGTGAACACCCACTTTGACGCTTTGACATCAGCAGCTGAAACTTCTCAGGTTCAAGCTGCAGTGACCTCGGCAGTGACTGTTCAGTCTGCAAGTCATGCCCCAGGTCCTGGACCACGTCTGTCTGCACCATCACGCTTTGATCCAAAGCAATGCTGAGGGTTTATCAACCAGTGCTCACTGCATTTTGAACTACTGCCCCATCAGTACCCCTCCAATTGGGCGAAAGTAGCCTTTCTAATGTCCCATCTTGGAGTAGAGGCACTGGTGTCATGCTGCTGCAGTGCAGTGTTAACGCAACCTCCACCAGAGGGAGCTTGAGAGGGAAGTGAGACTGCGTGCACAGAGTAGCTCCACAGAGCAGCAGCACAGGTGCCACCAAGTGGTCAGGCAAGCCGAGTCAATAAACGTTCAGAGGCAAAGTAAAAAAAGGAGTAAGCAATATACATGGTCAGGAGCAAGCCAGGTGGGTCAGCAACAGTCAGAAGCGGATAAGACAATGACAGAAATCAGAAGTGAGTCAGAAACCAGATAATCAAACCAAGAAACAAAAAAAAAAACGCTCGGAAAAGGGCAGACAGAGGAATACAACAGACACGGGCCAAGTTAGGGATCACAGCAGGACAAATCAAGGGTTACTAGAGTCAGGTAGAGCAAAGTTAACCCTTGACATGATCTGCTTGGAAAAAGAGCAGACAGGACTAAACCCTGGAACGGATCATGACACCTGGCAGTGGTAAATATGTGTACTTGTATTGTTTATTTTTTTTTATGTATTTACATTTTTTTCCAATATATCCGTTTATTTATTTTACTTTACTTAGGGAATTTAAAAAAAATTTTTTCCACTTTTTAATTTTTTTTTAAGTCTTTTACATTGTCACATCCTGGGACATCGCTGTACAGTGTCAAATCGCAGATCTGACATTCTGCAATGCTTGTGCACTGCAGACTATCACACCAGGATCTGTCAGGCAAGCCACCTTCCCTGCAGGACCCGGAAGGACCCCGTGGCCATCTTGGGACTGGGGGTCTCCATGGAGACCATTAGGACAATGCGTTAAATGCCTGTGATCAGTGCTAGCATTGATCGTGGGCGTTGCTCTCACAAAGAGCTGACACCAGCACGAGATCGCTACAGCACTCAGCGTAAGGCCGCGAGATTGCCACGGCGTACAGTACATATATTGCTATTGCTGTGGGAATGCAGCTTCCGCAGGGCAGCATTGGTATGGCGCATGTCGGGAAGGGGTTAAAGAAGGTAAGAGGAATAACCTTTTTCTTAGTTGATTGGAAAGAACCTGAAGAAAGGTGTTGGGTCCGAAAGAAAATATTCATGCTCGTCTACAGAAATTTCTTGAAGAAGAGAGGCATACGGGTCGGTACTGTTAGAACAGCATCAGAGCCCCTGCACAAGTCCCCTCCTCACAGCAGGGATGCCGGCATGTTAACTTGCCCTCTGGCACTGCTTCTGTCCCTACAGCGTCTCCAAAACCTGCGCATGGCACGCAGGTCTCCTGGGAGTGTGCTTAGAGAGCGTATGCACTCCCTTCCTCTAAAGGGGCACCGCACACACTTCTGAAAATGTACCCAGCCAATAGCTGGGAGACGTCTGGTACTTGAGGTACCCTATCGGGAGATGCATTAGCAATATTAGTTATCAATAAGTATTCCTGCTACCTAGTTGTAAGGTTCCTGTACCTGTGCTACCCAAATCTGATCCTGTCTGTCTTGTCTGCACCTGATCCTGCCCGTCCTGTCTGAACTTAATCCTGGCTGCCTTGTTCACACCTGTAATGCTACCTTTACCTGTCCAGTCTGAACCATCACTTGTGATCTTGCACCCATGTCTACCCTGTGTTCCTGAACCTATCTTGTCCATTCCTGATTCAGAACCTGTTCTGTCAACCAGCTGTGCAGCCCTATCCTGAACCTGCCCCTCCACACTTTCCCTGGACCGTGACACAGTGGTTCCTCAACCACGTGCGTAACACCATGGACCTTCCCAGCCTGATAATATAAGCATGCAGTTGTCTGCTTTACCTTGGCTGGCTAGAAAAAAAATAGGGGGGACTCCACGTCACTATTTTTAAGTACTCATTTATTTATTCAAACCAGGCTAAACACTCCGGCATAAACACACATACAATGCATGTGTTTTTTTAAACTGCAGATTTACCGCATCTAATGCAAGTCTAAAGGAAAATTTCGCACAGAAGTCTGAGCATTCCCGCAACAAAAATGTACATACTGCGACTCAAAACCTGCACTGCAGGTGAGTTTACAAAGTGGAAAAAAGAAGCATAGTGGGCATGAGATTTCTATGAATCCTATCCACTGTGCCTATACTGTACATCGCAGCATTTTGAATACAGCGAAAATAAACTGCGTCCAGAACACTAGTATTACTGATCGTGGGCTCACAGCTTAAGGGGTGGAGGAGGCGTTTTTTTACTTCTATTTAACTTTGGTTTAGATACAAGCCATTATACAGGAAAGAATGTTTCTTAACTTTTTTCCTGTAAAATTCTTTTCATCTTCAGTTTTGTATGTTTTATTGTCAGTCTATAAAAGTGGATAATCCTCTGACAACATTGCTTCCAGCAGAGACCTGGGAGTCAGAGATGCTCTGCTCCCCATGCTGTTCCCATTCCATTTGAGTGCTATTTCCATCTATTTCAGCAATTATCCTGCCCCCAGCCCTCTTGTTAGTGTCTTCCAGAAAAATAGTTGAGTTTCCCATTGACTTCCATTATACTTGGTACTCGAGTGGAGCCCGTCCTAGCATCTGACCTGCTCGATTCAAGTACCGAGCACTTGAGCATTTTAGTGCTCGATCATCACTAATACTGTGCCTTTGTCTTAATATTTACTCTTGTGCACCTAAATGATTATCTATGTGATTTCTTATGCGGGATGTGTCTACCGTGCTAAGGAGGCTTTTCTCTATCTTTTGCCTCTCTCTGTGCTTTACATTGTATTCAATATTTTTTTCCTTTGAATCTTTTGGATGATTCTAACATCAAGTTTTCGCTATCTACTATATAATTGTCTAAGGGTCACTTCCGTCTGTCTGTCCTATCACGGATATTCATTGGTCGCGGCCTCTGTCTGTCATGGAAATCCAAGTCGCTGATTGGTCGCGGCAAAACAGCCACGACCAACCAGCGACGGGCACAGTCCGGAAGAATATGGCGTCCGTAACAGCTTCGATCCGGGGGGCCACCGGAGGGTTAGTATATAACTATTTTTTATTTTAATTCTTTTTTTAACAGGGATATGGTGCCCACATTGCTATAGACTGCGTGGGCTGTGCAATATACTATATGGACTGTGCAATATACAACGTGGGCTGTGCAATATAAAACGTGGGCTGTGCAATATACAACGTGGACTGTGCAATATACTATGTGGGCTACGCAATATACTACATGGGCTGCGCAATATACTACGTGGGCTGTGCAATATACTACGTGGGCTGCGCAATATACAAAGTGGGCTGCGCAATGTATTACAAGGGCTGGGCAATATACTACGTGGGCTGTGCAATATACTATGTGGGCTGCGCAATATACAACATGGGCTGCGCAATATACTATATGGGCTGCGCAATATACTACGTGGGCTGCGCAATATACTACGTGGGCTGCGCAATATACTACGGGGGCTGCGCAATATACTACGTGGGCTGCACAATATACAACGTGGGCTGCGCAATATACAACGTGGGCTGCGCAATATACTACGAGGGCTGCACAATATACTACGTGGGCTGGGCAATATACAACGTGGGCTGCGCAATATACTACATGGGCTGCGCAATATACTACGTGGGCTGGGCAATATACTACGTGGGATGTGCAATATACAACGTGTACTGCGTGGGCTGCGCAATGTTCTGCGTGGGCTGTTCTATACACTACGCATACATATTCTAGAATACCCGATGCGTTAGAATCGGGTCACCATCTAGTATTTATATAATGGTCTGAATATTTCTTTATATTTGTTATAAGGTTTTATACTAAACTTGTCAAGGTAGCATATATATACCAGTTATAAGGCTTTTGTAATGCTGCCTCTGCTGATAACGAGTCTGCTGAAAACTTTTCTTGTAAGTGCAGCCAGCATGAGTATAAAATATCCTCAGTGGACAGCGTGCACATAGTTTTTTTTTTGCTTTTTTAATAAACATGTGACACAAAAACAAATTATTTAAGCAGTGACTGAAAACCTGATGTTGTGTTTTCATGTGGGCTATGAATAATTAGCAAAAATGTGTGAATAACATACAAAATATATATATAAGACAACTATAATCTTCGGACTTTATTTTCTCAAGTAACTAAGCCTATGTGATGACAATATGGATTTTACCGGCTTACACAATACCACATTATATTTTGTTGTACCAGTCATACGCCATATCTATTTCTTCCAGCTTGGGCAATAAATCTGTCTATAACCAGACTTATAAGGACAGATGTAAGGTCAAAGACCACCAGAAGACAATTTTCCTGTAAAAGTCCTAACCTCTAAATTAAAGGTCGTGTTTTGCCCATTTACTGTGAAAAGTGTTCTACATCCATAGAGTGAGGTTTATTGTACTGCGTAATGTAGCACTAACCTATCCTCCAATGGTTTCAAGTGGAGGATGTTACCTGGTCGCGTCACTTTCGAAGCTCATCGAGGTGCACAAGTGGCAGTCCAACCAGTGACCTTGTGCCTGGGAAAACCAAAGCCAAAGAACAAGATATTATAAATGGTGCATGGAAAGTGGAGGAGCTCTAAGCTATGTATCTGGTAGCTCATAATTGACGGAGACATATGGAAAGATTAAGCGGTAGAGAGTGGTGATTGAAGGGTATGCCCTATGAAAAAAGATAGCCCTATGATTACATCTCCTAACTGTGCCGATTCTGGATCAAGAGTTCCTAATGGTAATAAATATACAATATGATTTGTGATTACTTGTAGATTAATTTTTCAGTGACTCCATAAGATTAAAACACAGAAAACTCTTATTTCAGCATTGATCATTGTCAGGTAGTTATAATCTGACAAGCTGAAAACTGTTGAGGGTCGTAGATGGAAAAAGGTGGATTCTTACTGACTTCAATCACAAGAAGGCCATTGATTTTTCTCAAATGTAAAAACACAGATTGTTTCTCATCAGTATTTTAGACCGGATTTTCCTCTGTATTTGGTCAGTGTGTTAGTTTTTGCCGTAAAGGTTTAACCAGCAATTTTCTCAAATGCAAAGCAAAAAAAAAAGAAAAATTACAGATCTTCTTCTACCCATTACAATTTAAAAAATTGTAAAGCACATATACAGCGCATGGACAAAGGGATTTTTCATAGACCCGTAGAATAGTAAGGGTCATTTGATCCGTCACTCAAAATCGAATATGTCTCCTTAACAAAAAAAAAACATGCATGGACTTGTGAACAGCTCCATATATTAAAATGAGTAAATGTTCTATCTGTGAAAAACACAGGACTGGTGCGTAAAAAATGGACGTCTCAATGTACTGTAACTTATCAGAAGAAAATTTAATGTGGAGAATGCATTCATGTATGTCTTTCTCCACCTTTACCATAATAAAGCATGGCGACTTGTAAATTGACTTTCTTAAGGCTCTTTTGGCACAAAAAAGGGGTCAAGGTGTGTATGAAGTTGCCACCTAAGTAAACACACAAATGCATGGCTCACTGGGTATAGCTGAATATATCCATCGACAAAACACCAAATAGCTGCACAAAATCCATCATTTTCCATAGAAGCTCCCAGATGTTTTACAAACCTGCACAGAGACCTCTTCCAATGTCTTCTGGACAAAGATGAGAACATGAACGCCCACTGCTCTTTCCTGTCTAATACCGCAAGTCTCCATTTTAAAAGATATTAGGAACGTCTTTTCACAAATTGCTTAATGAAAACATGACAACATCTGGACACTTGTGGTATAATTAACGGTGATTATTTAGCACAAGGCTGGAAAGAGAGGAGAAAGCAAAGCAGAATGAAAATATTTGGAGACATAGTATATACAAGAAGTGGGACTCAGCAGCAGGAACAAAATAAGACTTCCTGAAGACGTATATATGTCTGATTTATGCAGGTGGGCAGTAGAACGAAAATATTTGTCAGGTTCCTGTTTACGGAGAGAGTAAATAGTTGATTTCGCTAATAATGAAGCCACTAATAAGAGTTGCATTATATAAAACAGACACTGGACGTTCCAGTAGGGGTGTACCCAAACATCATTACAAGGTGAAGCTAGAATACCACTGTGTTATTAGTGGCCAGATTTATGTTGGTTAATACATTACTTACAGTTTTAATATTCCATTTATTTACCAAATAATAAAAGTTACATTTACTTGTGAGTTTTACTCTTAGTCTGGATGACCATGGTGAGGAGCCAGGATCCTCACCGGCCTCTTTTGTGCAGCTCTCATTTACCAACCCCATAAAAATAAAGCAGCATATAATATATACCGTAAATATAGTTTTATGTCTATAGCTACTATTAAGAATCCTGTGTCTCCATGTCTACAGGCTGCAATTTCTGTGTAGTCTGATCCTGCAGTTTTACCCTCCACCACCTGTACCCAACAACTTACTAACCTCCGCAAGGAGAAACGATACTTTTTGGATCCGGGTCAGACGCTTCTCATTCAGCCAAACCAGATCTCCACTTTGCACTGACGAGGGGCAGTACCCCGAAACACAGTGTCTGCAAATTGAGATCTGGTTTGGCTTTTATCCTAAGTCATGTGACAAGGCTCGTTAACGGGTCGACATTGACTGTTAGGATTGCTACTTCCAATAGGTGGCACTAGAGTTCTAGTCCTCTTCCTCTCTGAAGAGACAATTAACCTAATAAATGAAATTTACCAAGAAGTCAGGATCAAATGTAAGAGAGTGTGAATGTTGCATCATTCTGTATGTTTGTAATCATAGGTAATCCTTGGAGATGCACAGGGTGGCATACCAGCTGTATACACTTTTTGATGTATCAGAAGGGAGTTCATCAACCACAGATATAAAAGGGACAAATAACCCATGATTAGCCTACGGCTCCATGTCACTGCAATACTGAAACACAAATAAAGTCGCAAAACGTCAGACCCTGTTGAATTTTCTGCAACTTGCTTGCAATGCCACCCCGTTCACTTGTATTGTGCTGCAACGTAACAGCAACACATATCGAACTTCGGCTGTGCAACCTGGGATTGCAGCCAAAATTGACATTTAGCCCTAGCCTTGCTTACTCATGCCTACTCTATGCAATATTATTTTATTTAACTTATTTAGCAGTCCAACAAATTTGCTCTAGAGTTTCTTGTTTCTTTTTTTTTTTACAACACATGACTACTTGAAATTCCCACTAAAGACTCCAATTTGTGGAGTTATGGAGCAGAAGTTAAGTACGGTATATAAACATGTATACTGTGTGTGTGTGTGTGTGTGTGTATATATATATACACAACTGTATAGTTGAAAGTATAAGTTTACTTGCACTATATAAAAAGACACATCTGCATGTTTTTCTCAATATATGACAAGAAATCAGAATAAACCTTTTCCTTTTTTAGGTCAGTTAGGATTACCATAATTATTAATATTTGTTAAACGCCAGAATAATGAGAAAGGGAGAATGTTTTAGGGCATTTTTATTACTTCCTGCAAAGTCAAACGTTTACATGCATTTCATTAGTATTTGGTACCATTGCCCTTAAACTGAATGACTTGGGTTAAAGGCTTGGGATATCCTTCCACAAGCTTCTCACAACAGTTGCTCGGAATTTAGGCCCATTCTTCCTGACAAAACTGGTGTAACTGATCCAGGTTTGTAGGTCACCTTGCTCACACCTGCCTTTTCAGCTTTGCTCATAAATTTTCAATAGGATTGAGATCAGGGCTTTGTGATGGCCACTCCAAAACATTGACTTTTTTTTCCTTAAGCCACTTTGTTACCATTTTGGCAGTATGCTTCGGGTCATTGTCCATTTGGAAAACCCATTTCCGCCCAAGCTTTAACTTCCTGGCTGATGCCTTGAGATGTTGCTTCAGTATTGCCACATAATCTTATTTTCTCATGATGCCATCTATTTTGTGAAGTGCACCAGTCCCTCCTGCAGCAAAACAACCCCACAACAAAATTCTGCTACCCCCATGTTTCACAGTTGGGATGATGTTCTTAGGCTTCCAAGTTTTTCCCTTTTTCTTCCAAATGTATCAATGGTCATTATGCCCAAAAAGTTCAATTTTAGTTTCATCAGACCACAGGACGTCTCCAAAAATTAAGGTCTTTGTTACTGTGTGCATTTGGAAACATTAATATGGCTTTTTATGTTTCTTTTGGAGTAATAGCTTCTTTCTGGCAGAGCAGTCTTTCATCCCATGTTGATTCAGTACTTGTTTCACTTTTTATAGTGACACAGTCTTACCAGTTTCCACCATCATATTCACAAGGTCTTTTGCTTTTGTCCTTGGGTTGATATGCACATGTTGGACCAAAGCACATTCATCTCTGGACCACAGAACCTGTCTCCTTCCTGAGTGGTATGAAGGCTGGACATTCCCATCTTCTTTGTACTTGCATATAATTGTTTGGACAGATGAACCTTCAGGTATCTTGAAATTGTACCCAAGGATGAGCGAGACTTGTCCAAGTCCACACTTTGCTTCCTGATATCTTGGCTGATTTCTTGAGATTTTCCCATTATGCTACATAAAGAAGCAGTGTGTTTCAGGTGTGTATTAAAATACATCCACAGGTGTGTCTCTAATTAACTCATATGTTGCCAGAAAACTAACAGAAGCTTCCAAACACATGACATCATCATATGGTCCATCCAGAATTCTTTAAAGGCATAGTAATCTTAGTGTATGTAAACATTTGACTTTGCAGTAAGTAATAAAAATGCCTTAAATCACTTTCTCTCTCTTGTTATTCTGGCTATTGGAAATTATTAATAATTATGGTAATCCTAATTGACCTAAAACCGGAAAGGTTTATTCTGATTTCCTATCAGATATTAAGAAAAACATGCAGATGTGTCTTTTTATATAGTGCATGTAACCTTCTGGTTTCAACTGTATATAGCAGCCACAGAATGTCAGAGCTCACAGTTCAGCAATACAGATGGAAAGTCTTAAAAGATTGAACAAAAACTGCAGACAGTGATATATTGCACAACTGCAGCACTGAAGAATATAAGTGTTGTAGTTTGAAAATAACACAGTGTGATTGATCAGTGATATGGTGCAGTTGGTATCTATCTTGCTGTACTTGAATTACATTTACACATTTTTGTTTTCATTCTCAATGCACTTGAAAGCATCAGCAATGCAGCACAATTTACAGAAAAAAATCAGTGTGGTCAGAGACGGTGACCTTGCTAGTCACAATCTGTACCAGGGTCACCATCAGGGCATTACTACCCCTACTGGTGTATGGGGCCCAGTGAGCAGAAGCAAATAGAGGGGGCCCTAACGGTGAGACACACTGGCAGCAGTCTGGGCCCACATCTTTTGATTCTGCTCACCAGGCCCCAGGGCAGGAGATGGTCAGTGCTGGATGAAGAACAAAAGCAAAGATGAAGAACTTAAACTAGAGACAAAAAAAATTTAGAATTGAGAGTCTAAATATTTTTCTATCTACTGGCTAACATGGTACCAAGATATTTAGCTTTCCTGTATTAAACTAGAGACATCACTGATGAGTCAGTGTGTTACCTGTACACTTACATTATACATCATATACTGTATACAGAGCTCCTGTGTATAATGTCACTGGTGATCACTGTATTACCTGTACACTGACACTATACACTGTGTACTGTAGTGGGGAAAATGAGTATATCATACACTGCCAATTTTGCAAGTTTTCCCACCTACAAAGAATGGAGAGGTCTGTAATTTTTACAGACCTAAACTTCTAAAAATAAAAACCAGAACATCACATTGTATGACTTTTAAATAATTAAATTGCTTTTTATTGTATGAAATAAATTTTTGATCACCTACCAACCAGCAAGAATTCTGTCTGTCACAAACCTGTTAGTTTTTCTTTAAGAAGCCCTCCTACTCTGCACTCATTACCTGTATTAATTGCACCTTTTTGAATTCATTACCTGTATAAAAGACAGCTTTCCACACACTCAATCACACTCCAATCTCGTCACCGTGGCCAATACCAAAGAGCTGTCTAATGACATCAGGATGGGCTACGTGACAATAGTCAAGAAGCTCGGTGAAACAGCAAAAATGTTGGCACAATTACTAGAAAATGGAAGAAACACAAAATGACTGTCAATCTTTCTTGGTCTGGGGCTCCAAGCAAGATCTCGTCTCGAAGGATAAGGATGATTTTGAGAAAGGTCAGAAATCAGCCCAGAACTATACGGGAGGACCTGGTCAATGACCTGAAAAGAGTTGAGACCACAGTTTCAAACATTACCAATAGTAACAGACTATGCCATCATGGATTAAAATCCTGCAGTGCACTCAAGGTCCCCCTACTCACACCGTGTGAAGTATAGCATGGCACTTCCGTGAGGTGCTCAAGTAGGCTACCAAAACCAATGTGCAGTAAAATAAAGAACTTGGCACTCACTTTATTCCCCTGCTCACACCAGCACATGTCCAGGCCTGTTTGAAGTTCACCAATAACCATCTGGATGATCCAGAGAAGGCATGGGAAAAGGTCATGTGGTCAGATGAGACCAAAATATAACTTTTTGGTATGAACACAAGAGAAAAAAGACTAGGCCAATAACGGTATGCACACCCATGAAGTATACGAGAATATCAAAAAATGTTTAATTACACCTCAAAAGACAAACATGATAAAACCATTTAAAAAGGTCTGGATACAGAGCCATGAGTCACCACCCCTAAGCACAGATATCATAGAATAACCACGCTACATAGAAAAAGTGCTATGAATATACAAAATGTCTCCTGTCTAAACATATAATAGCCCAATATAACATGCATAAGTGTATAAAGACCTGAACAAAAGCATATGTAAACCTATAATCATACACTGGCAAATAATCAAGTAGCTGCAGTTTAGTATGTTATATATGACAATGTGAGGTGTTAAATAAGCATGCTGTTTAACCAGAGTGGTGGAACTATCAAGATAGGTATGTAGATCTGGGCTTCAGTCATGTGCCAGAAAGCATCAAATAAGAATACACTGGCACCCCCCTACAATCTAGAGTCAAAAATAACCCAAATAGTACCAAAATATGGGAAAACATAGGGGGAGTAAAAAAGAAGAAAAAATGTTCAGAAGAGACGGCATCAATGCTGAACAATGGTATACCATGAGCCCAGATACCTAAGTGAGACAGGAGACAGGCTAAGGGGTGAGGCAAGAGCCCATAGTAGAACTTTATGGTATCAACTCCACTCACTATGTTTGGAAGAAAAAGAAGGATGAGTACATCCCCAAGAATACGTCCCAACCATGAAACATGGTGGGGGAAACATCATACTTGCTTTTCTGCAAAGAAGAGAGGACGACTGCACCGTATTGAAGGGAGGATGGATGGGATCATATATTGAGAGAATTTGACCAACAAACTCCTTCCCTCAATAAGAGCATTGAAGTTGGGTCATGGCAGGGTCTTCCAACATGATAATGACCAAAAATACACAGCAAGCGCAACTAAGGAGTGGATCTGTAAGAAGCATTTCAAGGTCCTGAAGTGGACTAGCCTGACTCCAAGCCTGAACCCAATAGAAAATCTTAGCAGGGAGCTGAAACTCGATGTTGCCCATCAACAGCCCCAAAACCTGAAAGATCTGAAGAAGATCTGCTATTGAGGAGTGGGACAAAATCGATTCTGCATTGTGTACAAACTTGGTCATGAACTACAGGAAATGTCTGACCTCTGCAATTGCAAACAAAGGCTTCTGTACCAAATATTAAGTTCTGTTTTGTATAAAATACTTAATTCATGCAATAAATACAAATAAATTATGTAAAAATCACACAATGTGATTTTCCAGATTTTTTTTAAGATTCCGTCTCTCACAGTTGAAGTGTACCTTTGATAAAAAGTACAGACCTCTCCATTCTTTGTAGGTGGGGAAACTTGCAAAATCGGCAGTGTATCAAATACTTATTTTCCCCACTGTATGTACCAGGATGTGTCCTAGATTTTTACATCTCTTATATGAGAACATCGGTTTTCGACACACTATATCCCACAGGTCCTTGGCATTCTCTATCAAGTGCCAGTTTTTCCTAATAGCTGTGTAAATAATATTCATAGTAGAATTATGATTAAATTAATGACAATTCTTTGCTTGTCACCTTCTGGTTCTTTTTTCCATTTGTTTAATAATTCCTTTTGTGTCTTAATTTGTGCTCTATTTAACGCATCATTTAGAAGAGGTATGGGGTATCCTCTTCTGGAAAATGTGTTTGTCAAATCTTTGGCTTGTGCATGGAATGTTTCATCATCATTGTTAATTTGTAATTTTTATATTCCTTTGAAATTTTTTATAAAGGAAGAAGTACTACATCATCTTTTAATATGGACCTATAGAAGCATTGTGGAAATGCGAAACGGCCGTCGTCCATTTTTTTCTCCTGCATATACCCCCTGTATACCACAAAATGTCCCATTCTTTGGAATAAAGGACATTTAAACAAGAACGTGGTGAGTGCTGCATTTCTCTTTTCTATATGTACAACTATTTTGTTCTCAGTGAGGACCAGCTGAATTCAGATACACTCACCATATTCTAAATAAGGAGGAACATCTATATATATAATTGTCTAAGGTCCACTTCCGTCTGTCTGTCTGTAACAGAAATCCCGCGTCGCTGATTGGTCGCGGCCGGCTAGGCGCGACCAATCAGCGACAGGCACAGTCCGGCCGCGAATTGGCCCCTCCCTACTCCCCTCCAGTCAGTGCCCCCTTCATACTCCCCTCCAGTCAGCGCCCACATAGTGTTATAGCAGTCCGTTAAATGGACTGCATTACACCACGGCATAATGCAGTGTAACGCAGTCCGTTAACGCTGCCATTAACCCTGTAGGTGTGACCAACTTTTTACTATTGATGCTGCCTATGCAGCATCAATAGTAAAAACATAGAATGTTAAAAATAATAATAAAAAAAAATCATCATATTCTCACCTTCCGGCATCCGCGCCAGCCTTTCCGGCTCCTCGCGCTGCTCCGGTCCCAAGAATGCATTGCGGCAATGACCCCAGATGACGTAGTGGTCTCGCGAGGCCGCTACATCATCACGGGTTATTGCCGCAATGCATTACTGGGAACGGAGCATCACGAGGAGCATCGCTAAAGGCCTGGGCTTGATCCGGGGCTGCCGGATAGGTGAATATATAACTATTTTTTATTTTAATTCTTTTTTTAACAGGGATATGGTGCCCACATTGCTATAGACTACATGAGCTGTGTTATATACTGCGTGGGCTGTGCATATACTGCATGGGCTGTGTTATATACTACGTCACTGTGCTATATACTACGTGGGCTGTGCTACTACGTGGGCTGTGCTATATACTAAATGGCTGTGTTATATACTACGTCACTGTGTAATATACTATGTGGCTGTGCTATATACTACATGGCTGTGTTATATACTACGTTGCTGTGTAATATACTATGTGGGCTGTGCTATATACTACGTGGCTGTGCAATATACTATGTGACTGTGCTATATACTATGTGGCTGTGCAATATACTACGTGGCTGTGCAATATACTATGTGGCTGTGCAATATACTATGTGGCTGTGCTATATACTATGTAGCTGTGCTATATACTGCGTGGTTGTGCTATATACTACGTAGCTGTGCTATATACTACGTGGCTGTGCTATATACTATGTGGCTGTGCTATATACTATGTGACTGTGCAATATACTACGTGGCTGAGCTATATACTACGTGGCTGTGTTATATACTACATAGCTGTGCTATATACTACATGACTGTGCTATATACTATGTGGCTGTTCTATATACTACGTGGGCTGTGCTATATACAACATGGGCAGTGCTATATACTATGTGCGCTGTGTTATATGCTGTGTGGGCTGTGTTATATACTACGTAGCTGTGCTATATGCTGTGTGGCTGTGCTATATACTATGTGGCTGTGCTATATACTGCGTGGCTGTGCTATATACTAAGTGGCTGTGCTATATACTATGTGGCTGTGCTATATACTATGTGGGCTGTGTTATATGCTACGTGGGCTGTGAGACTCTTTCGCCCGCGGCCCTCAAAAACCTGGAGCTCGCCCTTGCTTCACTGATTGGTCGCGCCTGGCCGGCTGCAAACAATCAGCGACAGACACAGTCCGGCCACAAATTGGCACTGGATTTAAACCACGCTTCGCTAATTGGTTGTGCCCGTCCGTCCGAACCCTGGGTATTCATTGCATTATTCTGAAATCTTCATAAATAAACTACATATGTATTCTAGAATACCCGATGCGTTAGAATCGGGCCACCATCTAGTGTTTGAATAATCATCCAAGAGTCTGGTGCCGCGTGGATTTTTCTTTTTTATATTGTTATAGACAAAATCTTATTAACTGCTCATGGTTGTGTTTTGCGTTACATAATTTCCTTCTTTTGCAGTGATATTTTTTAGATAAGATAAATTCATGACATGTGAAGACCCTTATAAGTCACCTTCAGCACTGGACTCCGTTAATTCTGGCATAATAAATAGAGACGACAGTGCATAATGCTAAGGTAGATGATGACATTGTGTATTGTAGAAGTGTGAGCCACATACTAAGAGCATTTGTTTTCTCCGTTTCTTGGCATCACAGAGAGGCAAAGCAGCCGAAGGTTCATCCTAACATGTCATTCTTCATGTCTGAGTCCAGTCCTGCTCTCTGATAAGGATGACTCTGCGCCTCTGAGTGTGTTTTACATCAAAGTGTGCTGAAGGCTTCTGACAGTCTGGATGCCAGTGTTGTAAATAAACCATTAATCACGCTGCCTGTTTGTGGAATAAAGCTTTCCCAAAGGGTATGACCCTTCTGAAAGTCACTAATATGAAACACATCCTCTCTAATCTGGTGGGTGGCTACACTGACCACTTAACCACCATGCAGGGCAGTCAGTATAGGCAAAAGTGTGATAGGGAAACAACAGCACTTCAATAATCAGTAATCAAAGTACTGTAGAATATGTTGGCGCTATAAAAATTAGTATCTTTACAGTTCATACAATATTCCAGGAAATACATTAATTAATTAAAGATTACACAAGTCAATGCAATTTTTCTGGCAAAAGGTTTTAAAACATATTTTAAGTCAATTTTGGCTGCTGATTACGAATATGAACTCCGTTTTTGGCTATCACATCAGGATTTCGAGATATTTTCAATTTTTGATGAAAATTACTCCTAATGTTTTATGATATAAACACATGATTTTCGATACTACATTTTGTATATTTTTAATCAAGGAATAACAAAGATTACAAAGTCTATGTACAGCAAATCAAATATACTTACAGAATTAAACTACAAAATATAAAAACACATATATATGGCACACAGATGAATGGCAAATGGCAGTTATTTGAACTTTCTTTTCTTGGCTGATCTGTGATGTACAGCTTCTAGGTTGTCTCTCATTAAGCTCCAGCGATAGTCAGCCATCATATGTGAGTCCCACCGGCCTTGATACCCTTCTTCCATTGTTTTAATGTCCTGATGAAAACGCTCCCCTTGTTCCTCGCTCACATCCCCAAGGTTCTCTGGAAAAAAGTCCAAATGGCTGTGTAAATAGTGAATCTTGATACTCATTTTACATCAAAGATTTTGCAGACTCATTAGTAGCTCTTCGACAATCTCTTCATAGTTGTCCGCTTTCTTATTCCCTAGAAAATGCTGCACCACATTACAAAATGCATTCCAAGCTCTTTCTTCTGTCTCATTCATTGATGTGATAAAATTTGGGTCTCTCGTAAGTGTTCTTATTTGAGGTCCATCAAATAGTCCAGCCTTTTTCTTCTCTTCACTAAGACCAGGAAAAGTTGGACATACATAGTTAAAGCCTTCTCCACTGTGATTGAGAGCTTTGACGAACTGCTTCATCAATCCAAGTTTTATGTGTAAGGGAGGAAAGACAATGTCCTTCCTATCCACTAGAGGATCATGGATGACATTCTTATTGCCAGATACCAAACTCTGTCGCTGAGGCCATTCAGTTTTCACCCAATGCTCTGCTGTAGCTCTATTGTCCCAGTAGCACAGAAAACAAGGGTGTTATCATTACAAATGGGAATTATGCATGTTCAAAGAAAACAAAGATATTCTCACATTTATTGGGAGACTAAATGAAAACTAAATTTACCTTAGTGAACCGGATAAACCGGCACTTTTCATACACTACTTATATTTATCATGGAATTCATGAAAATGGGCTATATACCTATAGCGCAAAAACGTGATGTGATAGAGAAATTATAAGATCAGATTTGAATTCAGCACCCTCAAATTAATCTAAAACTGTTCTTAAAGTCCATGCCAGAATTTTTTTTTTTTTTTTTTTGTAGACCAGTGTTATACTTAACTGCAGTTGCACGATCTGGGCACTGGATGGATGGGGCCTGTCGGTGTCAGCGCAAGTTTAGTTGAATGTGCATCCTGAGACACACATCCAGTTGAAAATAATGGCGAAACAAACAAACACTGTCTGCCCCGCCCTGTAATACCCATAAATGCCAATGGTCCATCAGAAGCCAAATGCACAAGGTAATATTTCAGAAGGCACAATGACATAACTGCATTGTGTGGCCTGGGATGTGCAATTGATGAAGAAGAAAGAGTTGCTTGTTGTGGAAGCGGGACAGGTGACAGGGCATTATACTATATGGAGCAAAAAAGAAAAGAATGTCCAGCTTCACCGAATCCATAAAAAAGAGTTTTCACACACTTTGAACATAGTTGTCATGATTAAGGGAGCTTAGTCTCCAGAAACGTGTTGAGATTCTTACCCATATGGTTTGTGCTGAAGTCTGTATCCTCTATGTTCAAAGTTTGTGAATAAAGAAAACTCTTTTTTATGGATTCGGTGAAGCTGGACATTCTGTTCTTTTTGGACTTTATACGCCTGAACACAGCGGGTCCGTGCTCCCGAAAATTGGTTTATGCATCATGGGTGAGCTGGCTTATTTTTCTTCATACTATATGGAGGCCAAAGAGGGGGACATTATATATTATATAGGGAATAAGAGGGTAGCATAATATTATATGGGGCTAAAGAGGGGGACATTATAATATATGGGACCAAAGAGTGGTACATTATACTATAAAATGGCCAAGAATATTATTATATAAGGGGTCAAAGAGGGAGTCATTATAAAGTATAGGTGCAAAAGAAGTGAATATATGGGAGCCATAATATTATGGACATTATATTGTATGAGGGCCAAAGAGAGGGACATTACACAGTATGGAGGCCACAATGAGGAACATTATACTATATGGGGTGAAAAAGAAGGGGGCATCATATTATTATGTATGAGCCAGAGAGAGAAAGAGACATTGTTCTATATGAGGTCCAGAGAGAGGGACATTATATTATAAGGGGGCTAAAGCGGGGACATTATACTGTATGGAGAACAAATAGGGAGATGTTATATTGTATGGAGGAATTATATAATATATAATATATGGGGGCCAGAAACAGGGTCATTATACAATATTGGGGACACAATGGGGGACACTATATGATATGAGGGCAACAAAGGGAGACTTTATACAGTATGGAGTCCAGAATGGGGTCCTTATACTGTCTGGGGGCCACAGATGGGAACATTATTTACTTTAAGGAGACCACTGATGGGGATATTATAGTGTATTGGGGTCAGTGAGAAGGACATTATTAGTAAACTGGAGGCCAGAATGGTAAACATTATACTATATGGGGAACTTTATTAATGTATGATGCCACAATGGGGACAATAAAAAGCCCCCATTGAAGAACCAAACATCAACAATGGCTCACTTGTGAGCTCATAAATGATTTATTATTATTTTATATGTCAAAAATGTCCAATGTTCCAACTGTATCAAGGAATAAATGGGATGGTTTTACTGTATAGGTTCTATTGGGGAGGGGGAATTACTGCTGTATTTGAAGATAAAGACTGACATTATTATTGTATGTGGGCACAAAGATAAATTTATTATTGTACAGGGCTCACAAAGGGACTGTGGTAGATCTGTTCACTCAGATGTACATGGAGGTAGACACAGGAACACTGTCGCTTTAAGAACTTTCTTGGTTTATTAGATGCAGCATAAGCCAAGCTAAAGCAAAAAGTAAACACGGCCCTCTGAGCAAAAACAGCCAAATAGAAACAAAGCGGTAGCACAAAGCACATTCCTTGTGGTAGCGGGGATCAGCTCGCTCATGGTCAACAAGACCCACAGTTTAGGTTTTAGCATAAACACAAATGCTTGTCTGGAGCGTTCCTCTCCAGACACTGAACCCTGACTGCCTCTGGAGGCCAACTATTTTAGCCCCAGACCACACCCTAGGGTGGAGTTAAGGTGGACAACCCCCCACCTGCTCTATGGTTGTCCACAAAAAAAAACAGCTCTTAAACAAATTGGCTGTTAACCCCTTGCAACACTAAATGTGCTGGAGGAAAACTTCTGGGTTTTACATCAATGAAGCCATTAACCTCAGTGAAACATATCTCTCCTCCAGCACCTTGCCAGTGATTTTGCCTCAGGTCATATGCATTAATACTTAAGTGGGAGCCATGGGAGAGTGGGAAGGGGTTGTATTGTGAGAGGGTTACTCAGGAGGACAACAAAAAAGGAAAATATTTCATTCTTGAAGATACTGTTATATGAGTGAAATAAAAGGGATGTATTGTTATTGTGCGTGGTACCAGATTGGCTCTATGGCACTTATCTTCATCTGCATCAGTGGACAACTGGGCGAAATAGTGGGGAGGCTACTCTAGAAGAGAACAGCAATAAGAGTCTGTGTGTTTCATTTTTTAGAGACAGCTGCAAAAAAATCATAATGGCCTGGATCACATACAGAAAAAAAGTGAAGATTCATTACTTTAATTGGAGACATCACCGGTCTATGTCCTTACACTAGATACTATTTATGGAGCTCTTGTCTATAATATCACCCAATATCACTGCATTACCTGAAAAATATATAGTATATACTATCTATAGAGCTCCTGTGTATAATGTCATAGGTGATCATCGGACTATATGTACCCTTACACTATATACTATCTACAGAGCTCCTGTGTGTAATTTCAACAATGATCACTATATTATCTCTACATTATGTTGTACTTGAAAAACTCCTGTGTATAATTTCAACAATGATCACTGTTTTACCCATACATTTACGTTATTTAGATTTCCTGCATATAATGTCACTGGGGAAAAGACTGCCCACTGTACATTTATGCTATATACTATACACGATCAACAGAGCTCCTGTATTGTTACTTCTGCTTCTGTCAACCACTTTAAAATTCAAAAACCATGACATGTCACATTCTGATTAGACTTCTGAGGCCTCGCAAAATACAAATAAGCGAGGCCACACACGTCTAGTCGACATGTGACTGCATGCATGCAAAGGGCATATTTGCGGTCACGTGACTTTCAGCTCTCGCCACTAGTAGTGGAGAATCCTGACAGCGCATGCTGTGAGGTTTCAAAAGTTTCCAGTCATATAGAGTGACTGAATGCTTTCATTCTAAACTTAGACAACCCATGTAAATACTTGAAAGTTTAACCTGCTATTTTAATATACTATTTAATTATCTATTACACAGTGGCAGAGTTGCACCTGAATGGGTTCTCTGGTGAAAATAAACTATCACATAGTCACAGGATACTTAATAACTTATTGATTTCTGTGGGTTCAATCTTTAGGAACCCCACTGATTGGACAAATGGGGAACATTTATCTCTGATAGAATGGGCTGGCATGTTTTACCAATGTTCCATTCATTTGGTATGTGACTGCTAAGTGCTGCACTCAGCTTTTTCTGGCAGCCCTATAGAGGATGATTGGAGCTGTGGTCAGACATCTGACTTGTCATTCTACACAGGAATAAAAGTGCACACTCAAGGAGAAAAGTTCTCTATTGTTCTGATCTGTGATATTCCCAGTCAGGGGTGGATTAAGGGTAGCCAGGTCCCCGGGCTGTTCAGACACTGTGGGGCCCCTGGTCATGTGATGGGGTCATGTGATGGGGTCATGTGACAGGGTCATGCGACGGGGTCATGCGACGGGGTCATCATATACCTGAACCAGATTATTCCAGAAAAATAGTTGCTGTGTGAAACTATAACCTGTCACACATCCATTGATCTAGTCAATTTACCCTTCAGTTAGGAAGAAGAAAAAAAACCCACAATACAATCACTATAAGTGCCAGTATTCACAGGAGATCTGTACTTAGTATGCAGTGTCTATGTAGAGGTAATACAGTGATCACCAGTGACATTGTACACAGGACCTCTGTATATAGTATACAGTGTATAGTGTCAGTGTATAGGTAACACTGACTCACCAGTGACATCTCTAGGTGAAGTCCTTCATCTTTCATCCAACACAGACCGCCATCACTTCATCCAGCCAGGACTCATCTCTGCAGGAAATAACACAGTTATCTCGAGCTCCGCTTTCAGAATACATTACTTAATTATTCCCTAACTTCTCCATTACACCATATGAAGAAAAAGAGGCAACATAGTGTCACTCTACACAGTAACAGGACCATCCCCCCATTTAAAACAGTGTCCCCAAAAAATAAAATAAATACACTGCAGTAATAATATCCCTTAATTAGCCGCTATGGTAATAATAATATCCCCCATCCTGGCCCCGTGTATCTCATTCCTGGCTCCAGCCATATGTTCTCCCATCGTGCCCTCATGAGTATCTATTCTGCCCCATATGATCTCCCCATCCTGCCCCATATGATTTCCCCCATCCTGCCCTATCAGTCTTCACCCTGCCCCATGATCCTGAACGATCTGTCTCCAATCCTGCCCCATGTCTTTCATTCTGCCCCATGTCTCCAATCATGCCCCGTATCTACATGCTGCCCATGTCTCCAATCCTGCCCCATCTGTCTCCAGTTCTGCCCCCAGTGTGTCCAGCATCTCTGCCCCCAGTGTCCAGCATCTCTGCCCCCAATGTCCAGCATCTCTGCCCCCAGTGTCCAGCATCTCTGCCCCCAGTGTCCAGCATCTCTGCCCCCAATGTGTCCAGCATCTCTGCTCCCAGTGTCCAGCATCTCTGCCCCAGTGTCCAGCATCTCTGCCCCCAATATGTCCAGCATCCTGCCCCCAGTGTGTCCAGCATATTGCCCCCAGTGTGTCCAGCATTCTGCCTCCAGTGCTCCAGCATTCTGCCCCCAGTGTGTCCAGCATATTGCCCCCAGTGTGTCCAGCATGTAGCCCCCAGTGTGTCCACCATATTGCCCTCAGTTTGTCCAGCATTCTGCCCCAGTGTCTCCAGCATATTGCCCCCAATGTGTCCAGCAATCTGCCCCAGTTTGTCCAGCATATTGCCCCCAGTGTGGCCAGCATCTCTGCCCCCAGTGTCCAGCATCCTGCCCCCAGTGTGTCCAGCATCTCTGCCCCAAGTGTGTCCAGCATACTGGCCCCCCGGATTGCCGTTCGCAATTAAAAAAAAGAGTTATCCTCACCTGTCCGGGCTCCTTTGGCGATGCTCCCTCCAGCAGCAGCGCACTCGCCGGCGACTGACAATGACGTCAGACGCTGCCACAGCGCCGGTAGGGGCCCGGTGAGCAGATGAGACAGGGCCCGATGCAGGCCCCCTCTGCCCACCAGGCCCATATGCCAGTCAGGGCAATAATGCCCTGATGGCGGCGGGCAATCTGAGCGGTAGCCCAGGGCCCCCCACACCACTGGGCCCTGGCCTACTACCCAGATTGACCCTATTATAATCCGCCCCTGTTCCCAGTGGTCAGATAGGTTATCACCTATCATGAAGAATGGTGATCACTGATAACTTGTTTCACCAAAGAAAAAACTTTAATGCAAACAACTGTGATTGTACACCACAGTTATGATGTGTGCACAGTGGATATGCAGGAGCCATCTATATTTTACGGTTGACACTAGTCTAACAGGGATATTGCCTAAAAGATATTTGCATATAGTTGTATTGTGGGCCCTTAGAGTCAATTCTAGTTCGTGTCCCTAAGCACTGTCTGTGGAGTACGAGAAAAAAATAGTTCACCATAAGATCAGCTAGAATAGCAGTAGAGGAAATTTGTTGTCTTTTGTTCCTTAGCTTTTTCTTGATCTTTGCTTGCTTTTAATGGATAAAACAGTTTTGTTTACATCAGCAGCCAAAGCCTTTACCATCTTAACATAGAGCAGGGTTTTCTACAATTGATTTCAGCGTGGCCCTGCGTTTAGTAACCCGATGTTTTCCCTGGTTACCCGGGGACTTCAGGATCGTTGGTCGCTGGAGAGGTGTCTGTGTGACAGCTCTCCAGCGACCAAACAGCGACGCTGCAGCGATCGACATCGTTGTCGGTATCGCTGCAGCGTCGCTTAGTGTGACGGTACCTTTAGTGTTAAAGACAGACCGACAAGCAGTTCTATTTTGTAGTAATGTTGGGGAGATGTCAGAAAAAGATAGTATAATTTAGGTGCCATCAGCATTGATATGATACTGAAATCCAAAGCTGCTGATGGTTTGTCAATAAGGGTAGTGTATAGAGAAAAGAGGAGGGGATCTAGGACTGAACCTTGAGGAACCCTAAGGCTATGTGCACATGTTTTTTTGGCAGTTTAAAAAAACGCTTAAAAAACGCATAAATTAAGCATCCCATCATTTTTAATGTATTCCGAATTTTTTGTGCATAAAAACGCATCGCGGGAAAAAACGCAGCATGTTCATTAATTTTGCAGATTTTTTGCAGATTTCCCACTATTTAATGCATTGGGAAGCTCCGGAAAAAACGCGAAAAATCCATGCAAAAAACGCGAGGAAAACGCATGCAGATTTCCTGCAGAAAAAGTCTGGTTTTGTTCAGGAAATTTCTGCAAAGAATCCTGATGTGTGCACATAGCCTAACTGTTATGTTTAGAAGACAGGAAGAAGAACCATCAAACGATACTCTCAAAAATCACTCACAGAGGGAGAAAGAGGACCTATAGTAGTTTTTTAAGCTAGATTTTCTAAGAAGTTTTGAAAAATATCTAGTTAAAAAAAGTTCATGTTACTTCTTTTAATTGAATCCGAATGAATCCACTCTAAACTAGTCAGTAACAAGTCAAGAGGCTGCAAAACAGATCCATAAGTTTGGTTCAGTATAACTGTATGATTATGCTTAAATCTGGAAATGTGTGCTATTACTTATAGAATGCAAGGTTTTAGATATTTTACTTATGAAATATTACATATTCCTCCTTAGCCCATCTGAAACTCCACATTGGATTCTTTGCCGGATGAGAGGACTTTTTCAGTTATAGCATTTTTTTGTTCAGTATGATTTTTTTGGTCATTTTTTGAACATTTTTGGTGTGTTATTTATTTATTTTTGAATGTTGTTTATCATATAGGTTATGGTATAGTTTTATTATTTAAATAAATAGGGCAGCACACTGCACCTGTACAGGTCAGGTTTTTGAAATGTATTCTCTAGCCTTCTGATCGTGCACTCCCCGCCTCCTAGCTTCAGGTGTTTTAATTATAGTAGGTCCAATACCCCTCCACATAGAGAGAGAATTTGAGTCCAAGAAGAGGTTTTTACATGTACCCATTCAGATGGAGACGTTTATTCTCAGTGAGGTAGGTCAAACGTAGGACCTCGTATAAGAGAGATGCCTTAACGTGGCTACGAGGTACACATTAAATTGGCCATTTTTGTGCGCTAAAAGCTCTCATTTTTCATATTTCTAGTGCAGTAATGCAGTTCTAATTTCGTTTTTTCAAGTTTGCATGTTTTGGCGCTGCAGTGTGCTGCCCTATTTATTTAACTATATACGAGTTGGCGACTCTGGGTTCAGCACCTGTTCACACTCAGTCTATGTTTGGATGTGCAGGTCAGGTTTTTGAAATGTATTCTCTAGCCTTCTGATCGTGCACTCCCCGCCTCCTAGCTTCAGGTGTTTTAATTATAGTAGGTCCAATACCCCTCCACATAGAGAGAGAATTTGAGTCCAAGAAGAGGTTTTTACATGTACCCATTCAGATGGAGACGTTTATTCTCAGTGAGGTAGGTCAAACGTAGGACCTCGTATAAGAGCGATGCCTTAACGTGGCTACGAGGTACACATAAAATTGGCCATTTTTGTGCGCTAAAAGCTCTCATTTTTCATATTTCTAGTGCAGTAATGCAGTTCTAATTTCGTTTTTTCAAGTTTGCATGTTTTGGCGCTGCAGTGTGCTGCCCTATTTATTTAACTATATACGAGTTGGCGACTCTGGGTTCAGCACCTGTTCACACTCAGTCTATGTTTGGATGTGCAGGTCAGGTTTTTGAAATGGTATAGTTTTATAACTTGAGTCATTGCAAATGTGACTATACCAAATGTACTTTTATTGTCTGCTTTTGTTTTTACATAAAATAGCAATTTTTGTGGAAACATATTTTGTCACCTTGTCTCACTTTACTTTGAATTTTTTACACATTTTTTGTCCCCCAATTAACCTATACAATAATATTGTCTCTTAATTGCCGCATAGAGTAATTCTGGCCTCTATTGTGTAATAATGTCCTACATTGTATAATAATGTCCCCTTCCTATAATAATGTCTCTCATACTTGTCCTCATACTGTAATAATGTCCCCATCCACTAATTGTGCCTTGATCCTAAAATAATGCACCCATTCCAGGCCCACATCCTGTAATAATGTCCTCAGCCCTGTACTAATGTCCTCCTTCCAGTATTAATGTCCCTTATATTATAATAATATCCTCCATTCTGTACTACTGTCCCCATTCCAGTAATAATATCCCAACTCTGGCCCCATCTTGGTCACCATATTGTAGTAACGTCCACTATTCTGGCCCAAATCGTGCAGTAATATTCCCCAGCCTGGTCCCCATGTTGCAGTAATGTCCCCTATCCCATTTCTCATCATGTAGTAGTGTCCCCTATCCCCATCCCCTTCTTGTAGTAATTGTATATATGTATATCGTGGCACAGCTGTGAAGGTGCTCAAAAAGAGGTTCCCACACCAGAATAATGGTAAAGTAAATTTTCGCCCTCAACTTGTGGAATAGATACATTGTATTAGCTGTCACTTGTAGTAATGTCCATCATCCTTGATCCCATCCTATAATGCCTTCCATCCTATAATAATGTCCAGAATATGTGTTTAGAGTGTGAGAGGAGACTGGAGTACAGGGAGGAAATCCACCTATCCTTACAGATGCTGTCCCTTATGGGAGTTGAACTCAGGACTCCAGCACTGTAAAGAAACAACGCTAATCACTGAGGGACCATAAAATCCCCCATCCTGTAATAATGTCCTCCATCCTGGTTCCCATTTTATAGTAATGTCCCCCATTCTGCTGCTCTTCACATGCACATTTAAAAAAAAAAAACTCACTTAGAATCATAGAATGGGAGAGTTGGAAGGGACCTCCAGGGTCATCTGGTCCAACCCCCTGCTCAAAGCAGGATTAACTAAATCATTCCAGACAGATGTCTGTCCAGCCTCTGTTCAACACTTCCATTGAAGGAGAGCTCACTAACTCTCGTGGCAGCCTGTTCCACTCATTGATCACCCTAACTGTCAAAAAAGTTTTTTCTAATATCTAATCTGTGTCTCCTCCCATTCAGTTTCATCCCATTGCTTCTAGTCTTTCCTTGTGCAAATGAGAACAAAGATGATCCTTCTACAATGGGATAACCCTTGAGATATTTGTAGACAGCTATTAAGTCTCCTCCCAGTCTTCTTTCTTGAAAGCGAAACATTCCCAAATCTTGTAACCGTTCCTCATACGACATGGTTTGCAGATCGGTCACCATACTGGTCGCTCTTCTCAGAACTTGCTCCCGTTTGTTGAAGTCTTTTTTTAAATGTGGTGCCCAAAACTGGACACAGTATTCCAGATGAGGTCTGACCAAAGAGGAGTATAGGGCAATAATGACTTTGCGTGATCTTGACTGTATGCTTATGTTAATACATCCCAGAATTGCATTTGTCTTTATTGCTGCTGCATCACACTGTTGACTCATGTTCAGTTTATGATCTATTAGTATACCCAAGTCTTTTTCACATGTGCTGTTGCTTAACCCTATTCCTCCCATTCTGTGTATGCTTTTTTCATTTTTATTGCCCAGATGTAGTACTTTGCATTTGTCCTTGTTAAAGACCATTCTGTTAGTTGCTGCCCACCGCTCCAGTTTATTTATATCTTCTTGAATCCTCTCTCTCTTCTTTAGTATTAGCTATCCCTCCTAGCTTTGTGTCATCAGTAAATTTAATCAGTTTACCCTCAATTCCTTCATCTAAATCATTGATAAAGATGTTGAACAATAAAGGGGCCAGGACAGAACCCTGTGGTGCCCCACTTGAGATATTCTTCCAACTGGATGTGCAGCCATTTACGGCCACTCTTTGGGTCCGATCACTAAGCCAGTTATGAATCCACCTAACAGTTGCCTTGTCCATTCCATACTTAGTCATTTTTTCAAGAAGGATGGTGTGAGATACTTTGTCAAATGCTTTGCTGAAGTCAAGATATACTATATCTACAGCATTTCCCTGATCCACCCAGTCAGTGATTCCGTTATAGAAGGAAATTAAGTTAGTCTGACATGACTTATTAATTACAAACCCATGCTGACTCTGGTTAATCACTTCATTCTTATCCAGGTACTTACATACATGTTTAATAATTTGTTCAAACATCTTTCCTGGTATAGAAGTCAGACTCACCGGCTTATAGTTCCCTGGGTCCACCTTCTTCCCCTTTTTGAAGATAAGAACAACATTTGCTCTTCTTCATTCTTCTGGGACTTCTCCTGTTCTCCAAGAATTTTCAAAGATTATGGAGAGTGGTTCAAAAATGTCTTCTGCTATCTCCTTCAGTACTCTGGGGTGTAATTCATCTGGACCTGGAGTCTTGAATTCATTTATGTTAGCTAAGTGTTTCCTCACTACCTTTCTGTTTAGAGATATCCTGGATTCTTCTATTCCTTTAATAGGACAATGAAGATCAGTTGATGTTACAATTCCTTTCTGAGAGAAAACAGATGCAAAATAGGAATTTAAAAGTTTGGCCTTCTCAATATCCTTTCTTACCATTTCATAATTTTCATCCTGTAAAAATCCTATAGCATCTTTCACTTTTCTTTTACTTTTGACATATCCCCAAAATCCATTTTTATTGCTTTTTATGTCTTTTGCAAGCCTTAATTCATTGCCAGCTTTAGATAATCTGATTTGTGCCCTGCGGGTTCTGCAGACAGCATTATATTCTTCTTTAGATATGCCTCCCTCTTTCCATTTGATAAACATATTATTTCTTCCTTTTTAGCATGTGTTTAAGTTCTTTGTTCTTCCATCCTGGTTTTCTTGTTCTTCCTCCTCCACAGCCGGGGCAGCGCATAGCAGTAAGGTCATATTCTGCTCTCTACAGACACGTTGATATCAGCTGCTGGCCTTTGATTGGCTAGTGGCTAGTTACAGTTATTGCGGTACATTGAGTCGATCTCTGCGCCGCAATCCATTTCAACGACAGATATTCTGCTGGAAAAAGCACTGGCAATGGCGAGTCTTTTATCTCTGCACCAGGTCGTCATCGTCTCAGGAGGTGAAGTGTCCATGGGCCACAGGTAGCAGCTTCAGGTGCCACATGTGGCCTGTGGGCCCCCTGTTTGAGATCCCTGATCTATATGCAGATATCTGAACAAGTGTTGAGAGTTATCCAGCACTGATAAGATCTGAAAAGAAGGAGGTAACTCATGAGCAGACGGTTTAGTCATCTTTCCCGGCAGTTCATGTTCAGAATTTTCAAGAGAATCCCTGAGGAACCCACCAGAGCAGATGTCTTTAAAGTTTTCATAGAAACTATACTGCTATAATTAGGTACATGTATAATTAATTAATTTATGATATTTTTGATATTATTTAGATATTCTTAAAGAAAGATTTGACTTTTAGTAACTGTGGGAAAAAGGTTGCAGTAGTATGACTCAGACCGGCGTAATAAATCTATGGAGGGCACAACACAATGAAACGGGGATACATCTGTGGTCAACACTAACACATACCGAATACTAACAAAAGAAAAAGCTGCTGACCAATACCGGGGATCACCACAAATAATTAGAAAATGTTATTGATAGAATACAAAACAGAACAGTACCATAAAAACATTTAAAAAGTCACTGACATGACATAATCACAGCTCAAATGGCTGATAACATAGTAACATAGTAACATAGTAACATAGTTAGTAAGGCCGAAAAAAGACATTTGTCCATCCAGTTCAGCCTATATTCCATCATAATAAATACCCAGATCTACGTCCTTCTACAGAACCTAATAATTGTATGATACAATATTGTTCTGCTCCAGGAAGACATCCAGGCCTCTCTTGAACCCCTCGACTGAGTTCGCCATCACCACCTCCTCAGGCAAGCAATTCCAGATTCTCACTGCCCTAACAGTAAAGAATCCTCTTCTATGTTGGTGGAAAAACCTTCTCTCCTCCAGACGCAAAGAATGCCCCCTTGTGCCCGTCACCTTCCTTGGTATAAACAGATCCTCAGCGAGATATTTGTATTGTCCCCTTATATACTTATACATGGTTATTAGATCGCCCCTCAGTCGTCTTTTTTCTAGACTAAATAATCCTAATTTCGCTAATCTATCTGGGTATTGTAGTTCTCCCATCCCCTTTATTAATTTTGTTGCCCTCCTTTGTACTCTCTCAAGTTCCATTATATCCTTCCTGAGCACCGGTGCCCAAAACTGGACACAGTACTCCATGTGCGGTCTAACTAGGGATTTGTACAGAGGCAGTATAATGCTCTCATCATGTGTATCCAGACCTCTTTTAATGCACCCCATGATCCTGTTTGCCTTGGCAGCTGCTGCCTGGCACTGGCTGCTCCAGGTAAGTTTATCATTAACTAGGATCCCCAAGTCCTTCTCCCTGTCAGATTTACCCAGTGGTTTCCCGTTCAGTGTGTAATGGTGATATTGATTCCCTCTTCCCATGTGTATAACCTTACATTTATCATTGTTAAACCTCATCTGCCACCTTTCAGCCCAAGTTTCCAACTTATCCAGATCCATCTGTAGCAGAATACTATCTTCTCTTGTATTAACTGCTTTACATAGTTTTGTATCATCTGCAAATATCGATATTTTACTGTGTAAACCTTTTACCAGATCATTAATGAATATGTTGAAGAGAACAGGTCCCAATACTGACCCCTGCGGTACCCCACTGGTCACAGCGACCCAGTTAGAGACTATACCATTTATAACCACCCTCTGCTTTCTATCACTAAGCCAGTTACTAACCCATTTACACACATGTTCCCCCAGACCAAGCATTCTCATTTTGTGTACCAACCTCTTGTGCGGCACGGTATCAAACGCTTTGGAAAAATCGAGATATACCACGTCCAATGACTCACCGTGGTCCAGCCTATAGCTTACCTCTTCATAAAAACTGATTAGATTGGTTTGACAGGAGCGATTTCTCATAAACCCATGCTGATATGGAGTTAAACAGTTATTCTCATTGAGATAATCCAGAATAACATCCCTTAGAAACCCTTCAAATATTTTACCAACAATAGAGGTTAGACTTACTGGCCTATAATTTCCAGGTTCACTTTTAGAGCCCTTTTTGAATATTGGCACCACATTTGCTATGCGCCAGTCCTGCGGAACAGACCCTGTCGCTATAGAGTCACTAAAAATAAGAAATAATGGTTTATCTATTACATTACTTAGTTCTCTTAGTACTCGTGGGTGTATGCCATCCGGACCCGGAGATTTATCTATTTTAATCTTATTTAGCCGGTTTCGCACCTCTTCTTGGGTTAGATTGGTGACCCTTAATATATGGTTTTCATTGTTTCTTGGGATTTCACCTAGCATTTCATTTTCCACCGTGAATACCGTGGAGAAGAAGGTGTTTAATATGTTAGCTTTTTCCTCGTCATCTACAACCATTCTTTCCTCACTATTTTTTAAGGGGCCTACATTTTCAGTTTTTATTCTTTTACTATTGATATAGTTGAAGAACAGTTTGGGATTAGTTTTACTCTCCTTAGCAATGTGCTTCTCTGTTTCCTTTTTGGCAGCTTTAATTAGTTTTTTAGATAAAGTATTTTTCTCCCTATAGTTTTTTAGAGCTTCAATGGTGCCATCCTGCTTTAGTAGTGCAAATGCTTTCTTTTTTCTGTTAATTGCCTGTCTTACTTCTTTGTTTAGCCACATTGGGTTTTTCCTATTTCTAGTCCTTTTATTCCCACAAGGTATAAACCGCTTACACTGCCTATTTAGGATGTTCTTAAACATTTCCCATTTATTATCTGTATTCTTATTTCTGAGGATATTGTCCCAGTCTACCAGATTAAGGGCATCTCTAAGCTGTTCAAACTTTGCCTTCCTAAAGTTCAATGTTTTTGTGACTCCCTGACAAGTCCCCCTAGTGAAAGACAGGTGAAACTGCACAATATTGTGGTCGCTATTTCCTAAATGCCCGACCACCTGCAGATTTGTTATTCTGTCAGGTCTATTAGATAGTATTAGGTCTAAAAGTGCTGCTCCTCTGGTTGGATTCTGCACCAATTGTGAAAGATAATTTTTCTTGGTTATTAGCAGAAACCTGTTGCCTTTATGGGTTTCACAGGTTTCTGTTTCCCAGTTAATATCCGGGTAGTTAAAGTCCCCCATAACCAGGACCTCATTATGGGTTGCAGCTTCATCTATCTGCTTTAGAAGTAGACTTTCCATGCTTTCTGTTATATTTGGGGGTTTGTAACAGACCCCAATCAGAATTTTGTTACCATTTTTCCCTCCATGAATTTCAACCCATATGGACTCGACATCCTCATTCCCTTCGCTAATATCCTCCCTTAAAGTGGACTTTAGACAAGACTTTACATAGAGACAAACCCCTCCTCCTCTCCGATTTTTACGATCCTTTCTAAACAGACTGTAACCCTGTAAGTTGACTGCCCAGTCATAGCTTTCATCTAACCATGTCTCGGTTATTCCCACTATGTCAAAGTTACCTGTAGATATTTCTGCTTCTAGTTCTTCCATCTTGTTTGTCAGGCTTCTGGCGTTTGCGAGCATGCAGTTTAGAGGATTTTGTTTTGTTCCAATCTCCTCACTGTGGATTGTTTTAGAAATGTTCTTACCTCCCTTCAGAGTATGTTTTCCTGGGTCGTCTTTGTTCGAGTCTAATGTTTTTCTTCCCGTCCCCTCTTCTTCTAGTTTAACGCCCTCCTGATGAGTGTAGCGAGTCTTCTGGCGAATGTGTGTTTCCCAGGTTTGTTGAGGTGTAGTCCGTCTCTGGCGAGGAGTCCATCATACCAGGATAATAAAGCCAGAAGGCCCCTCTCCCATATGCCAAAGTATCAAGGTACATACAAGGCTAGAAAATAACATGCATACATGTAAACACAGATAGCTGAACAGCTTGTGAAAAGTACATTGTCACTTGAATAAAATACTTATATCTCCGTAATATGGCACAGATAAACAGTACACACAAGCCAGAGAGTAATAACAATTCTCAAAAAACGGGCCCCTGACGAAACTACCTAGCGGTGGCGACACGCGTCGGGCATCTCCACAGGCTCCCCCACCATATGGCCGGTTAGGTATCGCTCTGCCAGGTTCTTTTTTTTTTGGTTTATTGGAAGCTTCTTCTAACATTCTGGTACCCTGCCCGCCTATTGTTTGCGGGTCATGGCTCCATTCAGCGGTCATGTTCTATTGTAGAAAAGGGGTTAACTTTATTATTGAAGCTCCCATTATTTGTTTAGGCCCGTTTTTTGAGCATTGTTATTACTCTTTGGCTTGTTTATTTCCATTCTTTTGCATGCATATGTTCTCATCTGTTACTCCTTGTGTGTACTGATATCTGTGCCATATTACGGAGATATAAGTATTTTATTCATGTGACAATGTACGTTTCACAAGCTGTTCAGCTATCTGTGTTTACATGTATGCATGTTATTTTCTAGCCTTTTATGTGCAGCGCCCCAGAGACCTGGTCGTTGCAGTAATGTCGCTCTGCCGCTAAGGAGGGTGATGTTATGTCTGATTGCACTAAAGGAGTTCATCTGACCAGGTATCACAAGCACATATTACACTTCACACTCCGGCCACTAGGGGGAGCAAAAGGCACTATGTATTAGGCCACTCCTCACACTGGTAAAACTAGGGGTCGGATAGGAAGTTAGAACAGAACGCAGCCTGGGGAGAGTCCAGGGAGGACCTGTCAGGGGTGGGTTCCTGACAGGGGCCTAGCAGAACGATTAGAAAGCAATGGAACTGCGCCTGCACTACCTTGCGGTGGTATCCTAAGAAAGGACAAGAAGAGAAGGATATTGTGGACAGTGAGAAACGAGATCAAGCACAAAGGAGAGCCAGTAGGAGTCGTGCCCAGAGAACGGCAACTTCCTACTGAGGCGCATAGCCGGTGACCGGAACACCGAGGAAGTAACTGACTTTATGCCTTACTTCAAATACCGCAGGACGGTTAATTATAGGCTGGCTGTCTACCATGCATCACCTAAGCAGACATAGGGGGCAAGCATGTAGAGGGGCGTATCTAGTGTCCCAGAATAGCTCAGCAGGGAAGAACTACAACACACAGGCGCTAGTGGTAGGCAACGATTTCCACCTGCAAAGGGAACTCTGGATGTGCCTTCGGACCGGCCGGTCTCAGACAGCCCAGTTGACAGTGCTCTGGATTGAGGATCCCGAAGCCTTCAGTAAAAGGTAAAGAGACTGCAACCCTGTGTCCTCGTTATAGACTGTGCCTCACACCATTGCCACCTACACTACCGGGAAGCCCTGGGGACATACTTCACCTGTGGGAAGGTATACCATCTAGCTGCCATTCAATCACCCCAGTGGACCCCAAGCAGCGTCGGTCGACCTGACCGAATACCACAGGTGGCGTCACGAAACCTTAGCCGACTTTCATCACCCCTTTTATTGGACGCCCCTTAGCAGGGTCACGGACCGGGTCCAGCCACCGTGACAACCCCAGAACTGAGCCAGAGAGGACCGGTACCGAGTAACCCGTGGCCCTGCGTCTGGGGGCGCTCCAACTTGGCGTCACGAACAGGATCGTACTTAAGCCTGAGGGAAACAGGTCATGTGTGCCTTGGAACTGTGATTGAATTGTGATTGAACTGTGACTTATTGCAAAGATTGTGTATTGCTATTTGCCGTCATGATTCCCGCCAAAACTGCCACCATTACAGTGCCACGAGGAGCGCAGGAGAAGAAGAAGGGCGTGGAGTTGTGGGCGTGAACGAACTGAGAAGCGCGAAGAGCAATGGCCGCCCAGTCTAAATATTTCTGTACCTTGAGGACGTGTCCGTCAGCAGCTGAGATCCGCCTCCTGATCCGGAGACAAAGAAAACGAAACTGCCCACGAAAAGGAGAGCAGGAAAAGGACGAGGGAGAAGAAGTGAACCACGTGGGAGACGCCATGGCCAGCCGACCGAGATCGGAGCGTGGGGTTGGAGCAGAGGACTCCCCCAGCTACCCAGAGAGATACCGTGGCCGAGCATCACCTGTTCTCCCCGACTTCCTGCAGGCCGGATTGGATGAACTGAGCAATCAACTTCGGCGGACGCAGCTGAGCACTGAGGCCGGGTGGAAGGAGACTGTCACCGGGGGCCTCACCAGACGTCTGTCGGCAGCCTCGTCTGGTCCGGAGGACGAAAGAAGTTCCAGCGCTCCGAAGCCAGAAAGCAAGGCCCTGCCGGAAAGCGAGATATTGCAAAGAGATGACAACGCCACAGCGCAAGGCCCCGCAGTCGGCGTCCCAGATCCCAGCGGAGACGGAGTCGACCGACCCCCAGGACACCGTGGTGGCAGGTAAGAACGCCGACCCTGCCCCAGTGACAGAAGACCTACTGGTAGGCACCGTAGCAGCGCCACCTGCTGCCATGATTGAGACTAACTCTGAACTGACAAATCCTCATACTACTACCACAGTGGGCATTATTGCCGCTACTGAACCTACTACCAAAATTGACATTCGAACCCAGATTATACCTGAAAAACCGATTAGTGACATTTGATACCGCATCGGATGAGAAGTAGAACACAGATCTTCCCAGGCCAGGAAGTGTTCGCTACCAACTGATGCCTTGCAACCTACCATTGCGAGAATAAACCTCGAAACCCCGACAAATGTAAATAGTTAACTGTTTGTTTCCTGCTCTTTTGCTGCCTAAACCCGTTTAGGGTTAACTCTTAAAGGGATCCCTTTGTTGACCCGGGATCTCTATTGTTTCGAGTTTTGCTATTTTTCTACCAAAGTCTACCGAATCATGGACGGTGAATGATTCACAAACTGTATTGTAAATACAAGGAAAGAAGACTTTGCAAAGAGACGTTCCTGATGACGACGCGGAGGTTTCTTGAGTCTTGCAGTTCCTTAAGTGACTTGATGAATGTTTGAAATACCTCAGAGAAGACTGATTCTCCCTCTTAAAGGGAATGTTACTTGTTGCCTTTTGATAATGATGCCTTAGATAGTAAGATAGTGATAATGTTTGCATAGTAGATGCCATGTAGCTAGAAGAGCTAGAAAGTGAACCCATAGGGGTTAGTGAGTCTGAGAACCATAGAAAGATGGTTGCTGTGGACCTAGAAGAAGAGAGGCAGTAGGCCCGGATGAATAGCCAGGCGGTCCTGCATCTGTGAGAAGTGAAAGGAAGTAAAAGAAGACGTTAGATTGGTACTGTAAAGTTTTATAGTAGGCCTTTAGTGGGTTCAGTTTATACGCCCTTAAAGGAGAAGTTAAATTGTTGTTCAAAGATTTGCACTTAGTAGAATACCTGGCAGGGTAATAGGAATTATTTATAGTCTGTAAGATAGAATGTTATTTAAAATATTTAAACCTGTTTCTGTTTGTAACGTTCAAGTGACCTCACCTCCCATAAAGGGAAGTATTGTAATGTTTACATTGTTCAAAGCATTTAAAAATTTTGTATGTCCTTTTCTAATAACTATTGTTGTTCTTCTTTTCCCAGTCCGGGAGTACTGGATTTAACCGGGGGGGTGTGCAGCACCCCAGAGACCTGGTCGTTGCAGTAATGTCGCTCTGCCGCTAAGGAGGGTGATGCTATGTCTGATTGCACTAAAGGAGTTCATCTGACCAGGTATCACAAGCACACATTACACTTCACACTCCGGCCACTAGGGGGAGTGTTATGAAAGGTAATTCAGTACCACAATGGACATAGAGGTCAGCGCACATACAGTGACCTGGCAATAACCCAAAAAACAAAAACGAGCTCTGAGACGTGGGAACTCTGTTGACCGCAATCCCTAATCCTCTCCAACCACACTAAAGGCAGCCGTGGATTGCGCCTAAACTCTCCCTATGCAACTCGGCACGGCCTGAGAAACTAGCTAGCCTGAAGATAGAAAAAAAGCCTACCTTGCCTCAGAGAAATATCCCCAAAGGAAAAGGCAGCCCCCCACATATAATGACTGTGAGTTAAGATGAAAAGACAAAAGTAGAGATGAAATAGATTTAGCAAAGCGAGGCCCAACTTTCTGAACAGAGCGAGGATAGGAAAGGTAACTTTGCGGTCAACACAAAACCCTACAAAAACCACGCAAAGGGGGCAAAAAGACCCTCCGTACCGAACTAACGGCACGGAGGTACACCCTCTGCGTCCCAGAGCTTCCAGCAAGCAGGAAAAAACAAATAGACAAGCTGGACAGAAAAAAACAGCAAACAAATAGCAAAGAATAACTTAGCTATGCAGAGCAGCAGGCCACAGGAATGATCCAGGAGGAGACAGGTCCAATACTAGAACATTGACTAGAGGCCAGGATCAAAGCACTAGGTGGAGTTAAATAGAGCAGCACCTAACGACTTCACAATATCACCTGAGGAAGGAAACTCAGAAGCCGCAGTACCACTTTCCTCCACCAACGGAAGCTCACAGAGAGAATCAGCCGAAGTACCACTTGTGACCACAAGAGGGAGCTCTGCCACAGAATTCACAACAGTACCCCCCCTTGAGGAGGGGTCACCGAACCCTCACCAGAGCTCCCAGGACGACCAGGATGAGCCATATGAAAGGCACGAACAAGATCGGGAGCATGGACATCAGAGGCAAAGACCCAGGAATTATCTTCCTGAGCATAACCCTTCCACATAACCAGATACTGGAGTTTCCGTCTAGAAACACGAGAATCCAAAATCTTCTCCACAATATACTCCAACTCCCCCTCCACCAAAACCGGGGCAGGAGGATCAACAGATGGAACCACGGGTGCCACGTATCTCCGCAACAATGACCTATGGAATACATAGTAACATAGTTAGTAAGGCCGAAAAAAGACATTTGTCCATCCAGTTCAGCCTATATTCCATCATAATAAATCCCCAGATCTACGTCCTTCTACAGAACCTAATAATTGTATGATACAATATTGTTCTGCTCCAGGAAGACATCCAGGCCTCTCTTGAACCCCTCGACTGAGTTCGCCATCACCACCTCCTCAGGCAAGCAATTCCAGATTCTCACTGCCCTAACAGTAAAGAATCCTCTTCTATGTTGGTGGAAAAACCTTCTCTCCTCCAGACGCAAAGAATGCCCCCTTGTGCCCGTCACCTTCCTTGGTATAAACAGATCCTCAGCGAGATATTTGTATTGTCCCCTTATATACTTATACATGGTTATTAGATCGCCCCTCAGTCGTCTTTTTTCTAGACTAAATAATCCTAATTTCGCTAATCTATCTGGGTATTGTAGTTCTCCCATCCCCTTTATTAATTTTGTTGCCCTCCTTTGTACTCTCTCTAGTTCCATTATATCCTTCCTGAGCACCGGTGCCCAAAACTGGACACAGTACTCCATGTGCGGTCTAACTAGGGATTTGTACAGAGGCAGTATAATGCTCTCATCATGTGTATCCAGACCTCTTTTAATGCACCCCATGATCCTGTTTGCCTTGGCAGCTGCTGCCTGGCACTGGCTGCTCCAGGTAAGTTTATCATTAACTAGGATCCCCAAGTCCTTCTCCCTGTCAGATTTGCCCAGTGGTTTCCCATTCAGTGTGTAATGGTGATATTGATTCCTTCTTCCCATGTGTATAACCTTACATTTATCATTGTTAAACCTCATCTGCCACCTTTCAGCCCAAGTTTCCAACTTACCCAGATCCATCTGTAGCAGAATACTATCTTCTCTTGTATTAACTGCTTTACATAGTTTTGTATCATCTGCAAATATTGATATTTTACTGTGTAAACCTTCTACCAGATCATTAATGAATATGTTGAAGAGAACAGGTCCCAATACTGACCCCTGCGGTACCCCACTGGTCACAGCGACCCAGTTAGAGACTATACCATTTATAACCACCCTCTGCTTTCTATCACTAAGCCAGTTACTAACCCATTTACACACATTTTCCCCCAGACCAAGCATACGTTATGTATGGAAAAAGAATCTGGAAGGGTCAGACGAAAAGACACAGGATTAAGAACCTCAGAAATCCTATACGGACCAATAAAACAAGGTTTAAACTTAGGAGAGGAGACCTTCATAGGAATATGACGAGAAGATAACCAAACCAAGTCCCCAACCCGAAGTCGGGGACCCACACAGCGTCTGCGATTAGCGAAACGTTGATCCTTCTCCTGGGACAAGGTCAAATTGTCCACTACATGAGTCCAAATCTGCTGCAACCTGTCCACCACAGTATCCACACCAGGACAGTCCGAAGACTCAACCTGCCCTGAAGAGAAACGAGGATGGAACCCAGAGTTGCAGAAAAACGGTGAAACCAAGGTAGCCGAGCTGGCCCGATTATTAAGGGCGAACTCAGCCAAAGGCAAAAAGGACACCCAGTCATCCTGATCAGCAGAAACAAAGCATCTCAGATATGTTTCCAAGGTCTGATTGGTTCGTTCGGTCTGGCCATTAGTCTGAGGATGGAAAGCCGAGGAAAAAGACAAGTCAATGCCCATCCTACCACAAAAGGCTCGCCAAAACCTCGAAACAAACTGGGAACCTCTGTCAGAAACGATATTCTCTGGAATGCCATGTAAACGAACCACATGCTGGAAAAACAATGGCACCAAATCAGAGGAGGAAGGCAATTTAGACAAGGGTACCAAATGGACCATCTTAGAGAAGCGATCACAGACCACCCAAATGACTGACATCTTTTGAGAAACGGGAAGATCTGAAATAAAATCCATAGAGATATGTATCCAAGGGCTCTTCGGGACCGGCAAGGGCAAAAGCAACCCACTGGCACGAGAACAGCAGGGCTTAGCCCGAGCACAAATCCCACAGGACTGCACAAAAGTACGCACATCCCGCGACAGAGATGGCCACCAAAAGGATCTAGCCACTAACTCTCTGGTACCAAAGATTCCAGGATGACCAGCCAAGACCGAACAATGAACCTCAGAGATAACTTTATTCGTCCACCTATCAGGGACAAACAGTTTCTCCGCTGGGCAACGATCAGGTTTATGCGCCTGAAATTTTTGCAGCACCCGCCGCAAATCAGGGGAGATGGCAGACACAATTACTCCCTCTTTGAGGATACCCGCCGGCTCAGATACACCCGGAGAGTCGGGCACAAAACTCCTAGGCAGAGCATCCGCCTTCACATTTTTAGAGCCCGGAAGATATGAAATCACAAAGTCAAAATGGGCAAAAAACAATGACCAACGAGCTTGTCTAGGATTCAACCGCTTGGCGGACTCGAGATAAGTCAAGTTCTTATGATCAGTCAAGACCACCACGCGATGCTTAGCTTCTTCAAGCCAATGATGCCACTCCTCGAATGCCCACTTTATGGCCAGCAACTCTCGATTGCCCACATCATAATTTCGCTCAGCAGGCGAAAACTTCCTGGAAAAGAAGGCGCATGGTTTCATCACCGAGCAATCAGAACTTCTCTGCGACAAAACAGCCCCTGCTCCAATCTCAGAAGCATCAACCTCGACCTGGAACGGAAGCGAAACATCTGGTTGACACAACACAGGGGCAGAAGAAAAACGACGCTTCAACTCTTGAAAAGCTTCCACAGCAGCAGAAGACCAATTGACCACATCAGCACCTTTCTTGGTCAAATCGGTCAATGGTTTAGCAATACTAGAAAAATTGCAGATGAAGCGACGATAAAAATTTGCAAAGCCCAGGAACTTTTGCAGACTTTTCAGAGATGTCGGCTGAGTCCAATTATGGATGGCTTGGACCTTAACAGGGTCCATCTCAATAGTAGAAGGGGAAAAGATGAACCCCAAAAATGAAACCTTCTGGACACCAAAGAGACACTTTGATCCCTTCACAAACAAAGAATTAGCACGCAGGACCTGAAACACCGTTCTGACCTGCTTCACATGAGACTCCCAATCATCCGAGAAGATCAAAATGTCATCTAAGTACACAATCAGGAATTTATCCAGGTACTCTCGGAAGATGTCATGCATAAAGGAGTGAAACACTGATGGAGCATTGGCAAGTCCGAATGGCATTACTAGATACTCAAAATGGCCCTCGGGCGTATTAAATGCAGTTTTCCACTCATCGCCTCGCTTAATACGCACAAGATTATACGCACCACGAAGATCTATCTTGGTGAACCAACTAGCCCCCTTAATGCGAGCAAACAAATCAGATAATAATGGCAAAGGGTACTGAAATTTAACCGTGATCTTATTTAGAAGGCGATAATCTATACAAGGTCTCAGTGAACCATCCTTCTTGGCTACAAAAAAGAACCCTGCTCCCAATGGGCGAATATGCCCCTTCTCCAAAGACTCCTTCACATAACTCCGCATAGCGGCGTGCTCAGGCACAGATAAATTAAACAGTCGACCTTTTGGGAATTTACTACCAGGAATCAAATCGATAGCACAATCACAATCCCTATGCGGAGGTAGGGTATCGGACTTGGGTTCATCAAATAAATCCCGGTAATCAGACAAGAACTCAGGAACCTCAGAAGGGGTGCATGACGAAATAGTCAGAAATGGGACATCACCATGTACCCCCTGACAACCCCAGCTGGACACAGACATGGATTTCCAATCTAATACTGGATTATGGACTTGTAGCCATGGCAACCCCAACACGACCACATCATGCAGATTATGCAACACCAGAAAGCGAATAACCTCCTGATGTGCAGGAGCCATGCACATGGTCAGCTGGGTCCAGTACTGAGGCTTATTCTTGGCCATAGGCGTAGCATCAATTCCTCTCAATGGAATAGGACACTGCAAGGGCTCCAAGAAAAACCTACAACGCCTAGCATACTCCAAGTCCATCAAATTCAGAGCAGCGCCTGAGTCCACAAATGCCATGACAGAATACGATGACAAAGAGCAGATCAAGGTAACGGACAGAAGAAATTTGGCTGTACCGTACCAATGGTGGCAGACCTAGCGAACCGCTTAGTGCGCTTAGGACAATCAGAGATAGCATGAGTGGAATCACCACAGTAGAAACACAGCCCATTCAGACGTCTGTGTTCTTGCCGTTCAACTCTGGTCAAAGTCCTATCGCACTGCATAGGCTCAGGTTTAAGCTCAGGTAATACCGCCAAATGGTGCACAGATTTACACTCGCGCAAGCGTCGACCGATCTGAATGGCCAAAGACATAGACTCATTCAGACCAGCAGGCATAGGAAATCCCACCATGACATCCTTAAGGGCTTCAGAGAGACCTCTTCTGAAAATAGCCGCGAGCTCACCTTCATTCCACTGAGTGAGTACAGACCACTTTCTAAATTTCTGACAATATACCTCTATCTCATCCTGACCCTGACACAGAGCCAGCAAATTCTTCTCTGCCTGATCCACTGAATTAGGCTCATCGTACAGCAATCCGAGCGCCAGGAAAAACGCATCAATATTACTTAATGCAGGATCCCCTGGCGCAAGGGAAAATGCCCAGTCCTGAGGATCGCCACGCAAAAAAGAAATAACAATTCTCACTTGTTGAACTGGATCACCAGAGGAGCGAGGTTTCAAGGCCAGAAACAGTTTGCAATTATTTTTGAAATTCACAAACTTGGGTCTATCACCATAAAACAAATCAGGAATAGGAATTCTTGGTTCTAACATAGGCTTCTGAACCACCAAATCTTGAATCTTTTGTGCATTTATAACGAGATTATCCAATGAAGAGCACAGACCCTGAATATCCATGTCCACACCTGTGTCCTGAACTACCCAAATGTCTAGGGGAAAAAAAGGCAAAACACAGTGCAAAGAAAAAAAAATGGTCTCAGAACTTCTTTTTTCCCTCTATTGAGAATCATTAGTACTTTGGGCCTCCAGTACTGTTATGAAACATAATTCAGTACCACAATGGACATAGAGGTCAGCGCACATACAGTGACCTGGCAATAACCCAAAAAACAAAAACGAGCTCTGAGACGTGGGAACTCTGTTGACCGCAATCCCTAATCCTCTCCAACCACACTAAAGGCAGCCGTGGATTGCGCCTAAACTCTCCCTATGCAACTCGGCACGGCCTGAGAAACTAGCTAGCCTGAAGATAGAAAAAAAGCCTACCTTGCCTCAGAGAAATATCCCCAAAGGAAAAGGCAGCCCCCCACATATAATGACTGTGAGTTAAGATGAAAAGACAAACGTAGAGATGAAATAGATTTAGCAAAGCGAGGCCCAACTTTCTGAACAGAGCGAGGATAGGAAAGGTAACTTTGCGGTCAACACAAAACCCTACAAAAACCACGCAAAGGGGGCAAAAAGACCCTCCATACTGAACTAACGGCACGGAGGTAAACCCTCTGCGTCCCAGAGCTTCCAGCAAGCAGGAAAAAACAAATAGACAAGCTGGACAGAAAAAAACAGCAAACAAATAGCAAAGAATAACTTAGCTATGCAGAGCAGCAGGCCACAGGAACGATCCAGGAGGAGACAGGTCCAATACTAGAACATTGACTGGAGGCCAGGATCAAAGCACTAGGTGGAGTTAAATAGAGCAGCACCTAACGACTTCACAATATCACCTGAGGAAGGAAACTCAGAAGCCGCAGTACCACTTTCCTCCACCAACGGAAGCTCACAGAGAGAATCAGCCGAAGTACCACTTGTAACCACAAGAGGGAGCTCTGCCACAGAATTCACAACAGGGGAGCAAAAGGCACTATGTATTAGGCCACTCCTCACACTGGTAAAACTAGGGGTCAGATAGGAAGTTAGAACAGAACGCAGCCTGGGGAGAGTCCAGGGAGGACCTGTCAGGGGTGGGTTCCTGACAGGGGCCTAGCAGAACGATTAGAAAGCAACGGAACCGCGCCTGCCCTACCTTGCGGCGGTATCCTATGAAAGGACAAGAAGAGAAGGATATTGCGGACAGTAAGAAACGAGATCAAGCACAAAGGAGAGCCAGTAGGAGTCGTGCCCATAGAATGGCAACTTCCTACTGAGGCGCGTAGCTGGTGACCGGAACACCGAGGAAGTAACTGACTTTATGCCTTACTTCAATTACCTCAGGACAGTTAATTATAGGTTGGCTGTTTACCATACATCACCTAAGCAGACATAGGGGGCAAACGTGGAGGGGGGCGTCTCTAGGGTCCCGGAATAGCTCCGAGCCTTCCCTGTTATGACCTGGTGGTCAGGACAATAATGGACCTGGTGGTTAAGAGCACACGGAATGACCTGATAGTTACTGATAATAATGGACGAGCTCTGGGACGTGGGAACTCTGCTGACCGCAATCCCTAATCCTATCACGCACACTAGAAATAGCCGTGGATTGCTCCTAACGCTCCCTATGCAACTCGGCACAGCCTAAGGAACTAGCTAGCCCTGAAGATAGAAAAATAAAGCCTCCCTTGCCTCAGAGAAATTCCCCAAAGGAAAAGGCAGCCCCCCACATATAATGACTGTGAGTAAAGATGAAAATACAAACACAGAGATGAAATAGATTTAGCAAAGTGAGGCCCGACTTACTGAACAGACTGAGGATAGGAAAGGTTACTTTGCGGTCAGCACAAAAACCTACAAAAAGACAACGCAGAGGGCGCAAAAAGACCCTCCGCACCGACTCACAGTGCGGAGACGCTCCCTCTGCGTCCCAGAGCTTCCAGCAAGCAAGACAACAATAAAAATAGCAAGCTGGACAGAAAAATAGCAAACCAAAGAAAATAGAAGCAGGAACTTAGCTTCTGCTGGGAAGACAGGTCACAAGAACGATCCAGGAGTGAACTAGACCAATACTGGAACATTGACAGGTGGCATGGAGCAAAGATCTAAGTGGAGTTAAATAGAGCAGCAAGCTAACGAATTTACCTCGTCACCTGTGGAAGGAACCTCAGAAACAGCCACCAGAGGAAGTCCATGGACAGAACCAGCCGAAGTACCATTCATGACCACAGGAGGGAGCCCGACAACAGAATTCACAACACTTCCCGTCAAACGGGTGCGTCCTATCCAGATAAACTTGGGGGATGGAGAGAGAGAGAACGAGAAAGAACGAGAACAGAAGTTGTGAGGACTATCCCAAATGCTCAGCAGGGAAGAACTACAACACACAGGCGCTAGTGGTAGGCAACGATTTCCACCTGCAAAGGGAACTCTGGATGTGCCTTCGGACCGGCCAGTCTCAGACAGCCCAGTTGACAGTGCTCTGGATTGAGGATCCCGAAGCCTTCAGTAAAAGGTAAAGAGACTGCAACCTTGTGTCCTCGTTATTGACTGCGCCTCACACTATTGCCACCTACACTACCGGGAAGCCCTGGGGACATACTTCACCAAGCAGCATTGGTCGACCTGACCGAATACCACAGGTGGCGTCACGAAACCTTAGCCGACTTTCATCACCCCTTTTATTGGATGCCCCTTAGCAGGGTCACGGACCGGGTCCAGTCACCGTGACAACCCTAGAACTGAGCCAGAGAGGACCGGTACCAAGTAACCCGCGGCCCTGCGTCTGGGGGCGCTCCAGTATGTACCTTGATACTTTGGCATATGGGAGAGGGGCCTTCTGGCTTTATTATGAGCCATTTGAGCTGTGATTATGTCATGTCAGTGACTTTTTAAATATTTTTATTGTACTGGTCTGTTTTGTGTTCTATAACTAAAATTTTCTAATTGTTTGTGGTGATCCCTGGTATTGGTCAGCAGCTTTTTCTTTTGATAGTATTTAGTATGACTCAGACCAAGTCATAATTGCATTCATATTCACTTGGTATAGCTGTGCTGAACTTATGTTATGTCTTATGACATACTTACTGTATGTCATTCTTCATACACTGAACCTATATCTAAAATCTCCACTACAAATTCTGCATGTATCATAAAAACTGGCCTGCACAATTTCAGCTTGACAACATTATTATATATTTTTAGAACATACAAGGGGCTTTGCTGGGGTCATAAAAGATCAGGGTCCCAAGCCCCAAAGTACATGTATCCCAATACAACCTTACCGCCACTTAAAAGAAGATCTACATGTATAATTACAGTACACCACTAGAGTTGAGCGACCTTGACCTTTTTAGAGTCGAGCCGGGTTTTGCGAAACCCGACTATGTCCAAAGTCGGGTCGAGTGAAATCGGCCGATTATGACGTAAAGTCGGGATCGACCGAAACACGAAACCCAATGCAAGTCAATGGGGCAGCATAGTCGGCAGTGAGTGGGGGCCAGGAAAACACCTAGAGTGCCCATTTTAATGTCAAAACCATCCATTCTTCTTAATGAAGCTTGTCAAGCGTAATTTACCTTATAATAATTGGAAGGCATTTGAAATTGGGGGTCATTTGGCTAAAGTTGTGGGGGGTAGGGCTGGTTCAAGTAATTAGTGGGCCCAGGAAATCTGGACCACGTCACGGCAGTGGAGCAGGGAGAGGTAAGTATTTCAACTTTGCAAGTGCTGTGAACCTGAGCAAGCAGGGGGGGCCCACTCGTTGGCATTGGCACTGGCACAGGGCCCCTCAAAGTACAGCGGTGTGTTTGCACGGCGGGGGCGCCTCCCACCGGCAGCAACACTTTTGCGTACTATGAGAGGCCCTGTGCCAGTGACGTCGCCAACTAGTATTCCTCCCCCCACCTGATGAAGGAACCTGCACTTTCATCTGCACCTTCCTCTTTGTCCCCGTGTAAGGTGGTATGGTATGCGGGAAGAGCAACCTGACTTTCAGCAGGGTCACAATGTTGTTGTGTAGCGTGCACGGGGAATGTTGCGTTATGGGTCAATGTACCAGCAGACTCATCTATCACTGGCTGGGCAATGGGCACGATGAAGTGGAAACACAGATATAGGCCCAAAGAAGAAAGTGGGCTAAATGCAGTTCAAAATTGGTAACACAGGAATAACCAGGGGGCATTGCAGTGGAGGACAACTGGAATGAGAGGCTGACACAGAGAGTAGGGCCAAATCAGTAAGTAGTCGAAATGCAGTTCAAAATTGGCAACCGTAGTAAACAGGCGGCACAGCTTTGTTCAGTGGAGGAGAACAGCAAGGAGTGGCAGACACCGATAGTAGGCCCCAAACCAACTAGTACGCCAAATGCAGTTGTTCCATTTAACCACAATTTAATGAGAGCCTGAAGATAGAAGCTCAGGAAAGGCAACCTGGGGAACACCTTGGAGTGTAACACACCATCTCTCTCCACCCCATACCCATTTTGTATGGCCTAATGCAGTGTACTTTTCTACAACTACTAAACGAGAGTCGGAAGACCGAAGCAATGGCAAGGAAACCTGGGGAACACCTTAGAGTGTAACACACCCTCTCTCTACACCCCATACCCAATTTGAAGGTCTAATGCAGTGTAGTTTCCAAGAACTACTAAACGAGAGCCGGAAGATCGAAGCTCAGGAAAGGCAACCTGGGGAACACCTTGGAGTGTAACACACCCTCTCGCTACACCCCATACCCAATTTGAAGGCCTAATGCAGCGTAGTTTCCAACAACTACTAAACGAGAGCCGGAAGATCGAAGCTCAGGAAAGGCAACCTGGGGAACACCTTGGAGTGTAACAAACCCTCTCTCTACACCCCATACCCAATTTGTAGGCCTAATGCAGCGTAGTTTCCGACAACTACTAAACGAGAGCATGAAGATCGAAGCTCAGGAAAGGCAACCTGGGGAACACCTTGGAGTGTAACACACCCTCTCTCTACACCCCATACCCAATTTGAAGGCCTAATGCAGTGTAGTTTCCAAGAACTACTAAACGAGAGCCGGAAGATCGAAGCTCAGGAAAGGCAACCTGGGGAACACCTTGGAGTGGAACACACCATCTCTCTACACCCCATACCCAATTTGAAGGCCTAATGCAGCGTAGTTTCCAACAACTACTAAACGAGAGCCGGTAGATCGAAGCTCAGGAAAGGCAACCTGGGGAACACCTTGGAGTGTAACACAACGTCTCTCTACACCACGGAAGGGATGATTCTTAGGAAGGAAGGCTGTTGGAAATAAGCATTGCGCGTCCGAGGGTGATTAGATTCTTATTAGGTATATACTCACCCTCGGACGCGCCCTGCTTCTTTATTTGGAATGAATGTTTATTTGCAATGTGGTGTTGACTTTCTCTATTATTTTGGTAATTAATGATTTTATTATTTTCATTATTTTGCATCTTCTCGGCAATAATATAAAGAAGACGCGACAGGACAACACTCGGTGGATGCCATATGTGTGTTTTCAATTTAAAAAAACTTTCAGTTAACTACTTGCAGGAGAAAGTAATTGTAGCTGGTGGCCATTTTTAGTACTGTACCAGATTTTAGTTGTGTGTTTGTTTTTAATGTTAAAATGTCTGCATTTGATATCTCACCAGTATTTTCTTTTTTATAAGCAAAATACTTATTTTTATATTTTCTGATGTTGGTTCCAGGGGTACACGGCCAGCAGTGCCCTGGTCAGTGTAGTAGTAGTTGAAAGAATGGACCGCAGACAGGCATCGAAGGCCTAAAATAAAAACACATGGCTGTAGGCAATTTTAAATTGGTTCCAGGGGTACACGGACAGCAGTGGTGTGGTCAGTGGAGGCCTAGTGGAAGGAGTGACCGCAGACAGGCATCGAAGGCCTAAAATAATAACACATGGCTGTAGGCAATTTTACATTGGTTCCAGGGGTACACGGGCAGCAGTGACCTGGTCAGTGTAGTAGTAGTTGAAAGAATGGACCGCAGACAGGCATCGAAGGCCTAAAATAAAAAAATTGGGCTGGCTGTAGGCAATTTTAAATTGGTTCCAGGGGTACACGGACAGCAGTGGTGTGGTCAGTGGAGGCCTAGTGGAAGGAGTGACCGCAGACAGGCATCGAAGGCCTAAAATAATAACACATGGCTGTAGGCAATTTTAAATTGGTTCCAGGGGTACACGGACAGCAGTGGTGTGGTCAGTGGAGGCCTAGTGGAAGGAGTGACCGCAGACAGGCATCGAAGGCCTAAAATAATAACACATGGCTGTAGGCAATTTTAAATTGGTTCCAGGGGTAGACGGGCAGCAGTGACCTGGTCAGTGTAGTAGTAGTTGAAAGAATGGACCGCAGACAGGCATCGAAGGCCTAAAATAAAAAAATTGGGCTGGCTGTAGGCAATTTTAAATTGGTTCCAGGGGTACACGGGCAGCAGTGACCTGGTCAGTGTAGTAGTAGTTGAAAGAATGGACCGCAGACAGGCATCGAAGGCCTAAAATAAAAAAATTGGGCTGGCTGTAGGCAATTTTAAATTGGTTCCAGGGGTACACGGGCAGCAGTGGTCTGGTCAGTGGAAGTCTAGTGGAAGGAGTGACCGCAGACAGGCTTCCAAGGCCTAAAATAATAACACATGGCTGTAGGCAATTTTAAATTGGTTCCAGGGGTACACGGGCAGCAGTGACCTGGTCAGTGTAGTAGTAGTTGAAAGAATGGACCGCAGACAGGCATCGAAGGCCTAAAATAAAAAAATTGGGCTGGCTGTAGGCAATTTTAAATTGGTTCCAGGGGTACACGGGCAGCAGTGGTGTGGTCAGTGGAGGCCTAGTGGAAGGAGTGACCGCAGACAGGCATCGAAGGCCTAAAATAATAACACATGGCTGTAGGCAATTTTACATTGGTTCCAGGGGTACACGGGCAGCAGTGACCTGGTCAGTGTAGTAGTAGTTGAAAGAATGGACCGCAGACAGGCATCGAAGGCCTAAAATAAAAAAATTGGGCTGGCTGTAGGCAATTTTAAATTGGTTCCAGGGGTACACGGGCAGCAGTGGTGTGGTCAGTGGAGGCCTAGTGGAAGGAGTGACCGCAGACAGGCATCGAAGGCCTAAAATAATAACACATGGCTGTAGGCAATTTTAAATTGGTTCCAGGGGTACACGGGCAGCAGTGACCTGGTCAGTGTAGTAGTAGTTGAAAGAATGGACCGCAGACAGGCATCGAAGGCCTAAAATAAAAAAATTGGGCTGGCTGTAGGCAATTTTAAATTGGTTCCAGGGGTACACGGACAGCAGTGGTGTGGTCAGTGGAGGCCTAGTGGAAGGAGTGACCGCAGACAGGCATCGAAGGCCTAAAATAATAACACATGGCTGTAGGCAATTTTAAATTGGTTCCAGGGGTACACGGACAGCAGTGGTGTGGTCAGTGGAGGCCTAGTGGAAGGAGTGACCGCAGACAGGCATCGAAGGCCTAAAATAATAACACATGGCTGTAGGCAATTTTAAATTGGTTCCAGGGGTAGACGGGCAGCAGTGACCTGGTCAGTGTAGTAGTAGTTGAAAGAATGGACCGCAGACAGGCATCGAAGGCCTAAAATAAAAAAATTGGGCTGGCTGTAGGCAATTTTAAATTGGTTCCAGGGGTACACGGGCAGCAGTGACCTGGTCAGTGTAGTAGTAGTTGAAAGAATGGACCGCAGACAGGCATCGAAGGCCTAAAATAAAAAAATTGGGCTGGCTGTAGGCAATTTTAAATTGGTTCCAGGGGTACACGGGCAGCAGTGGTGTGGTCAGTGGAGGCCTAGTGGAAGGAGTGACCGCAGACAGGCATCGAAGGCCTAAAATAATAACACATGGCTGTAGGCAATTTTAAATTGGTTCCAGGGGTACACGGGCAGCAGTGACCTGGTCAGTGTAGTAGTAGTTGAAAGAATGGACCGCAGACAGGCATCGAAGGCCTAAAATAAAAAAATTGGGCTGGCTGTAGGCAATTTTAAATTGGTTCCAGGGGTACACGGACAGCAGTGGTGTGGTCAGTGGAGGCCTAGTGGAAGGAGTGACCGCAGACAGGCATCGAAGGCCTAAAATAATAACACATGGCTGTAGGCAATTTTAAATTGGTTCCAGGGGTACACGGACAGCAGTGGTGTGGTCAGTGGAGGCCTAGTGGAAGGAGTGACCGCAGACAGGCATCGAAGGCCTAAAATAATAACACATGGCTGTAGGCAATTTTAAATTGGTTCCAGGGGTAGACGGGCAGCAGTGACCTGGTCAGTGTAGTAGTAGTTGAAAGAATGGACCGCAGACAGGCATCGAAGGCCTAAAATAAAAAAATTGGGCTGGCTGTAGGCAATTTTAAATTGGTTCCAGGGGTACACGGGCAGCAGTGACCTGGTCAGTGTAGTAGTAGTTGAAAGAATGGACCGCAGACAGGCATCGAAGGCCTAAAATAAAAAAATTGGGCTGGCTGTAGGCAATTTTAAATTGGTTCCAGGGGTACACGGGCAGCAGTGGTGTGGTCAGTGGAGGCCTAGTGGAAGGAGTGACCGCAGACAGGCATCGAAGGCCTAAAATAATAACACATGGCTGTAGGCAATTTTAAATTGGTTCCAGGGGTACACGGGCAGCAGTGACCTGGTCAGTGGAAGTCTAGTGGAAGGAGTGACCGCAGACAGGCTTCCAAGGCCTAACATAACAAACTTGGGCTGGCTGTAGGCACTTTTAAATTGGTTCCAGGGGTACACGGGCAGCAGTGACCTGGTCAGTGTAGTAGTAGTTGAAAGAATGGACCGCAGACAGGCATCGAAGGCCTAAAATAAAAACACATGGCTGTAGGCAATTTTAAATTGGTTCCAGGGGTACACGGACAGCAGTGGTGTGGTCAGTGGAGGCCTAGTGGAAGGAGTGACCGCAGACAGGCATCGAAGGCCTAAAATAATAACACATGGCTGTAGGCAATTTTAAATTGGTTCCAGGGGTACACGGGCAGCAGTGACCTGGTCAGTGTAGTAGTAGTTGAAAGAATGGACCGCAGACAGGCATCGAAGGCCTAAAATAAAAAAATTGGGCTGGCTGTAGGCAATTTTAAATTGGTTCCAGGGGTACACGGACAGCAGTGGTGTGGTCAGTGGAGGCCTAGTGGAAGGAGTGACCGCAGACAGGCATCGAAGGCCTAAAATAATAACACATGGTTGTAGGCAATTTTAAATTGGTTCCAGGGGTACACGGACAGCAGTGGTGTGGTCAGTGGAGGCCTAGTGGAAGGAGTGACCGCAGACAGGCTTCCAAGGCCTAACATAACAAACTTGGGCTGGCTGTAGGCACTTTTAAATTGGTTCCAGGGGTACACGGGCAGCAGTGGTCTGGTCAGTGGAAGTCTAGTGGAAGGAGTGACCGCAGACAGGCTTCCAAGGCCTAACATAACAAACTTGGGCTGGCTGTAGGCACTTTTAAATTGGTTCCAGGGGTACACGGGCAGCAGTGACCTGGTCAGTGTAGTAGTAGTTGAAAGAATGGACCGCAGACAGGCTTTGAAGGCCTAACATAACAAACTTGGGCTGGCTGTAGGCACTTTTAAATTGGTTCCAGGGGTACACGGGCAGCAGTGGTCTGGTCAGTGGAAGTCTAGTGGAAGGAGTGACCGCAGACAGGCTTCCAAGGCCTAACATAACAAACTTGGGCTGGCTGTAGGCACTTTTAAATTGGTTCCAGGGGTACACGGGCAGCAGTGGTCTGGTCAGTGGAAGTCTAGTGGAAGGAGTGACCGCAGACAGGCTTCCAAGGCCTAACATAACAAACTTGGGCTGGCTGTAGGCACTTTTAAATTGGTTCCAGGGGTACACGGGCAGCAGTGGTCTGGTCAGTGGAAGTCTAGTGGAAGGAGTGACCGCAGACAGGCTTCGAAGGCCTAACATAACAAAATTGGGCTGGCTGTAGGCACTTTAAATTGGTTCCAGGGGTACATGGGCAGCAGTGTATGGTCAGTGGAAGTCTAGTGGAAGGAGTGACGGCAGACAGTCTTCGAAGGCCTAACATAACAAAATTGGGCTGACTGTAGGCACTTTTAAATTGGTTCCAGGGTAACACGGCCAGCAGTGGCCTGGTCAGTGTAGTAGTTGTAGAAAGAAGGGACCGCAGACAGGCTTCGAAGGCCTAACATAACAAAAATGTCAAAACAATGGTATTGTCAGTTCCAGGCATTGAAGGATGTCAGCGCCTAGACTACACATTGGTGAAGCTGTGAGAGATAATTTTGCTAGTGGTAGAGCACTGTTTGAGCTGGGGGGGGGAACTGTCTTGTGGCCGGCGTTACAGGCACAGGGCCCCTCATATTACAACGGTGTGTCTGACGTTGGGTGCGCACCACCACCGCCAGAGACACTTTATTGTACTATGAGGGACCCAGTGGCAGTGCCGTCGACCAAAAGCGGCCACACCCACCTCTTCAGACAAACAGCACTCTCAAGGGTCCAAGCGCAAAGTGGCGATAGCACGGCCCCGTGTGGGGAGTTTGGCCATTTCGTGAGGTGGAAACATGTCGTATGCTGGACAATCAGGTGAAGAAAATTACGAGATTGGAAAAGTCATTCAGAATAGTCCACAGGCAAGACCTTTTCATAGGAAAGCTAGGTGTCAGCCGGGCAGGGTGGGGCAAAAGATTTTGAAATCCAGTTGTGGTTCATTTTAATGAAGGTTAGATCATCTACATTTTGGGTAGCCAGACGAGTCCTTTTTTCTGTTAGTATTGAACCTGCAGCACTGAATACTCTTTCTGATAGGACACTAGCTGCCGGGCAAGCAAGCTCCTGCAATGCATATTCTGCCAATTCTGGCCAGGTGTCTAATTTGGATGCCCAGTAATCAAATGGGAATGACGGTTGAGGGAGAACGTCGATAAGGGATGAAAAATAGTTTGTAACCATACTGGACAAATGTTGTCTCCTGTCACTTTGAATTGATGCTGCAGTACCTGTCCTGTCTGCGGTCATAGAAAAATCACTCCACAACCTGGTCAGAAAACCCCTCTGGCCAACGCCACTTCTGATTTCTGCCCCTCTAACACCTCTGGTCTGCTGGCCCCTGGAGCTCGTGTGAGAACGATCACGGGCGCTGTGTGCAGGGAATGCCAGAAGCAAACGGTCAACAAGAGTTGATTGTTTTGTTGCTAATATTAGTTCCAAGTTCTCATGTGGCATAATATTTTGCAATTTGCCTTTATAGCGAGGATCAAGGAGGCAGGCCAACCAGTAATCGTCATCGTTCATCATTTTTGTAATGCGTGTGTCCCTTTTGAGGATACGCAAGGCATAATCCGCCATGTGGGCCAAAGTTCCCGTTGTCAAATCTGCGGTTGTGCTTGGTTGAGGGGCAGTTGCAGGCAAATCTACGTCACTTGTGTCCCTCAAAAAACCAGAACCCGGCCTTGCCACGCCACCAATTTCCCGTGCCCCCGGGAAAGCTTCCTCATTAAAAATATACTCATCCCCATCATCCTCCTCATCCTCCACCTCCTCTTCGCCCGGTACCTCGTCATGTACACTGCCCTGACCAGACAATCGCTGACTGTCATCAAGGCTTTCCTCTTCCTCTGGTGCAGACGCCTGATCCTTTATGTGCGTCAAACTTTGCATCAGCAGACGCATTAGGGGGATGCTCATGCTTATTATGGCGTTGTCTGCACTAACCAGCCGTGTGCATTCCTCAAAACACTGAAGGACTTGACACATGTCTTGAATCTTCGACCACTGCACACCTGACAACTCCATGTCTGCCATCCTACTGCCTGCCCGTGTATGTGTATCCTCCCACAAAAACATAACAGCCCGCCTCTGTTCGCACAGTCTCTGAAGCATGTGCAGTGTTGAGTTCCACCTTGTTGCAACGTCTATGATTAGGCGATGCTGGGGAAGGTTCAAAGAACGCTGATAGGTCTGCATACGGCTGGAGTGTACAGGCGAACGGCGGATATGTGCGCAAAGTCCACGCACTTTGAGGAGCAGGTCGGATAACCCCGGATAACTTTTCAGGAAGCACTGCACCACCAGGTTTAAGGTGTGAGCCAGGCAAGGAATGTGTTTCAGTTGGGAAAGGGAGATGGCAGCCATGAAATTCCTTCCGTTATCACTCACTACCTTGCCTGCCTCAAGATCTACAGTGCCCAGCCACGACTGCGTTTCTTGCTGCAAGAACTCGGACAGAACTTCCGCGGTGTGTCTATTGTCGCCCAAACACTTCATAGCCAATACAGCCTGCTGACGTATGCCAGTAGCTGCCCCATAATGGGAGACCTGGTGTGCAACAGTGGCAGGTGCGGATGGAGTGTTTGTGCGACTGCGGTCTGTGGACGAGCTCTTGCTTCTGCAGGAGGACGAGGAGGAGGAGGAGGAGGAGGGGGTGCGAACGGCTACAGACAACTGTTTACTAGACCGTGGGCTAGGCAGAACTGTCCCAAACTTGCTGTCCCCTGTGGACCCTGAATCCACCACATTTACCCAGTGTGCCGTGATGGACACGTAACGTCCCTGGCCATGCCTACTGGTCCATGCATCTGTTGTCAGGTGCACCTTTGTGCTCACAGATTGCCTGAGTGCATGGACGATGCGCTCTTTAACATGCTGGTGGAGGGCTGGGATGGCTTTTCTGGAAAAAAAGTGTCGACTGGGTAGCTCGTAGCGTGGTACAGCGTAGTCCATCAGGTCTTTGAAAGCTTCGCTTTCAACTAACCGGTAGGGCATCATCTCTAACGAGATTAGTCTAGCTATGTGGGCGTTCAAACCCTGTGTACGCGGATGCGAGGCTAAGTATTTCCTTTTTCTAACCATAGTCTCATGTAGGGTGAGCTGGACTGGAGAGCTGGAGATCGTGGAACTAGCGGGGGTGCCGGTGGACATGGCAGACTGAGAGACGGTGGGAGATGGTATTGTTGCCGCCGGTGCCCTAGATGCAGTGTTTCCTACTACGAAACTGGTGATTCCCTGACCCTGACTGCTTTGGCCTGGCAAAGATACCTGCACAGATACAGCAGGTGGTGCGCTAAATGGTGGTCCTACACTGCCGGAAGGGATGTTGCGTTGATGACTAGCTTCATTGGCCGAGGGTGCAACAACCTTAAGGGACGTTTGGTAGTTAGTCCAAGCTTTCAAATGCATGGTGGTTAAATGTCTATGCATGCAACTAGTATTGAGACTTTTCAGATTCTGACCTCTGCTTAAGGAAGTAGAACATTTTTGACAGATGACTTTGCGCTGATCAATTGGATGTTGTTTAAAAAAATGCCAGACTGCACTCTTTCTAGCATCGGATACCTTTTCAGGCATTGCAGACTGAGCTTTAACCGGATGGCCACGCTGTCCTCCACCAGGTTTTGGCTTTGCCACGCGTTTTGGGCAAGATACGGGCCCGGCAGATGGAACCTGTGGCGATGTTGATGCCTGCTGCGGCCCCTCCTCCTCCTCTGCTTCAGAACTGCTGCCGCCTGCACCCTGTTCCCCCAATGGCTGCCAATCGGGGTCAAGAACTGGGTCATCTAATAACTCTTCTTGTACCTCCTGCGCAACTTCGTCTGTGTCACCGTGTCGTTCGGTGGTATAGCGTTCGTGATGGGGCAACATAGTCTCATCAGGGTCTGATTCTTGATCAGCACCCTGCGAGGGCAATGTTGTGGTCTGAGTCAAAGGACCAGCATAGTAGTCTGGCTGTGGCTGTGCGTCAGTGCACTCCATGTCAGATTCAATTTGTAATGGGCATGGACTGTTAACTGCTTCACTTTCTAAGCCAGGGACGGTATGTGTAAAGAGCTCCATGGAGTAACCCGTTGTGTCGCCTGCTGCATTCTTCTCTGTTGTTGTTTTTGCTGAAGAGGACAAGGAAGTGACTTGTCCCTGACCGTGAACATCCACTAACGACGCGCTGCTTTTACTTTTACCAGTTTCACGAGATGAGGCAAAAGAGCTAGAGGCTGAGTCAGCAAGATAAGCCAAAACTTGCTCTTGCTGCTCCGGCTTTAAAAGCGGTTTTCCTAATCCCAGAAAAGGGAGCGTTCGAGGCCTTGTGTAGCCGGACGACGAACCTGGCTCCACAGCTCCAGACTTAGGTGCAATATTTTTTCCCCCACGACCACCTGATGCTCCACCACTACCACTACCCTCATTACCAGCTGACAATGAACGCCCCCGGCCACGACCTCTTCCACTAGACTTCCTCATTGTTTTAAAAACGTAACCAAACTAACGTTATTTGTTGTAGTCACACAACTTACACGGTGAGCTATAACTTCAGTATGATTTAGCTACCCCTTTACAGGTTGGTGAGACCACAGCGAAAATCAGGCCCAATGTTACACACTCTTTTTTTGGTGGCTGCAAATTAGAGAGATGCCCCACACGCAGGACTGTCACTGAAGCACAAATGTTAATATTAATGTCACACTATTATTTTTTTTTTATTTTTATTTTTTTCAGGAACACTTTAGAAACCCCCCAAAAAAAAAAAAAAAGATTTTTGCAGGGAGAATTTAGAAAACAAATGTAACAAACTATATGCTTTCTATGGGCCACTGAGTGAGAGATGACGCACACAGGAATCAGGAGTGGCACACAAGCCCAGAGGCCAATATTTTTCTACCAATGATTGATGGAGTTATTTTCTCTGGTAGATTTTGGAACCCAAATCAAGGAAAAAAAATGTAGGCTTTCTATGGACCACAATTGGAGAGAGAGAGAGAGAGAGAGAGAGATGGCACACCCAGGAGTCAAGACTGGCACACAAGCAGAAAGGCCAATATTAATCTCCCACTGTTTTTTTTTTTTTTTTTTTTTTTTTTTTCAGGGAGACTTTAGAAAAAAAAATAATAAAAAAAATATGATTTTATCAGGAAGAATTTAGAAACCAAATAAAATAAAATGATTTTTTCAGGGAGAATTTATAAAACAAATAAAAACAAAAATAGGCGTTCTATGGCCCACTGACTGAGAGATGACGCACACAGGAGTCAGGAGTGGCACACAAACCCAGAGGCCAATATTTTTCTACCAATGATTGATGTAGTTATTTTCTCTGGTAGATTTTAGAACCCAAATCAAGGAAAAAAAATATAGGCTTTCTATGGACCACAATTGGAGAGAGAGAGAGAGAGAGAGAGAGAGAGAGAGAGAGAGAGATGGCACACCCAGGAGTCAAGACTGGCACACAAGCAGAAAGGCCAATATTAATCTCCCACTGTTTTTTTTGGTTGTTTTTTTTTTTTTTTTTCAGGGAGACTTTAGAAAAAAAAATAATAAAAAAAATATGATTTTATCAGGAAGAATTTAGAAACCAAATAAAATAAAATGATTTTTTCAGGGAGAATTTATAAAACAAATAAAAACAAAAATAGGCGTTCTATGGCCCACTGACTGAGAGATGACGCACACAGGAGTCAGGAGTGGCACACAAACCCAGAGGCCAATATTTTTCTACCAATGATTGATGTAGTTATTTTCTCTGGTAGATTTTAGAACCCAAATCAAGGAAAAAAAATATAGGCTTTCTATGGACCACAATTGGAGAGAGAGAGAGAGAGAGAGAGAGAGAGAGAGAGATGGCACACCCAGGAGTCAAGACTGGCACACAAGCAGAAAGGCCAATATTAATCTCCCACTGTTTTTTTTTTTTTTTTTCAGGGAGACTTTAGAAAAAAAAATAATAAAAAAAAAAAGATTTTATCAGGAAGAATTTAGAAACCAAATAAAATAAAATGATTTTTTCAGGGAGAATTTATAAAACAAATAAAACCAAAAATAGGCGTTCTATGGCCCACTGACTGAGAGAGAGAGAGAGAGAGATGGAACGCTTAGTACTGGCACACAAGCCCAAAGGGCAATATTAATCTCCCTTTTTTTTTCCAGGGAGAATTTCTAAAACCCAAAAAAAAAAAAAAATAGGCTTTCTATGGCCCACTATTTGTGAGAGAGATGGGACGCTCAGGACTGGCACAGATGGCACGCTCAGGACTGGCACAGAAGCCCAGAGGCCAATATTAATCTCCCTTTTTTTCTGGGAGAATTTATAAAACCAAAAAAATATTTAAATAGGCTTTCTATGGCCCACTATTTGTGAGAGAGATGGCACGCTCAGGACTGGCACAGATGGCACGCTCACAACTGGCACACAAGCCCAGAGGCCAATATTAATCTCCCTTTTTTCAGGGAAAATTTATAAAACAAAAAAAAAAAATAAATAGGCTTTCTATGGCCCACTATTTGTGAGAGAGATGGCACGCTCAGGGCTGGCACAGATGGCACGCTCAGGACTGGCACACAAGCCCAGAGGCCAATATTAATCTCCCTTTTTTTCAGGGAGAAATTATAAAACCCCCAAAAAAAATAAAATAGGCTTTCTATGGCCCACTATTTGTGAGAGAGATGGGACGCTCAGGACTGGCACAGATGGCACGCTCAGGACTGGCACAGAAGCCCAGAGGCCAATATTAATCTCCCTTTTTTTCTGGGAGAATTTATAAAACCAAAAAAAAATTTAAATAGGCTTTCTATGGCCCACTATTTGTGAGAGAGATGGCACGCTCAGGACTGGCACAGATGGCACGCTCACAACTGGCACACAAGCCCAGAGGCCAATATTAATCTCCCTTTTTTCAGGGAAAATTTATAAAACAAAAAAAAAAATTAAATAGGCTTTCTATGGCCCACTATTTGTGAGAGAGATGGCACGCTCAGGGCTGGCACAGATGGCACGCTCAGGACTGGCACACAAGCCCAGAGGCCAATATTAATCTCCCTTTTTTTCAGGGAGAATTTATAAAACCAAAAAAAAAAATAAATAGGCTTTCTATGGCCCACTATTTGTGAGAGAGATGGCACGCTCAGGGCTGGCACAGATGGCACGCTCAGGACTGGCACACAAGCCCAGAGGCCAATATTAATCTCCCTTTTTTTCAGGGAGAATTTATAAAACCCCAAAAAAAATAAAATAGGCTTTCTATGGCCCACTATTTGTGAGAGAGATGGCACACTCAGGACTGGCACACAAGCCCAAAGGCCAATATTAATCTCCCACTGTATTTTTATCAGGGAGAATTTATACACCCCACAAAAAAAAATACAGAAAAATGAAAAGGCTTTCTATGGCCCACTATGTGAGAGAGATGGCACACACAGGGATGGCACTCTAGCAGAAATGCCAAATTGCCAATCTTAATCTCCCACCAAAAAAAAAAAAAAAAAAAAAACAGGGAATGTCCTACAATTACTATCTCCCTGCCTGCAGTAATCTCAGCCAGGTATGGCAGGCAGCTACTATCTCCCTGCCTGCAGTAATCTCAGCCAGGTATGGCAGGCAGCAATAAGGAGTGGACTGATGCACAAATGAAATAAAAAGTGTGGACAAACAAAAAAGATAGCTGTGCAGAAAGGAAGGAACAAGAGGATTTGTGCTTTGAAAAAAGCAGTTGGTTTGCACAGCGGCGTACACACAGCAATGCAGCTATCAGGGAGCCTTCTAGGGCAGCCCAATGAGCTACAGCGCTGAGGGGAAAAAAAAAAAAAAAAAAACTTCCACTGTCCCTGCACACCGAGGGTGGTGTTGGACAGTGCAAATCGCTGCAGCACAAGCGGTTTTGTGGTTAATGGACCCTGCCTAACGCTATCCCTGCTTCTGACAAAGCGGCAGCAACCTCTCCCTAAGCTCAGATCAGCAGCAGTAAGATGGCGGTCGGCGGGAACGCCTCTTTATAGCCCCTGTGACGTCGCAGACAGCAAGCCAATCACTGCAATGCCCTTCTCTAAGATGGTGGGGACCAGGACCTATGTCATCACGCTGCCCACACTCTGCGTTTACCTTCATTGGCTGAGAAATGGCGCTTTTCGCGTCATTGAAACGCGACTTTGGCGCGAAAGTCGCGTACCGCATGGCCGACCCCGCACAGGGGTCGGATCGGGTTTCATGAAACCCCGACTTAGCCAAAAGTCGGCGACTTTTGAAAATGTTCGACCCGTTTCGCTCAACCCTATACACCACTGTTGCTAACCCTAAAGCACACAATGCAAAAACCAATATTACCAAAATACTACTACACAAGGCTAAAATTATATTCGTACACAATGTCCTCACCACTATACAGTGAATGCATAATACTATAACATGACCATTGCCTCTACATAACAAAACACACTATACAAAGACTAATGAGGCCACCATACACCTACCACTACATAATGACTAAAATGCATTAAGCTGTTACTAAAGCAAAAAATGTTTTTATTAAAACGACTGATATTACAACCATACTGTGGCAATAGATTGGTAGATAGTGATACCAGTCCTGCCAATTATATTACGGAGATTACAGTACAGATATATACAGTGTAGAGACTCACAGATCATATTCTTTTTGGTGGAGTCATTCTTTTCTCCCATTTTTACAATTTGGCCCAGACAGACATGATAACATCTCCAGCCAGGACTTGTCTGAGGAGATTACAACAAAGACACATATAACTTCTTCAAGCGTGGAACAGTGATCCCTGTACTTCATAAATTATGTAATTACTATGATTACCCCTCCACCAATTAATGCTACAAAGATAGCGTGCCAGAAAGAAGGGGCCTATACAAATATAAGTGTCCTAAAGAAAGTAGTTTAGTATAATGGCCTCCACAGCTCCCTATATACCATATGATGGCCCCCATAGTCCCTTATATAATGTATCATGGCCCCCACAGGCCCTTATTTACTGTATTATGACCGAACATCTCCTTGTATATAGTACGATGGTCTCCACAGCTCCAAATATGTATGATAGCACCCACAGCTCCCTTTATGCTGTAGGATGGCCCCCACAGCTCCTTATTTATAGTATGATCAGGGCCGTATTTGCAACTAGGCACTTGAGGGCACGTGCCTAGGGTGGGACGATGCGGGGGGCGGCACCCGAGCAAGGTTTTTTTTTTTTATTTATTTAAGTCCTGGGTCACCTCCCAGCCGACTGCCCCAAAGCCCTTCCCCCGGCCACCCGCCCGCCTGCCTGAGTAACAACCCGCCTCCCACCCACCCTCCTTGAAGACGTCATACTCACCCTGCTCCAGCGATGCCTGGTCTCAGCGTCTGCAGCTCGTCCTGAGTGAGCGTTCATGTGGTACTGCTCATTAAGGTCATGAATATGTGCATATTCATGACCTTAATTAGCGGTACCACATGACCGCTCACTCAGGAAGAAGGTGCTGCGCTGGGAGTCGGGACAGAGCCAGAGGGATGTTCAGCGCGACGGCGCAGCGTGGAAAAGGTGAGTATGAGGGACGGGGGGGGGGGGGCAGGGGATGGAGGGTGGTGCAGGGGACAGGGGAGATGAAGGAGGATAGTAAGCCGAGCCATGCAAGGTGGGAGCAGGAGCGTTGAGAGATGAGCCATGCATACAGGAGGGGGGAATATGAGCCATGCAAGCAGGAGGGGGGGAATATGAGCCATGCATACAGGGGGGAATTTGAGCCATGCATACAGGAGGTGGGGGAATATGAGCCATGCATACAGGAGGGGGAGGGGAATATGAGCCATGCATACAGGAGGGGGGAATATTAGCCATGCATATAGGAGGGGGTAATATGAGCCATGCATACAGGAGGTGGGGGAATATGAGCCATGCATCCAGGAAGGGGGGGGGAATATGAGCCATGCATGCAGGAGGTGGGGGAATATGAGCCATGCATGCAGGAGGGGGGAAAATGAGCAATGCATACAGGAGGGGGAGGGGAATATGAGCCATGCATACAGGAGGGGACATTGGAGCCATGCATACAGGAGGTGGGGGAATATGAGCCATGCATACAGGAGGGGGGAATATGAGCCATGCATACAGGAGGGGGGGAATATGAGCCATGCATACAGGGGGTGGGGGGAAATATGAGCCATGCATATAGGAGGGGGGAATATGAGCCATGCATACAGGAGGGGGGAATATGAGCCATGCATACAGGATGGGGGGAGATGAGCCATGCATACAGGATGGGAGGGGGGCATTATACAGTACTGAGCATAATGTGGGGTCATTATACAGTATGGAGCATCATGTGTTGCCATTATACAGTATGGAGCATCATGTGTGGCCATTATACAGTATGGAGCATCATGTGTGGCCATTATACAGTATGGAGCATCATGTGTGGCCATTCTACAGTATGGAGCATCATGTGTGGCCATTATACAGTATGGAGCATCATCTGGGGTCATTATACAGTATGGAGCATCATGTGTGGCCATTATACAGTATGGAGCATCATATGTGGCTATTATACAGTATGGAGCATCATGTGTGGCCATTATACAGCATGGAGCATCATGTGTGGCATTTATACAGCATGGAGCATCATGTGTGTTCATTATACAGTATGGAGCATCATGTGTGGCCATTATACAGTTAGGAGCATCATGTGTGGCCATTATACAGTATTGAGCATCAAGTGGGGCCATTCTACAGTACTGAATATCATGTGGGGTCATTACACAGTATGGAGCATCATGTGTGGCCATTATACAGTATGTGGCATCATGTGTGGCCAATGGCCATTATACAGCATTGAGCATCATGTGTGGCCATTATACAGTATGGAGGATCATGTGTGGCCATTATATGGCCATTATACAGTATGGAGCATCATGTGGGGTCATTATACAGTATGGAGCATCATGTGTGGCCATTATACAGTATGGAGCATCATGTGGGGTCATTATACAGTATGGAGCATCATGTGTGGCCATTATACAGTATGGAACATCATGTGTGGCCATTATACAGTATGGAGCATCATGTGTGGCCATTATACAGTATTGAGCATCATGTGGGATCATTATACAGTATGGAGAACTGTGTGTGGCCATTATACAGTATGGAGCATCATGTGTGGCCATTATACAGTATGGAGCATTATGTGTGGCCATTATACAATATGGAGCATCATGTGTGGCCATTATACAGTATGGAGCATCATGTGTGGCCGTTATACAGTATGGAGCATCATGTGTGGCCTTTATACAGTATGGAGCAACATGTGTGGCCATTATACAGTATGGAGCATCATGTGTGGCCGTTATACAGTATGGAGCATCATGTGTGTTCATTATACATTATGGAGCATCATGTGTGGCCATTATACAGTTAGGAGCATCATGTGTGGCCATTATACAGTATTGAGCATCAAGTGGGGCCATTCTACAGTACTGAATATCATGTGGGGTCATTATACAGTATGGAGCATCATGTGTGGCCATTATACAGTATGGGGCATCATGTGTGGCCAATGGCCATTATACAGTATTGAGCATCATGTGTGGCCATTATACAGTATGGAGGATCATGCGTGGCCATTATATGGCCATTATACAGTATGGAGCATCATGTGGGGTCATTATACAGTATGGAGCATGTGTGGCCATTATACAATATGGAGCATCATGTGGGGTCATTATACAGTATGGAGCATCATGTGTGGCCATTATACAGTATGGAACATCATGTGTGGCCATTATACAGTATGGAGCATCATGTGGGGCCATTATACAGTATGGAGCATCATGTGTGGCCATTATACAGTATGGAGCATCATGTGTGGCCATTATACAGTGTGGAGCATCATGTGTGGCCATTATACAGTATGGAGCATCACGTTGGGGCCATTATACAGTATTGTGCATCATGTGGGGTCATTATACAGTATGGAGCATCATGTGTGGCCATTATACAGTATGGAGCATCATGTGTGGCCATTGGCCCTTATATAGTATTGAGGATCATTTGTGGCCATTAAACAGTATGGAGCATCATGTGTGGCCATTGGCCATTATATAGTATTGAGGATCATTTGTGGCCATTATACAGTATGGAGCATCATGTGTGGCCATTATACAGTATGGAGCATCATGTGTGGCCATTATACAGTATTGAGCATCATGTGGGATCATTATACAGTATGGAGACCTGTGTGTGGCCATTATACAGTATGGAGCATCATGTGTGGCCATTATACAGTATGGAGCATTATGTGTGGCCATTATACAATATGGAGCATCATGTGTGGCCATTATACAGTACGGAGCATCATGTGTGGCCGTTATACAGTATGAAGCATCATGTGTGGCCATTATTCAGTATGGAGCATCATGTGTGGCCATTATACAGTATGGAGCATCATGTGTGGCCGTTATACTGTATGGCATCATGTGTGGCCATTATGCAGTATGGAGCACAATTTGGTTATAATTATTGTATATGAAACAGTGTGATCAGCAGTGCTAAATGGGTGTGGTTGGGACTTGGATATGGGTGTGACTAGTTGTGAAATGGTTTTGGTCAGAGGTGTGGCCTAAAATTTGCCGCAGCGCACAACGTGCACCACAAACTTTATACCTATTTCTCCTTCTTCAAAAGTTGGGAGGTATGGTACCGCATTTGCCAGATCACAGCAAGTGCCGCAAATCCCATAGGGAATGAATGAAGCCAAACACAGTGTTGCCGTAAGTGATCCGTTACCCGGCAGATGCGGAAAAACTGCCGGATCTGCTGCAAAAGGCTACTTTCACAACAGCGATTCTTGCCAAAGTCACTGCCAATAGTGTCATACTCACCAAAGGGGAGGCAGCGCTAAAAGTGCCTAGGGCAGCAGAAACTCTAAATACGGCCCTGAGTATGATGGCCCCACAGCTCCCTATATGCTGCATTATTGCCCCCACAGCCTGTGTACTTTATTATGGCCTTACCCATCTGCACATAGTTTCCCCAATCCTTGCTTCTGTAGCTTAAGTATAAGTCTGTTATGTGGAACTGTATCAAGTGTCTTTGCAAAGTCCAGATAAATCACATCAGCTGCATTACCTACAGGAAATGAGGGAAAGACAGCTGGTCGTGTCCTATCTTTTTAGAGAGGAATTGCTGCGGATTGCACATGGGATCCCGCTGGATGGACACATAGCTAGCAAAACTAAGGCATGGGTGTCCCACCACTTCTATTGGCTCAAAATGGGGACAGATGTTGCCAACTACTGCTGCTCTTGTATCATGTGTCAAAGAGTGGGGAAGTTAAGGCCTTCTCCAAAAGCTCCCCTGATCCCTTTGCCGCTGGTGACAGAGTAGCCTTTTCAAAGGATTGCTGTGGACATCGCATCGTTGGGCCGTTGCCATCCCTAGCAGCTGGAAAATGGTTCATCCTACTATGCTACCCGTTACCTCTATGCAGTGGCTCTGCCCTCAATTACAGCCAATAAGGTGACAGACGCACTTTTGGCCATATTTTCCCAAGTAGGATTCCTCACTCTGACATGCCAGGCTTGGCTTGTCACTCTCCACAGGGACAAACATTACTCCTTAGATCCTAGTTCATGTTAGTCATTTTTAAAGAATTTCATGCTATAGGAATTACTGTTGTAATCTCTTACTCACACAATGAGTGCTATTTGTATGAATGTGTTTTGTATTTATACTACATATATCTTTGATCCCCTTGAGAAAGCTGCGTTTGTGCCAGCGAAACACACGATGGGGCTGACATTCATCCTTGTGGTGACCACCTCTCTATCTCACAGGCCTGGGTAAGCTTGTCCCCTTGCACTTTTCAGGCTATGTGCACACGTTCAGGATTTTTCACGTTTTTTTTTGTGTTTTCGCTATAAAAACGTGATAAAAGCACTTTAAAAACGCATACATATGCATCCCATCATTTATAATGCATTCCGCATTTTTTTGCATATGTTGCGTTTTTCTCCGCGAAAAAAACGCATCGCGGTAAAAAAATACAGCATGTTCATTAATTTTGCAGATTTTTTGCGTATTTCCCACTATATTATTGCATTGGGAAATCTCTGGAAAAAACGCAAAAAATCCGCAAAAAAAACACATGCGGATTTCTTGCAGAAAATGCCCGGTTTTGTTCAGGAAATTTCTGCAAAAAATCCTGACGTGTGCACATAGCCTTAGGTATTATCCTGTGTGATGTGTGTTTATTTAATTAATATGGAGGCATCCCTTTTCCGTGGTCTTGATTTTGCATCATGACTATAATATAATGCCTGATGCCTTGCACTGCTGAGGTGGTTACCTCTCTTCCTGTTTGTACTTCTGTGGAGTATGGGTTACTTTATTTAATGTGGTTTATTTATTCTTTCTGATATTTAATAATTTAATTATCGCCTGGTACTCCTTTTTCTCCTATTTGCCATGCTTGTTGGAGTTTGTGTAGCTGTTTTAGGGTGGGCCACCATAGGTGCCCCATTCTCTTAGCATTTGATATGCAGCTGGGTTGGTTTCTATATATCTTTGTGTTTAGACCCGTGAATATGTTTATACTAATGGTGGCCCGATTCTAACGCATCGGGTATTCTAGAATATGTATGTATATAGCAGCCACATAGTATATAGCACAGGCCACGACATATTCTTGAATACCCGATGCGTTAATGCAAGACACGCAGTATATAACAGTGGCCACGCAGTATATAACACAGGCCAAACAGTATATAACACAGGCCAAACAGTATATAACACAGCCCACTCAGTATATAGCATTGCCCACATAGTATATAACACTGGTCACGTAGTATATAGCAGCCATGTAGTATATAACGCTGCCCACACAGTATATAACATTGCCCACATAGTATATAACACTGCTCACGTAGTACATAGCAGCCATGTAGTATATAACACAGCATGTAACTCAGCCCACGTAGTATATAACAATGTGGGCACTATATGCGTGGTTAAAAAAGACTTTAAAAAAATATATATATATATGCTCACCTTCCGAAGGCCCCTTGAAGTCCTGGCGCCTGTGTGCAGTGCACGTGGCAGCTTCAAGTCCCAGGGTTGGTATGAGCGCAGGACCTGTGATGATGTCGCGGTCACATGACTGTGACGTCATGGAACGTCCTTCTCGCATAGCATCCTTGGCACCGGAACCTGCCGCTTGCACTGCTGAGGACAGCGCGCGACCTCGGAAGGTGAGAATAACCTTTTTTTTCTATTATTATTATTATTATTTGTAACATTAGATCTTTTTAATATTGATGCTGCATACGCATCATCAATAGTAAAAAGTTGGTCATACAGGGTTAATAGCAGCGGCATAACACGGTCCATTAATGCTGTCATTAACCCTGTGTGAGGGCTGACTGAAGGGGAGGAAGGAGCGGCCGACTGCGCCCGTCGCTGATTGGTCGTGGCAATGGTCGTGGGCGTTTTGCCACGACCAATCAGCGACTTGGATTTCCATGACAGACAGAGGCCGTGACCAATGAATATCCGTGACAGACAGAAAGACAGACAGACAGAAAGACGGAAGTGACCCTTATACAATGACATAGTAGATTTAACTATAATTAAGGCAGTAATAATCATGATAACTTGTAACACTTGCATTCTCCTAATATTCTATTGCTGATAGATATACAGTAACTACACTGGTAAGACCAATGATATCTGAGACATTGTTATTATGAAAACATTCCTGTTTAGCAGATGGATATAAAACATCACTTTGGAGTGAAGGGTGAATTGTCCAACACTGTTATCATTATTGGAATAATCTTTGTTTCCCAGGTTTGTGAGGTCACAGACATCTCCAGCGCTTGTCATGTTATCATGCAGGATTAATGTTGTGCATTTGCTTTATTGTTTTTGTGATAAAGAGCATTGTGCCGCTGGAAGGTTTTGGAACTAATATAATCAAATCAGCTGTTCCTGGCTCACATAAAATTCAAAGTAATTAGTCAACTTCAGTTTCTGTCTCCTGAGGCAAGCACTATTTACTTTTTATTTACATTACGGTAAATAAGTCCAAGGGACTGACGACTTATATCGGATCTTATACTTCTAAATCAATGAATAATAGCTGATTAAACAATCAGCTGGTTGTGATTTTATTTAAAGGTCTGTGGCGTAAAAACTGCCCTTATCTATATGGTTTCAATTAAACGATGAGTTTACTGTGGTCCACTAGAGGGCGATCTCAGCCATCAGCTGTATTCATTGCATCCATATTCACCTTTTTATTCCTGAAAGTTCATCTCTAAACATTTAGCTCAAAGCAAAGGCATCATACTTCACTTTTACAAAAATAGTAACAAGAACCGTATCATTTCAGAATTAAAGTAAAAGCAGAGATTTTTTTTTTTATGCGATATTAGCGTATCATAGCAATATTGCCTAATTCCAGTTAGCAATATACTACTGGAAGATTCCGGTTAAATTTCCATTTGGCAGAGCAAAGATTAAAACCAACAGATATCGGCAGGATTGACCTACCAACTAATGTATATGGGGTCTCCCAACAGATGACGTCAAGGGGTGAGAATGATCAGACATGTTGATTTTCAACAGCTGAACATTTTTTTCAGAGGGATATAAGTACTGGAGCATATGACAGACCAAGCATTCCTGTCTATGGCTACGTTCACATTAGTGTTGTGCGGGGCAGCGTCGGTGACACAACGCACAACGCATGCAAAAACGCATGCACAACGCAGCTTTTTGTGACGCATGCGTTCATTTTTGCATGATTTTTGGTGCAGAAAAAACTGCATCATGCAGCGTTCTCTGCCCCCTGACAGTTGCTCCAAAATGATGCATGCGTCACAAAATGCAAGACAACGCATGTCCATGCACCCCCCATGTTAAATATGGGGGCGCATGACACATGCGCCGCCGCGGCTGCACCCGACGCTGCCCCGCACAACGCTAATGTAAACATAGCCTATGGAAGACTCAGAAGAGATGACTGTCAGACAAATGAACCTCTGACTGATAACTACAGTATGTACACAGATTAAAGTTAAGAGGGTATTTCCATCTCCAAGATCTTATCCCAATATGTAGTAGGTGTAATAATAATAATAATATTAGCAAATACCTCCAATTAGAAATGTAGTATGGTTTTTCTGAAGAGGAGGAAGGAAATTTCATCGGCATATTCCAACCAGGTAATAAAACAACTTCTTATATTTAGACAGTTTAAAAAGGTATAAAAGACCTTGAAGCCTGACGTGTTTCTGATGTGCAATGACACCCTTAATCATAGGACATGAGTGGTAAAATGAAGAGTGACTATATATAACAACATGGACTTCACCGCAGTTCACCGGGAGAATTTCACTGCAATGAATTTGAACTGCGGTGAACTCACCTCTGCACCATGAGACTTCTTCTCATTGTGCTAGCTGAGATCTCACACAGGGAACCCAGCCTCAGTGACCGGCAGTAAACCCAATGATGTCACCGCTAGTCACTGAGGCTCTGCTCGCAGCAGCTCATTCATCAGTGGTTCTCAGCCTGGACGGTCGCATCTTGGCACCGTCCAGGTTGAAAACTATTTATCCCGCAAACAATGTTTATTTTTGCTTTATTACAGGAGATGAGTGATTCAATGGAATGGGCGTGAGGTGAGTATAACTGTGTTTGTTATTTTTAAATAAAATGTAAAAGTGTGTTTTGTTTTATTTAAAATAAAATACTTTATTCGTGCTGTGTGTTAATTTACAATATAATTATAGGATTAGTAATGGAGAGGTGTCTTATAGACGCTTCTCCATTACTAATCCGTGGGCTTAATGTCACCAGACAATACAAAGGAGACATCAACCCCATTTGTCACGGCTACAGGGTAAGTGGGAATAGCTGGGCAAAGCACAAGAATTGGCACATCTAACAGATGCGCCTTTTCTTGGCAGCTGCAGGCTGCTATTTTTAGGCTGAGGGGAACCAATAACCAACCTGAGATTAACAGCCCCCAGCTGTCCACTTTAGCTTGGTTGGTTGTCAAAAATGGGGAGACCCGTGCCATTTTTTTTAAATTATTTATTTAAAACCTTTTTAAAAATCGGAGTGGGGACCCCCCCATTTTTGATAGCCAACCTTGCTGAATCTGACACCTGAGAGTTGCAGCCCCCAGTTGTGAGTTTTATATAACCTATAGAAATGTCCACTTGGCAAAGTGGAACACACCCCCAAGCCAAAAACACTAAACAACCAAAGTTTTGGATCTAAAGATGGCTAATCCAATTTTAATGACCAGTAAGTTCTAGAGAATGGAGCATAAAATAAGATCCATCAAAAATAGGGTTTTGAGCAAAAATAGTACTAAATTTTATTAAGCAAAAGTAACAGACATAAACGGACAATCAGGTGAAGATAACAGACAGCTAAAAAGAGCCTACATGAAAAGATATATAAAAATGTAATATCATATCGGAAAGATAAAACACATTTCCCTTAGCAAACATCCACACATATATATAGAATTATGCCGGTATACGCAAATGCAGAGTAAAGTTAGTTGGCAGGTAAGCCAGTAGGTGTTCTTAGCAGTTTTTGCAATGAATTCAGGTAAAGCGGCCTTGTGTTTTCCTTAGGTAAAACATAGGGGTAGAGTTGTATATGCACCTCATTACTATAGGCCGCTCATATCGATATACACAAATGCAGAAAAGCATTAATTAGCCAGTGAGCCAATAGATGTTGTTAGCCATTTGGGCAAAAATTTCAGGTTTTAATAACCTTGCATTCCCCTTAAATAAAGTGCTTATATGTGCGTTCTGGCCACTACAGGCTGCTGTAGTACTGGCATACATGTGCCAAGGTAAAGAAAGTTGTCCACTAAATACAAAAACAATATGAAATAACATTACCTTCAGACATGTCGTATATAAAGTGCAGGAGTGCAGGTGGAACATACAGGAGCCTGACATGCGTTTCACCACCTTGGCTTCGTCAGGAGGCGTAGTTAATTAAAAGGGCAGGGAGTATTTATGAATTGGAGTGAGGAACGTTAGCAAATTGGTGCAAAGCCCAGCATGATGCCCCTTCCTCGTGCCGGTGGCTGCCGGTGCACGCTGCAAATGATGGGAAGGAGGACACACGTCATCCAATCCCATCACCACGGCAACATGCACGGCCCACGACACCACAACAGCAGAACAGCACATGCGGGAGGTGCCTCTGTGCATAGCGTGGATAAAACATACCACTGTTGCGCATCCAGCATGATGCTCCTTCCTCGTGCCGGGACGCGCCGGTGCATGCCGCGAGTGACAGGAGGGAGGACACACGTTATCCTCTCCCATCACCATGGCAGCGCGCACGACCCGACCCGTGATGCCACAATGGCAGGGCAGCGCGTACGTGAGGCGCATCAGCGCATCATAAATTCATAGCCATGAGTCTGACCAGACGTGTCTGACCATCTTAGAAATTGCATTTTTAAATTGCAGTTTTTTTAATTGCTATGAATTAGACTAGAATTGGACTGGAATTGACTGGAAGGTAAAGAAATAGAATACCACTATAATGTTTCGGTTTCTCTTCACATTCACCCCCATACTACTTTATTTCTTCCTATCTCCTGTAGTCCCTCCACCCAGTAAGGAACTAGTCATTTCTCCCTCCATCCTCCCCAGTCATCTCACCTCCTCCACAGAACTATTCCTCCACATACAATCCTTTCTCGCCAGGCACACACGGCCACATCATGACTTATCCAGCTCACACCTTCTAACGCTCTGTCTGCTGCTCCTCATTGCTGGCGACATATCCCCAAATCCTGGCCCTACTCATCACATCCCCACACTCATTTCTAATCCCCTGCCACGATCCTCTACACATCCTCGCAATCACAGTAACCTCATACCCATTCATCCAGCCCCCACTCCCCCAATTTCCCTATCTGGAGCACTATGGAACACACGCTCTGTCTGCAATAAACTGTCATTTATCCATGACCTCTTTATCAATAACAAACTCTCCTTCCTCGGCATCACTGAAACCTGGCTCACCCCTTCTGACACAGCCTCCCCTGCGGCACTCTCTTACGGTGGCTTCCACCTTTCTCACACACCCCGCCCCAGCAGCAAACATGGCGGAGGAGTTGGTTTTCTCCTGTCAGATAACTGCTCCTTCACCCCAATCCCACTGCCACCCTCTGTTACCCTCCCTTCCTTTGAGGTGCACTCTGTGCGCATCTACTCCCCCTCCAACCTCCAACTGGCTGTCATCTACCGTCCCCCAGGGCCAGCCACCACCTTCTTCAACCACTTCACCACCTGGCTACTCCATTTCCTCGCCGCTGACATCCCCACTATCATCATGGGCGACTTCAACATCCCCATTGACACTTCCCTCTCAGCTGCCACTAAACTTCTATCCCTCACTTCCTCCTTTGGCCTTACTCAATGGTCTTCTACAGCCACCCACAAAGATGGTCACACACTGGACCTCATTCTCACCCGCCTCTGCTCCCTATCTAACCTCTCAAACTCACCTCTTCCTCTTTCTGACCACAACCTACTTACATTCTCTTCCCTTTCCACTCCTTGTCTACAACCCCCACCCCACAAACTCTCACACCCTCGCAGAAATCTTAAACACCTTGATCTTCACTCACTCTCTGAATCCCTCCTCCCTCTCACAGACATAAGCTCCCTACACAATGCGGATGATGCTGCCGCTCTATATAACACCACAATAGCTGCAGCTTTGGAATCTCTTGCCCCTCTCACACATACCAAAGCTCGCAAAATCAACAGACAACCCTGGCACACCAGCATGACCAAAGAACTGAGGCGAGCTTCCAGAGCTGCTGAGCGCAGATGGAAAAGATCCCACTCCATCGAGCACTTCATTGCATTCAAACAGTCCCTCACTGCTTTCAAAACCACGCTCGCCACAGCAAAACAAACCTACTTCTCATCTCTCATATCCTCCCTGTCTCACAACCCCAAACAGTTATTCAACACCTTCAACTCTCTCCTCCGTCCCCCAGCACCTCCTCCCTCCCCACTCATCTCAGCTGAAGACTTTGCCTCATTTTTCAAGCAGAAAATTGAGAACATCAGAGACAATTTTAGTAAACAACCCCCAGAACCCTTCCTCCCAACTACCCAGCCCTCCACCTCCAAAACCAACTTCTCCACCATTACAGAAGATGGACTCTCCACTCTACTCTCAAGATCGCATCTCACCACCTGTGCACTTGACCCACTCCCATCCCACTTCATCCCAAACCTCACCACAGTCTTCATCCCAACCCTAACCCATCTCTTTAACCTATCACTAACAACTGGCATTTTCCCCTCAAGCTTTAAACATGCCTCAATCACACCTATCCTCAAAAAGCCCTCTCTTGACCCATCCTCTGCATCTAGCTATCGCCTTATATCACTTCTCCCCTTTGCCTCAAAACTACTGGAACAACATGTCCATCTTGAACTGTCCTCCCATCTATCTTCCTGCTCCTTCTTCGACCGCTTTCAATCAGGCTTCCGGTCACACCACTCCACTGAAACTGCCCTAACTAAGGTCACCAATGACCTATTAACCGCCAAGAGCAAGCGACACTACTCTGTCCTCCTCCTCCTGGACCTGTCCTCTGCCTTTGACACAGTGGACCATTCCCTGCTGCTGCAGACCCTCTCATCCCTTGGAATCACAGAATTGGCCCTATACTGGATCTCATCATACCTAACTGACCGTACATTCAGCGTCTCCCACTCACACACCACCTCCTCACCTCGCCCCCTATCTGTCGGAGTCCCGCAAGGTTCAGTTCTAGGACCCCTGCTCTTCTCCATCTACACCTTTGGCCTGGGACAGCTCATAGAATCTCACGGCTTTCAGTATCATCTCTATGCTGACGACACACAGATCTACATCTCTGGACCAGATATCACCTCCCTACTAACCAGAATCCCTCAATGTCTGTCTGCTATTTCATCCTTCTTCTCCACTAGATTTCTAAAACTTAACATGGACAAAACAGAATTCATCATCTTTCCCCCATCTCACGCGACCTCCCCAATGAACCTATCCATTACAGTAAACGGCTGCCCACTCTCCCCAGTCCCACAAGCCCGCTGTCTTGGGGTAATCCTTGACACTGATCTCTCCTTTAAACCACATATCCAAACCCTTTCCACTTCCTGCCGCCTCCAACTCAAAAATATTTCACGGATCCGCACATTCCTAAACCAAGAATCTGCAAAGACCCTAGTCCATGCCCTCATCATCTCCCGCCTTGACTACTGTAACCTCCTGCTCTGTGGCCTCCCCTCTAACACTCTTGCACCCCTCCAATCTATTCTAAACTCTGCTGCCCGACTAATCCACCTGTCCCCCCGCTATTCCCCAGCCTCTCCCCTCTGTCAATCCCTGCACTGGCTCCCCATCACCCAGAGACTCCAGTACAAAAACCTAACCATGACATACAAAGCCATCCACAACCTGTCTCCTCCATACATCTGCGACCTCGTCTCCCGGTACTTTCCTGCACGCAACCTCCGATCCTCACAAGATCTCCTTCTCTACTCCCCTATTATCTCCTCTTCCCACAATCGCATACAAGATTTCTCTCGTGCATCCCCCCTACTCTGGAATGCTCTACCACAACATATCAGACTCTCGCCTACCATCGAAACCTTCAAAAAGAACCTGAAGACCCACCTCTTCCGACAAGCCTACAACCTGCAGTAACCACCGATTGACCAAACCGCTGCACAGCCAGCTCTACCCTCACCTACTGTATCCTCACCCATCCCTTGTAGATTGTGAGCCCTCGCGGGCAGGGTCCTCTCTCCTCCTGTACCAGTTGTGACTTGTATTGTTAAAGATTATTATACTTGTTTTATTATGCATACCCCTCCTCACATGTAAAGCGCCATGGAATAAATGGCGCTATAATAATAAATAATAATAATAATATGGATAAGAAATACCATTAATGTCATGAAAATTAACCAATATTGCAGGAGATGAGTCAGCATCCTACGTAAGCTATGAATAGGATACAAAAATGCTACTAAATATGTCAGAATTCCCATATAATGAAAAAGGTAATAATAATATGGTCACTCAAAGGTATAATTCAAATAATAAAGGGGTGCCAATTATATATAGCTAACAATAAATCTGGGAATACTCAAAAGTTAACAGAATACAAAGAAACAGAGTAAATAGCATACCAAAATTACCAAAGTGTATTTCTACAAAGGAAGTATAATTAGATTAAATACAGAATGATAAGAATATAATTAGGTGCCATAGGGAGGAGCCATCCATATGATGTAGTCTTGAACAAGTTTTAAATCCACAGACGTCCTGTTTGGCAGCAGAAGAATAGGCGCTGATTAGAGATTGAGGGGTCCATGGAAGTAAGGAGTGACAACACATGAAGGTCGACGTGGGGAAAATCTGAAACAGTTTGAAAAGTACAAACAATGAGAAACATGTCTAAACAGTGTGCCATTGAAATAAAAACTTTAAAGGAAAGACTTGAAACTGATGGCTTCATTAAGACCTCTCGGTGATACCATGTCTAAAGTGACCATCCAGCGTGTTTCTTTTTGTAACAATTTTTGTTTGAGATTCCCGCCATGAATTCCTATGTAAACATGGTCGATACCACAAACTGCAAACCCCTTAATGTTACAGTTGTGGGTCTCAAAAAAAATGATTGGGGTTTGATTTTAGCAGATGTGGCTCCGAACATTTGACTGCATTTTTAATATCTCTGATGTGCTCTTGCACTCATATTTTGAAAGGTCTTGTCGTCATACCAATGTAAATGCGACCACAGGGGCAGCTGCATGATAGAAAACTGCCTCTGTGTTACATGTGTAACACACTGTGTATTTACAGGCTGAGCAGTCACCACAGGGAAAGCAACCCCGTGGGGGGCCTCGACTGCTAGTGAGGAAGTAATAATTTTTAGGAGGGACATAATGACTGTTGCATAATATGTCATCTAATGTACAAGATTTACGCCAAGTGATCGAGGGGTAGGGGGTTAATTGATGCTGTTAGTCTTTGTTAAAAGGACAGACCAATGTTTTTTTTTAAATATGTTATTGATCTGGCCCAGTTAGAGCTACAGGTGCTAATAAATCTGGATGTGGAGTCCAAGGTCCTAGTTCTGGTTTTGGTCAAATTAATAAGAAGAGTAGATCTTTTAGTATTAATTGCTCGCACATAGCCCCTATTGATGTCATTTGTGCAGCTGTTTTGCTGAAAATATCTGTGCTGATGTTCCATCAGCAAATTTAAGAATTAAGAGATCCAAGAAGTCAATTTGAGTCTCACATTATTTCCAAGTAAGTTTGATATTCATTTTAGTAGTGTTAAGATGGTTGAGGAATGCGTCAAGTTGCGACATGGGGCCTTGCCAGATGAAAAGGACATCATCAATATAGCGCAACCACGAGACAATGGAGCCATGACCAGGTGTGTCAAGGACCGTATCCCTCTCCCACAGCCCCAGGAAAAGGTTGGTCCTTGTGGACCTTGGGAAGCAAATAAAGGGTGGGAATAATAGGATGCTCTGGTAATAGGGCCTCTTTCATTTTATTAGAAATGGTGGAGCATTCCACACCCTCATCAAGAAGATGGTTCAAATCCATGTGAGATGAGGGTAGGGGTATGGTATCCAATTTAATTTTCTGTAACAATCAGGGGCCAGATAACCTCATTGCCACCCTTGTCCGCACACTTAATGACTATATACTTGTTATTACTTAGTTCTCTAGTGGCTGCTCTCAATGGACACGAAAGATTGTCATGGGTGATATGGGGAACCAATCTGTTGACATCTTCTTTGACAAGCTTGATAAATATCTCAACTTGTGGGCATCGGTGAAGGTGCATTGGGCAGAGAAAGCCTCAGACTCTAAGTTCTCAGCTGCCAATGATTCTAAATCATGTAAGGCTTGCAGTTCGATTGCGGACATAAACGGTTCTGATTTGGGAGAGAAGTATTTTTTAAAAATTAATTTACGGGCAAAGAATTTGAGGTCCTTGACCAGAATGAATTAATCAGAACCCTCCACCAGTGAAAATGAAAGGCCTCTAGAGAGGACTTTGATTTGTGATGGAGACAATGTCTGCTGCAATAGATTTATTACCTTTAAGGTCTCTTTACTTTCTTGTCTTTCCTGCTGTAAGAATGTTTTTTCCTTTCTGTAGCCAGAGTTTGGAGGTACTGATGGTGGTTGTTTGTGGAAACACCATCTTCAGTTGATGTATGCCTTTTGTCTAAAAAATGATCTCCACATTCCCCCTCAAGTTGGTAGAAAGACTAGATATGGATTGTGATCTAGATTTGGTTTTTGGATGTTTTTGGTGCCAGCAGTATACGCGTTTAAGTTGATAATCTTCGAGATCGCACAAATATTTTTTAGTTTTATTATTTTGCATTTCCAGTTCCCTCTTAGAGAGATCCTCTTCCAATGATTGATCACATTTGTTACATTCGTCACTGGAGAGGGCCCCCTGGATTTTTTCACGTATAGCTTCAAGCTCTTTTTCTAAAGATTCAAGAGTTCTATCAGTGCCCACAAGTAACTCCAATAGAGTCCATGAGCATTTAGTTAACGTTTCTTCCCATTTATTGGTAAAAGACGAGTCAAAAACATTACCTTGTGACATGTCGTATTTAAAGTGTGGGACTTTTTCTCTGTTACGTTTGCTTAATAAAATTTAGTGCTTTTCTTTGCTCAAACCCCTATTTTTGAAGGATAATATTTTATGCACCATTTTCTAGAAGTTACTTGTCATTAAAATTGAATTAGTTATCTTTAGATCCAAATCTTTGGTATCCAGTTGTGAGTTTTGCCTGGCTGGTTATTAAAAATAAGGGGAAACCCACACCGTTTTTTTTTAATTATCTATTTACAGCGCAGGAGTCTGCTGATGAATACTCACATCAGCCATTACTGCTCTCATTGCTACTAGCAGCAGCAGGCGTCGGCTGTCGGGAGCAGTAGTCCCATCAATCAACACCAATGACCAGAGATAAACTTTATACCTCCGATCATAGCTGCAGGCTCACGCTGTCATTTGACAATACGGAAACCGCGGCTGTCTGACCGGCGGAGATAATTTCACCGCCAATTAGAAGCAGTGTTTGCTGTGCTGTCATGCACATGACAGCGCAACAAACACCAGGTGTTCAAGGTGCCAAACCCGAACAGTAATTTGGACTTCCTGGTGAAGTCCGTGTTTGGTGTCCGTCCCGAACAGTAGGTGTTTGGTACAGATGCCGGACTTTACTGGATGGAAAATCATCTGTACCAGCTTCCTTGGTTTCCTTTCCTGCTGTTACATCTTATCATCAGCTTTGGTTTTTGAGGCAGCCTGCAATGCTCTCCATCTTTGTTCGTCGTATACTCCGGTCCAGGTCTTTCAGGTTTGGGCACATTGCAGACATTGCCTGATTTTCGGTATTGTTGGTTTGCTGAAGGCTTTGTTAGCATACTGTGATGTCAAAGAAGTCGTAGGCATTGAACACTGCAGCAGCCCTGTACCACTTTGGTCTTTTAACTGATCTCTATACAATCAGGGATACAACTGTTTTTCCTACAACACCATAAAACTGATCTTAAAGGACACACAATGTTGCAGGTGAAACAGATTTCTCAGCGAAATTAAGCAATTGTGTAGAAAGGCTACAGTGCTGTCATTGTGTACGAAAGCATCCTTGGGCTGGGATCCCACAAGTGAATCATATCCATTGCGAGAGCATTGAATGGGATATGCTATAACCCTCCTGCTCTGATGCGTGAGCCGAGTGTCAGTGCTCTGTGCTCCAATTCTCACGCATGCGAGAATAACAGCACAGGTGCGGAGGAGATGGAGAAATGAATTTCTCCATCTCCTCTGCTGCTGGCATCGGCGGGAATCGCGCTGCACTCAGGTGATATCTGTATGCAGTGTGATATTTCACAAGCATCCATAGACTTATATGAGTGAGTGCGATCTGAATTCAGCATGCAATCACAGCATGCTGTGATTTTTTTTTCCTGTCCAATTGCAATTTGATCAGAGAAGGAAAGAAAAAGGCAGTTGATGTATGTGATATTCATATTCCTGGGCAGAAGCTGGGAGTGGTTTCGCTCATTACACTTGTATGGAACAAGACTGTGCCCACTACATGATTTCTGCCCAATACGCTGTGTGCAGAATTAGTTGTATTTTGATCACATGATACTTTTTGTACATGTTGTCCTACTCCAAGCTGTTCAGGCTTGAGAGCCAACTACCAATTAAGTAAATCAGGTGATGTGCATCTCTGGAATGAGGAGGAGTGTTGTCTAATGACATCAAAACCCTATATAAGGTGTGCTTAATTATTAGGCAACTTCCTTTCCTTTGGCAAAATGTGTCAGAAGAGATTTGACGGGCTCTGAAAAGTCCAAAATTGTGAGATGTCTTGCAGATGGATGCAGCAGTCTTATAATTGCCAAACTTTTGAAGCGTGATCACCAAACAATCAAGCATTTCATGGCAAATAGCCAGCAGGGTCGCAAGAAGTGTGTTGGGCAAAAAAGGCGCAAAATAACTGCCCATGAATTGAGGAAAATCAAGCGTCAAGATGCCATTTGCCACCTGTTGTGCCATATTAAAGAGCTACAGTGTTACTGGAGTAACAAATAGCACAAGGTGTGCGATACCCAGGGACATGGCCAAGGTAATGAAGGCTGAAAAACGACCACCTTTGAACAAGAAACATAAGATAAAACATCAAGACTGGGCCAAGAAATATCTTAAGACTGACTTTTCAAAGGTTTTATGGACTGATGAAATGAGAGTGGCTCTCGATGGGCCAGAGGCTGAATCAGTAAAGGGCAGAGAGCTCCACTCCGACTTAGACACCAGCAAGGTGGAGGTGGGGTACTGGTATGGGCTGGCATCATCAAAGATGAACTTGTGGGACCTTTTCGGGTTGAGGGTGGAGTGAAGCTCAACTCCCAGACCTACTGCCAGTTTCTGGAAGACAACTTCGTCAAGCAGTGGTGCAGGAAGAAGTCGGTATCTTTCAAGAAAAACATGATTTTCATGCAGGACAATGCTCCAACACATGGCTCCAACTGCTCCACAGCGTAGCTGGCCAGTAAAGGTCTCAAAAAAGAAAAAATAATGACATGGCCCCTTGTTCACCTGATCTGAACCCATAGAGAACCTGTGGTCCCTCAAAAAATGTGAGATCTACAGGGAGGGAAAACAGTACACCTCTCAGAACAGTGTCTGGGAGGCTGTGGTGGCTGCTGCACGCAATGTTCATCGTAAACAGATCAAGCAACTGACAGAATCTATAGATACAAGGCTGTTGAGTGTCATCATAAAGAAAGGTGGCCATATTGGTCACTAATTTTGGGGGGTTTTGCTTTTGCATGTCAGAAATGTTTATTTCTAAATTTTGTGCAGTGTTATTTGTTTACCTGGTGAAAATAAACAAGTGAGATGGGAATATATTTGTTTTTTATTAAGTTGCCTAATAATTCTGCACAGTAATAGTTACCCGCACAAACAGATATCCTCCTAAGATAGCCAAATCTAAAAAAAAAACACTCCAACTTCCAAAAATAATAATCTTTGATATTTGAGTCTTTTGGGTTGATTGAGAACATAGTTGTTGATCAATAATAAAAATAATCATATAAAATACAACTTGCCTAATAATTCTGCATACAGTGTAGCACGCATATCGAACACATCACAACCGTTCCCGGCTCAGAAATCGTCAAATCCTCGCAGCACACAGTGCATGTGCTGGGGGGATTCAGAAATCTGCAGAAACACAGATGGACTGCAGACTTTTCATTTTTTACTGGACAACCCTTTTAATTTATTCATTTAAACCATTCTTACTTTGCAGCAATGTTTTCACTCCTGTCTAAAAGTTTTGCACAGCACTACATCTGCTCCAATCATTTTCAGAAATAATTCAATTAAAACTGAAAACTTAGGAGTAGAGATGAGAGAAATGATTTGCAGGACCCCAGTCCAGCAGCCAAGTCAGTAGTTCGTGCCGCTGGATGAGCAGATGCTGGTAATGCCGTCAGGTATGAGGCCATTCACAGGACTCCAAAGCAGTGGTCACAAAACACTGATCTGTCTGCTGGAGTGGGTCACGTGAATCGATTCCATCATTTCTACTTGGGAGACATCTGACCAATATCATGTTATTGATAAAGACATCATTGCAGCACAGATTAGGGGCTGTACACAGCAGCAGACTGGCACTGAGCAACAGACTGGCACTGAGCAACAGACTGGCAAAGAAAAGCCCAGCTGTGTTCTCGGGAAATTTCTCGGAAGGAGCTTAGTTATCTGCAGACAAGTATGTGTCCATTCACTCTGTAGATTTATGTAGTCCCATCCACTTGTAGCTTTTCCCAGTCATAATAATATGATTACAAATTGCACTGACTAGCAGACTGGTAAGGACAAAGCGTGGGAATCCAGACTAGTGTGGTTTATGGTCAGCTTCTGCTATTAACAGCTTTAAAATCCAAACAGTCCGACCAATGCAAACAGAACCACACTCTGTAATAAATATTGTATGATTGAATTGCAACATTTCCCCAAACTTTTACACCAGATGTAATGAAGTATATTGTGGAATTTGACAACAACAAGGGAGGTAAATATAGAAAGAAAAATATGAATATACTGAACCATAAATGTAAAACATTTCTGGGAATGGTTTCAAGGCTCAGCAGTCTTTTTATTCCTAATAGACGTCAACAGTCAAAGCCGCGGAGACACCATCACGTGTTTCTCAACGCAAGCAAGAAATAGCCGGGTCTTTCACCGGGAAGGAACAACCACGGGAAGGGCAGCATCCAAAAGGAAAACCACCTATGCCAAAACATGGTATCCATCCACAGACAGCTGTTTCGGGGTATTTGCCCCTCATCAGTGTGGAGTAGGAAACTGGCTATTAGGAGCAGTGCCTAGTAATTTTAGAGTTGTAGTGTTTTCAGGTGTAGTCCAAGTTTATATTTGGACTTTCTTTACAAATAAAAACATGTTTAGAAGGTTATGGACACTTTTGACATGGAAAGAAAAATGTTTTTTTTTTTACACGTTAGTGGTTTCCTAAGTTTCAGTCTGCAATCTTCGTTCCTTCATTTATTTTCAGACCACCTTAAATGCACTTGTGGGAGTGTCTCTCCCAGTAATATAGGCTGGATGTAAGCTCTGTTGGAAGTTATTATGTTGCTGTTTTAATTTCCTTTTATATATCAACACAGCTCCAGAACTGCACTCATTTCCTCTCTTTGTGTTTTCCTTCTTATCTTAAGCCCATTTTTTCTGCTTTCCATACAATTATAGCAAATTTCTCCTCTCTTCCCTGCAGAGTTGTGTGAAACACTCTCCCTGTTGCTATCTCTAAAAATGTGAGAAGGGATGAGGAGCACTGAAAAAGCTGTCTAAACTGAGCAGGAGCTTGGATTAATTTGTGTCTGTTTTGCAAATCACTTATTTAAAGGACGTACACTCTGCTGCAGCAAAGTGGTAGAAAATTGGTGACTATTTAGAAAATTGCTTAAAGAGTGACCATCATTTCAGTTTTTGATTATTCATTCTCAAAAGTCTCAACTCAAAGGTAAAACATGTATTCAGTGAAGTCAGATTGCAACAATAGCTTCAATTGAATTAATTCTGAAAATGGTTGAAGCAGAAACCTTCCACCTCACCATTACTGAAGGAGAACTTAACAATCTCATCTCCAAATCCCACATCACCATTTGTGCACTTGACCCCATGCCATCCCACCTCCTCCTCAACCTCACCACTAGCTTATCCCGGCCCTTGCCCATCTCTTCAACCTATCATTCACCTCTGGTACCTCCCTTCTTCTTTCAAACATGCCATGATCGCACCTATCCTGAAGAAACTATCCCTTCATCCAACCTCTTCATCCAGCTATCATCCCATATTGCTGCTCCAATTCGCCTCTAAACTCCTCGAACAGCATGTCCATGCTAAACTTTCCTCCCAACTTGAA